>NW_020456254.1:1790671-2113947 GCF_003342845.1 Nothoprocta perdicaria | reverse complement strand
CTGGAAATCGCTTTTCACTCTGGAGTTTTCTTTTTGATTTATTTCTCCTTTTTTTTTTTTTTTTTTTTTTTTTTTTTAATGTGTTATTTAAGAGGTCTGTGTTTTGATGTATAATACAAAAGGGGAGCGAAGGTAGGAAAAAGGAAAAGTGGAGTGGAGTGTGAAGAACGGAAAATTTTGCAGTGTGCAAAATAGCAAGGTAGCTTTTAAATGGCTATGGTATGAGGTATGAGAAAGGCATACCTCAGAGGTATCAGAAATAAGGCATTGGTGACAACCTCGAATCCCCGTGAGATGTTCTTTCTGCTGCAGTATTTTTAAAGGTGGAAGAGTGATGTTTTCAGTTATCTGCATTTGCTTCCTGCATATTGCAGATAAGTAAGCAGAATTTTAATTAACATGTATGACCACTGTAAATAAATAGAAGGGAACAAGTAGAGGTTTTTTTTTATGCTATTTGCTATGATTTTGCTTTATTCCTGTAACATTTGTAAAAAGATAGCTTTTTTCTTTCCGGGTGTTTCTGCTTTGCCCTTTGGTGATGCCTCAATGACCTTCTTGCTTTCTGCTAGAATGTGCATAGGCAGAATCATCCATGCTAAATCTGTGAAAAGCTGAGAGTTTTTCACCAGTGCTACTTTGGATAGCAAAGAACAGTGCAGGCTTACTGTGCACTGATAGTGTTTTCTGAGGAGCAAGTCTTCCAAAGAATGAGTAGGACTCATAAGTAGGATGAGAAGGATAAGTAGGATGATAGAAAGCAGTTTAATGGATGTAATCAAGGGTTGTGCATAACCAAGATTATTTTAAAAACAAACAAACAAACTTCCCCTAGGGTTGGAACATTTTCTAAGGATCTACAGGAAACAGCTAGGCTGCAAGTATTTATTAAGAATCATTTCCTGCAGCAAGTGTCTCTTATTAGAAAGGAATAAATAAATTTTAAAGGTCAGAGGGGAGGGGAACCTCACCAGCAGATTTTATTTGATTTCTTCCCTGTCCCTATGTCTATAAAAACCTCATTAAATGATGTGCTGTGCCATGGCACCTTATGAGCAACTGCCATGGCTCTTGTTTTTAAGACTTCTTCAGCTAAAGTACCAATTGCAGAGACAGTAGAAAATTGGTGCCCTCAGAAGTGTTGTTTGTCATAGAAGAGGGAAATGAGTTTGATCTACAGAGTATAGTAGCACAAGTAGAACATACCTGTTGATTTTTTGATTGTTTTTGTTTGTTATTAATGTTTTGATTGTATTGATTTTGCAGTTCCTGGTGATCAGGTTAATGCCTTATATGTTTACAGTTAAAAAAGATAGATTTTGTGTTGCTTTAGGAATTCAGAACTTTAGGTAGAAAATTTATCTTAAGAAATGTGTGACATTATGCACTACTCAGTATTTTAAAATGAAAGCACATTGATGCAGTTACAACTTTGATTATACATACAGAAAGAAATCTAATACTGCCTTGTGCTCTGAAAATATTCTTGGCACTGCTAACTACAAAGACCAAATAACAGCACAAACAACCTGAGTACATCTGCACACCACCTTTGCAGAAATAATAGAATTTTCTGCAGAAGGAAAGGCTGAGCTATGTTAAAACAGAAATAAGTATCACAGTATGAGAAAATAGCTAGCTTAAGTGGAAAAAATTAACTCATGGAAATTAGTACTCAGCTCAAGGTCTGCTCAATTCAACGCAAATCTCACTATTTGTTTTTCTAGCTAAAGGTATGGTTCTGTAGGTGAGTGGTAAAGTCCTCTGCTATACAGTTGAGAGCTGCTGAGAAGGGATTCACCACAGTTGCATACAATTAACTTCTGTCTTTAACACAAAACAAAACCAAAGTTACACTTCCAAAACTAGGAAGATTTCTAGTTAGAGCTATTCTGTATGGGCATACATAACTGAGGTATATTCACATTTTTAATAGTTTGAATTAAAGGGGATTTGTTACTTCACACTTGTTATATACTCATTCTATGTGGATACTCTGAAATGTTTTCCTCTGGGTTTATCTTAATAGATGAGTTAAATTTCTCTGTATGGTTGTGTCTTTGGTGGTATTTTAAGCAAGAAAATAAGTATTTTAAGTTGCTCCTTTTGCACACATACTTTGTGGTAATTTTTAATTATCTACTTCCAGACTGTTTTCTCTCTCACACAATCCCACTTTCTATGTTCAGCAAACTTGTCTGTTTAAGCTCACAACTACCATATCCCTAACTTTTCAGAAGTTTGATTTCGTGAAATACATAGCCCTGAAACTGCAGATGTGTAATGAAGGTGTGTATTCTTAGAAGCATTCCTATAAGGGGCTCACTGTCATTGCATTCCTCTCTCTGTCTGACTTTGTAAATGGTACTTAAATAGAAATAATGTGCTCTTCGGAGTGCTTCCTTATGGGCTAGTTCAGCACCTAGTTTCTTGCTTTGTGAGAAGCCTTCTGATCTTCAATCAAGAGCTGGGAGGACAGTAGGAGAATATGCCAATCTTATCTGAATTGAAACAATTTCAATAATCTGCATATATTGCTAATAATCCAGTGCAGTTTACCTGGTATTCCGTTATGTATCATAGAGGGCTGAAATGTTGAGCGCTGTTGAGCTCTGGGCTCAGTCTGGGAGGAAGCACCATTTGGGGCTATTCCATCCTGTAATGTCATGAAGTGATGCCTCAATATATGAGGAGATTGAACTTCTCTGTACTGCATTTTACTTGTAAGTTGCATTAGATAAGGTCTTAGAGAAGAGGATGCTGTTGTAATACTGTGTCATGGCCCAGTTGGATTTAATAAGACTTTGGCAGCCGAATAGGTGACAGTTTTTCTTGTTAGTTGGCTTATAAGGTCTTTATGCTTGAACTAAATCATCTTTCCTGATGTCTAACGTGTGCAGAAGAAGAAAGGCAGAAGTTTCTTCCTCTGAAAGGTGGAGGATTAGGTAGTCTTTGTTTGCAAGGACCTCAGTCTTCAGTCTGCTGCTGTTGTATTGTCTAAGAAACATGAGTGCAGGAGTTGAAGGTAATTGCCTTGCCTAATGATGCCATAAGAGTTAAAGGGTTTGTTTTAATAAAATTTCTTCCTTAATCCATTCAAACTATCTATGTGTTCAGTCAACACCTACTCCATTTCCCTGGTGCTCTCCCTCCTTTTGGAGTTAGTCATCTTTGATAATTTAAATATTGCAAATATTTTCCACTCTAAGGTCAATAAAAGGAGAACAGGCAATCTATTTTGAGAGTAGAGCAGTCTAGGGTTCTGAAGGTCTCTCAAGCTGTAGAATGGCCTGTTACTTCTTCAGGCTGAGATCTTACCTCTCATCCTTAATGATAAAGACTGCTACAGTCAAATATAGATATTGGTGGAAAGCCCTGCTTGGGCTCATTTATCTGGGTTCCACACAACATGGAACCAAAGAAACCCTATAAATAATGTCTAGCATAATCAAATGGTGTTGTTAAATGGGCTTCAAACATCACTTTTCCTAGATGGGAGACAAAAGAAGCTTGCAGTCAGCTGTCTTGTCACTTCAGTGGTCACCACAGTAAGTTCTTATTTAGGGTGTAAATATTTTAAGTGGTCTTGGATTCATTAAGCATTTCTTACTTAAGTAGTTGCAGAGACCTTACCTCTTTATAAATTATTTTTTACTCCTGGCAAGGAAAAGTAATTGGATGTATTGGAGCTAATTTCTATCTTGCTGGAGAAAATATATGGATTAATTAATCTTTAATTGAATTTCTTTAATGCCAACACAGCTGGAAAATGTATAGTGCAAATTCACTTTAAACATACAAGCCTATGCTAGGAAATTTCTGGATTTATGCTTGATGTGTATGTGTATTATTTATCATCCTCTATGTTTTGTTTTATGCTATTTTTGGCATACAATTTTGTGTGCAGTAGTAAATTCTCTCAGGGGACAGTTTAGGAGCAAACCATACATGATAACAAATTTTTATCTTTTTTTTTAATATCAGCCTTTCCTTTCACTAGAGAAAAATTATAAAGGCCAAGGAACAACAAATGCTCACACTTTGGTGTTGTATCTTTGAGGTAAAGAATTCCAATTCAGGTTAAATTCTCCATTTTCCAATGTGTGTTTAGCTTTATTTGGATAGATGCTGCATGTCCTGAAAAGCAACCCATAAGCCAAGTTGGAGGTTGCAGGTAGTGTAGCTGTAGTATGGAGATGACACCTTCACAACAGGTTCTTAAATCATAATAAAGTTTTACCTTTTCTTTGTTCACCAAGAAGTAGAAACAGAATCCCTTTGTAAACATTTTTTCAACCATAGCCCTTGGGCTTTTTTATGTGCTGACAGTCTGATTCTTGGCTACAAAGTTTTGCAGCAGCAAACTGAGCAGCACTGTTTTGTTGGAGTACAAGTGGCACAATAGTGAGTATAAAAAGTTTCAATCCTTGCTGCCGTTTTTCATGTGCAGATATATTTCCAAAATTTTCATCTTCAGGACTGAATCTCTGCTGGGAAGTGCAAATTCTGAGACTTATGTGTCTGGGAAAACTGTGGCAAATCCTTCCACATGTTTTAATTAGATGTTTAAGTTTATGGATTTGCTTAGTGGAAAGAAAAAGTTAGTGAAAGTCTATAGTAACTCAAAGAGCAGTAAAACATTAATATATAAATTATAGGGCTTGTATTTTTCTTTGGATACAAATTACTGTTCAGATAAATAAAATTATTTTCTCTATATATTTTCTATATATATATGTATAACTAAAAATAAACTCAGTATCACTCATTACATAGAAGAAGAAAATTTCATTGGCATGAAAAATGATGTTAGCTGGATAAAACCTTTTCATATATGCATAAGTTTCCTGAAATAGCAAAGGAAAATACTCTACTTTAAATCTCCTTGACATTTAGATCCCAGAAGCATATCTCAGCCTTTATCTAAAATAAAGCTTACTGTTCAGAGGTAGAAAGGTAAAGTATATTGAAGCTTGATTTGCAGTCTAGCCTTTAGGTACTGAGCATGTAAACCTTGTATACCTTGGAACTTTTTATGAACAAAGAATAGGAAAATAATATTATCTTCACTTTACCGGTGGATTTGGACTGAAATGAAGATGGCAAAGCATTATGGCCTGTAAAGTAGTCTGCCTTCTGATGTGTTGTGCTATTCTTTTGCTTTTCTTCTTTCTTTTTTTTTTTTTTTTTTAAGCATTCTTGTTTAAATATTATATGTGGGGAAGATAATGTGTTGAGGATGAGAAAAATACTAGGGAAGCCTTTTGGTCTAAGTATGTTGTTGGTATTCAGATAGGAAGCAGAAGGTCTAATTAAAGGCAGAAGGCATTAAACCAGAAGAAGCTGTGTGTCAAGCTAGAAACTTTTTCTGTTCTACTGGAATATTTTATACCATCTGTCTAGACTGTCTACATCCTTAATGCCAAAGACACACAAGTGGCATTGAGAGCATTGCTAGGACTATGAATTGTTTACATTTCACAACAGCTGGCACACATTATTTTGGAACATTTTTCTTTTCTCCCTTCTTGCCAGTTGACTATAGATAATATTTATTCACCTGCCTGTCAGAGGATCTTTGAAGAGTGTTTGGAAGTCAAAAGAATGTATCAGACTGGAGAGAGCTCTGGCTGAGCCAAATGGCCTATCCTTATGTCCTTAAAATGTATACTGTGGTGGAAACCATGGTATTTCCCATAGATGATTAGTGTGTGATCACTACTAGCTCTGAAGACCAAATGACAACTGTCATAAAAGAGGAATGAAATTATTCCAACTTCTCTTTTATTTATGTTACCTCCTTCTGATTGAGGGGATATAAAAGAATCCTTTACAGTACAGAAATAGAAAAGTTCTCTGTTGGAAGCAATTAACAGCACGGCCTTCCATAGAGTAAAAGAGGCAATAGGATGGGGCTAGAAGTTCCCTTTGAGAAGTTCCCTTTGAGTAGAGTTAGCTAGAACTAGGTCACCGAACAGCAACTTCTTATTCTTTTTTTCATCCATGTTATGTATCTTGGCTTTGGATCAGTTCCATTAAAAATGGAACCTCTTAATTTAGTCATCACAAGTTAGTCATCAACCAGTGTTTGAGGTACTGGCCTCATATGAACTACTGCAGTACAGTAAGATATAATTCAGACCCTGTGTAGCCTTTCTTTGTGATGCAAGCAAATGAGCGTGGATGTGAGCTCTGCTGCTTTGTGATTAGATTCCAGCTGCTGTAACTAATTATGGAGCACTTGGAGAGCTGCCTTCTATAAGGACTTGTACATAACTGTGGAAAACAACCTGCTGACACTGTTCCGTACATCTCGATCCTATATAGTCATATTTATCCCCGTGTAATTCTTTCAAGTCATCCCACAGTATTATAGCATATGTTGAAAAATGAAATATATTCATACTCCTACAGTGCTGGAAATAGCCTTATGTTTTTGTACTCTTTTTTTCTGTAGAGATCATTTGGGGATTCAGATGCAGTTGGGTACAGAAATAAAGAATGAACCTCTTACATGTCAACAAAATACTGATCTTCTGAGCTAAGAGTTTGGGAAGAACTAGAAGCTCTGTTTATGCCTACTTTTGTGTTAAATGTTATTGGAGCAATGAGAGTTTGCCATTAATTTCAAGGTAATGAAGTTTCACTGTGTATGTATAATTAAAACAACTTTAGAGATGGGTAAAATGCTGAATATCTGTGCCTTATCATAAACAACTGTGATGCCATCTGTCCTAGTTTGAGGATGTTGGGTGCTGTCCTTCCTGAATTTTATAGTTTATTTTTTTTATCTTGATTTCTTCACATGCACAAATATGTATGTATGATAAGGCTTCTCTGCATACCAATTTATATAATTCCATTATTTTACACCAATAAAATGCATGGAAGATGAAAGTATTTGTTTGCTTTATCCCATTGTTCTTTAGGTAGCCAGCGTAAGATAGAGCTGAATCCAGTGAAACAATTTCAACTTCAATATTGACTGCAGCAGTGCAGCATGGAAATCTACTTTCTCATTCAGTTGAAAGGAGAAAAAGCCAAGCTGATGTCTCTGAAGCAGTGCCTTAGTTCTAAGCTCTGCAGATGAACATGGGCTGCAGCTGTCTTACTAAATATTCATGGTGAAATTCTTGTCTTTAAAAATAAACACATTAGATTTGTTTTGATCACACAAATCTGTCTTTCACTATGCGCCAGTGATCTGGCATGATGTCTGCAGCTGCTAGCCTAAGGTCTCTGCAGAGAATATTCATGTTTTGGACTTATTTTTGTAAGAATTCAACAATACTTTAGATAATTTCATATGTTGTTAGTGACATATCCTAAAAATATGATGCAGAATAACTTGGCTGTTTTTTTTTCCCTTCTTTCTTAAAAGCCAAGTGGACCAGCTTCCTCTGCAAGGTCTTGTTTCTTACCATAACACTGCCTAGCAAAAATTGAGTGCTCTTCAGGGTGGATTTATTTCTGGTTCATAAAACTCATAAATAGCAGGAGATATTTTGGGGGGCTAAATCAGAATATAGGGATGGGAAAGCAAATTTTCCTCTTATAGCAGAAAGAAGGGTTAATTTACCCTCCTATTCCCTGTGCAGCTTGCAAGTGCATGTACCAGGAAAGAGATTTTCCCCTGTGTGAATGTGGCATCTTGTGCTGCAGGAGCACAGCCCATCTGCAACATAGGAAAATGAGGCACTCGTGACCAGGGAAACCCAAGGTTACTCTGCCAGCTGAGCTTGTCTCAAGTAGAGATGCTTGACAAACCTTGTAACCTCATCAAGACTTAATACCATGCACAGTTCATCCTTTCTTGTTCTTCCTTTTGCAAGTGCCTGTATCCTCTTAATCTGTGTCTTTTGGAGGTATTCAAATGATCAATCCTCAATGAAAACAGCGGTTCTGAAGAACCAGAAGTTTTTGTCTTCTCAAAGCAGCAAAGAACAAAGTCTTTTATAGAGACTTATAAAGATTATGGTTTAGTGTTTTGGCTGAAGTTCAAATCCTGAGGGGAAAAAGAATGAATAATACTGGTTCATTATAATAATTTAAGAATTCTTTAAGAAAGTGCACATACGAGGTGCCAGACTGACTCTAAACCCTAATGAATATCATGTCCCTGTATCATGTATAACTATGCAAATACCAGTTAAGTCACAGTCAACTATAGACCTAGGACTTACGACTAGAACTTCATGAAATATAATCACTGAGTATTTTGAGAAAAAAAAAAAAATCTAGTCTTGAATTGATGAAACTTTGGAATAGGCCTGTGAACTATCAATGGAGTTATTTTAGAATAACTTCAGAGAATTCCTACCAGAAATGAAAGAGCCTCTTTTTTTTCTAAACAGTACACTTTGAAATCTGAAGGCAGCACTACTGCAAGGTCAGTGTAACATGGTCTCAGGAAAGCTTAGGTTAGTTCTTATCTCTGTCACTGGGTAATCGCTGTACTTTGGACTTTTAATCATGCAACTCGTTATTATGCAATGCAAACACTTCTGTGAAGCCTTTCTCAAATTGTCAAACTGTCTATTTTCCCCATGTTTCCTTTTTTTTTTTTTTTTTTTTTTTTTTTCTTTTTCTTTCTTAGTTTTGCAGGGATGTATTTACCATTTCTTCTGTCAACCCGTGATCTCTCCAAGGTTTCTACCTCTTCCTGCTTTCAGGTTTCCACATCTCCTCACCCATGTTCATTCTCTGCTTCCAGAAAGAGCCTCTGAAACATTTTCGTAATCCATCTGCCCCAGAAAAGACTGATCTCCCCCAGTCTTTTCTTCAGACTAGCTGAGGTTGTCAGTGAGTGGCTGGATTCAGTGGGCACAAACAGCTCAGGAACTGAGAGCAATGGAGAAGCTGAGTGGTTTGCTGTTAGTGAAAGCTGATGAAATTCAATTCTCCGTCTCCTTTTTCCCTTTTTCCTTTCCCACCATGTGCCTCCTATGCAGGAACTCTCAGGTGCTGGGGAGAGGGAAGGGCACATCCATGGTGGATTAGGAATGGGCACAGCAGGGGCAGTAATGATGGGTAGTGATAATCACTGCTGCACAAACGCAGGAAGCAAAAGGTATTTCTTTTTTACAATGCACACTGTTATGAAGATATGTCATTCAGTGAAATACCTGCTTATTTTGATAGGATGTGCAGCTTTCCATGTGGATATTTTTACCTGGCAAACTCCAGAGATTTTGTGTGAAGGTGAAGAAATGTCCTTCAGCTTAGGTGGGACTATGAAATATGTTCAACACCAGCATTGACTTGTTCTTGGAAGTGAATTGTCATCTTCAAATGAATCATGACACTGTCAAACTCCAGTGTGCTATACATAGCTTGTATAGCGCTATAGCACAAGATATATAAATTGTTATTGCACTGCAATCATGCTGACTGCAGTTCCTGCTCATCCAGAAGGAATAGAATAAAAGATGGACACAGAATTCAAGCTTCCTTCCTTTCATTATGAATTTCTTGTTTTGCCTTCCATTCAAATCAAGCTTTTAGATGAGTCAAATTTACTCAGGCACAATCTAAGGCACAATCTAAACTGAGACTAGAGGAAAAATCTATCACTTCAATAGAAGTATCTATTTAACACATCCAAGAATGATAGCAAATGCTCCTAAAGCTATACAAAAATGTGTACACCTTGTCACCTAGACAAGGAGACCTTCAGGCCTTATCTGTTACTCAACCTTCTCAGGATACTAATTGGAGTTCTTGCCCCAGAGATATTTTTCCTTCCTCTACCTGCATTGCTTCTTATGGAATAAATTTCTAAAGTTCATATGCTGTGGCCAGGAAGGAGGCTTTTCACATTTTCTGTTGAAATCTCTGCACTTCATTAGACAAGGTAGAAGGCATTGACTTAAATCACCGTTTAAAATAAAATCAAATGAAAAGCTCCGTTTCAGAAAACCGGATGCCTTTACAAAAATTCTTCCTTTTCTCTGAAGTTCGTAAGATTTCAGTGAGTTGTAGAAAGTTAAAAAAAAAAAAAGTGTATATGGAATTTACAGAGGTTATTTGGGTTATTTGTATTATAGCGATCATCAGCATCCCAATTTTGTCCATCAGCTTATAAACACATGGTAGCAATCATAAATTTCATCACTTAAATAAAGCTGATAAAAAGAGAGGTAGTGAATTGATTTGCCCAAGTTGGCAGCAAAGATCGGGTTCAGGACTAGAAGTGCACTCTGCTAGGCCTGAGTCTGGTCTGCAGGACCTGGAATTTATGTAGAATCTGGTATCTCCTCTTTACAATATTCACATTAGGGTGTATAACATGAACTCTTTGCTATTGTTTTTTTTTCATGGCCGCTTTATAAAAGCTCTGAAATTCTTCTTCCTCCTGCACAAGTTTCATGCTTATAGACAGCTTTGGAGGTTGTTTATAGAGGAAAAATACCAAAGCTAATAAATATGTCAACTAAGAAAATAGGCATTTGGACCTTGGCACACAAAGGTGTTTAGGCACTTGAATTCTGTCAAAATCAATAAGACTTAGATGCTAGGTTAAGGAGAATTGGACAGGATATGCCTGTAATATAATAATGACTTTTAGTTGTTCTGAATGGCAAAAGGTACAGATTCTTAAATTCTTAGAGCCACCCAAATTTCAATGAGGTGTATGTTCCCCGCAGCTCTTCAACTCAGTTTTCTCAAGGACAGTTTTTCCTGGGATGTTTAAAAGAGTTTAAGAATTAGGTGAACATTTGACCGTATCAGGTTCATGCTTTTTATGGGTTTTTTTTGTTTGTTTGTTTTGTTTTTATTTTTTTAGAGCAATAAAAAATATGTTTTGTGTGCATTTGAGGAAGGAACTAGAATGTGAATTGTAGCACCACTCAGCATATATCAGATTTTTTTTTTTTGCTTTCAGAATTACCTCTAATTTTTCTGACTTCCTCCCCAAATTGCTTTAATCATTAGTCTTTCGTAACTACTTCTGATATGTGTCATTATGGTGCCTGCCTCTCCACAACTAGGAGGGGAAACATCCTGCTGGAGTCACAGGGAAGGCAGATTTACTTTCTAGACACACAGGCGTTGTTCTGCAAGGCAGCTGGGTTCCAGTGCTGGCCTTGGATACATCAGGGTGATTCAGGAATAATTGGAGCACAATTATTGGTCAAAATCAGATGCATTCACTCTCAGGGCCAGATTTCCTTTGAAATGGGTGTAATTTCACCAAAGCAAGTAGAAGAGGATCATTTTAACCCCAAATGAATTTAAACTATTATATGAAATGAATTCTGAACCAATACGAGATAATTTAATTCTTTATCAGCATAACAAAGTATTGTCCAAAGTTTCTCCTTCAGTGTGAGTCACAAGGCAAGAATGCAGCACAAGGCTGTACGTGCAGTTGTGTGCACTTTTAAACAAGCCACATGATGCTGCACATTGATTAGATGCCAAGAGATAATTTATATTGTTTGGAACAGCTGAGTTCTTGGTAGTTTTTAAAAAAACACTTTATCATACAAACTTTTGAGATTCATTTATTTATCCTATGGTAGCAGAAGAGTTGTAGGCATCTTCACTGTTAACTTTGGTGTGCTACCAGTGCTCCTGGATGACCTATTTCTCATAATTCACTCCTGTGTTATACAATGCTGCAGTTTTATTTGCAATTCAAATTTCCAGAGTAAATTAAATAGATAAATTTTGGTGCCACAGCACACCGGATTTTACCTAAGATTATTTTCTCTCCCTCAAGAATTTTAAGAGACTATGAATTTCTGTACTGACTTTCATTATTCTTCAGCACATGAATATTTGATATGTGTTACTCTGGATTCTTCAGACTTGTTCTCAATATCCTGCAGTCTTCACTATGGATATTCAGAAAAAAGCGTGGAGGTCCTTGTGTTCCTATGGGAAGCTCATGTTAAATTCCAGTCTAGTTCTAGGCAAGACTAAAATTTAGAACTCCTTCCACTCTGCAGTTTTGAAAAACAAAATGTATAGGAATACTCTGAAACTCATTGATGGATAAAACTAGGCTGACATATATAATGTCCTGTAGTAGATAAATGACGGATGATCTGCAATGTTTGCTGGTTTATTGCAAGCATTTACCAAGCAAAGCTTTGCTGGTAACATCATAGCCTCCTGTTGGAAAGCCCTGGTTTTCACTTTTTAAAATATGGTGGCTGTGCTGAATAACAGATTGCTGCCCGTAGGGGAGGGAGCCCTTGGTGAGAGGTCGCACAACAGTGGGTAAAACTTCTCAGGCTGCTGTTAGAATTATTAAGCAGTGATGTGGAATCGCACCCTTTGACAGGGGTGCTTAGCCCTTGTCCTCTCTGCTGAGTGCTACAGAGTTTGACTCTGTGACTTCAGCAGGTGTTGGGTGAGTTCAGTTCACCTTCCAGGAAGGAAATTCATTTTGTGGTTATCAATAGGTGATGAGTAGCATGTACTGAATTAAATATGGGTCTGATCTAGATTTTTGTTATGTATTACGTATAACTTTGTGAACAGTTCACTTAACATTCCCTAATTCTGCAAGACCAGATCATAGACTTCATATTTTGGTGCTATTGAATTCGTCCCAAAATGGATTATGTGAGAAAGATTTTTTCTTTTGAGGGTTGGTTGAGTTACTTGAGCAAAGCAAAATTGAATTTAACTACTCTTGCCACATTTAATAGATATTGGTGAAATATTTTGGTCTTTATCCTAAATTGTTGCTTTAAAATTTTCTTCTATTTTTCTCCCATAATACGTTTATTGGTAATTTTTATGCAGTGAGTGTTAGTGTTCAATATATCTAAAATGCTGCTGGATCTACTTATTTGACAATAGTATTCTATCTATGCTCCCCATTTGCTGAAGGTACATCTCCACTGTAGAAATAAAACCGGGCAATGTAGCACTGAGAGGACTTGTCAGAATAGAGATAATTTAAGTTCTTTTAATAATTACTGTGGGGGGAAAAATGACCAAAAGACACGCCAGAGCATATATTAGCTATATCAGCTTGTGAAATGCCACTTTCTTTCTGGGCTCTGTGCAAATGCACATGGTAATCTGGAGCTTTTCTGGTGGCCTTTCCCCATCTCCTTGCCTACCTCTTATTACTGCTCACATCCTCAATTATTTTTACCAGTGACCTTTCCCCAGCAGGCTCCAGTCGAAAAGCCTGGCATCATTGCAATCATAGCATTAGTAATTGCATAACTTAATAGTATTTCCACCAAAGCAGTTCCTTTTTCTAGTGTTGGATGGGCTGAGGCTGAATTGCATGCAAGGAATAAGACATAATCTTCCCTCTTACCACCACCTCCACTCTTGAGTATAGAAAGAACCCACTAGCCCCCTTATATAAGTGGTCTCATATGTCCCAGCATACAGGTCTGCATCATTTTTGCACTAATTAGGGATAGCTATTATTGCTTCTTTATTGTTATTCATTAATACATGTTGAAAGGAGACTGATATGTACAAGGAGGTAACTAAAACTTCAAGGGCAAATCTTGGCTATAAACTCTTAAACTTTTGTACTTGCATTTTTCTTTTTTTAAAATAAAGTCCTTATATTTCATGGTGAATTATTCTGGATCATATTTCAACCTACAGAATTTGTGTGTATGAAAAATTAATTTTAAAAAATGCAGTAATTCAAAGATAAAGTGTTAAGAGCATATGTTAACACATATAGGATATCTTTCCTTACTTTGGAAACTTTTCAGGTAAGAGATTGCATAGTCTTCCATTTACCCATTCCAGAGGTTTCTTGTCATCTCTATGACTGCTAAATAAGGCCTAGATTCCTCCCCAGGGATCAGTGCATCACTGTTTCAGGCACTGTACGCACAAATAATTTAAAGAAAAAGAAAATCTCTGTTCTCCAGAGCTACATGAAAGGTGGGATAAGGGAAAAAAGGTCAAAGCTCAGTACTTACTCTTTTAAAATATATTTTTATCACTTTCTTACCTCAGAGAAAGAGCTCCTTCAGTATCACATGCTCCTTTATCTTTACTTTTCACTAGAACAACTTACTTTTGTTTTATAATTAAACTAATATTTTAAGCAGCTGTTGAAAAACCACCACAGACTCTGATATCTGATGAAATCACTTTCTCCTCTGAGAATATTTTGGATACCCAAGGAATTCCAGAAGAAAGGAAAGAAAATGTGTTAAACCTCAAGAAAAGTGCAGAAGCTTTGGAGCAGAGGGGAGACAAATTCTACCTCTCTCCTTCTATGTCTTCATGTCAGGGTGTCCACCAGAAGGGAGGTAGATCGAGTTTAAGGGTGTCAGAAGGAAGGATGAAGGATGTTGTGGGCACCTATTGAAACGTCTGTGAATGGAGAACCAGAAATTCCCAGCAATTCAAATGATGAAGTGTCGATACAGAGATTTCTTTTTAAGGGCTGTATGGAGAACATAGACCATGAAGCCTCTTCTTCCTCTCCTATTTTTGTTTTCCACTGGGTTTGGGGGGATTACATTAACTGTTTATGAATTTGGAATATAACTGGTAGAGAGACTGTTTGCTAGAAAAATAAATGTAATTTTGATCCTCTAAGGCATGAACCGAATTAAGTGCCTGTTGGAGACAATGCCTCTTCATTCTTCAGTGGTGACTTATTGCTGTCATTAGTGTTAGTAGGTAGATGATATTTAAAATGAAATATGATGCTTCTGAATGTCACAGCAAATAACAATAAAAGATAAATTAGCAGTTAAATTAGCATATTGACTAGTGGATGAAGCATGCATAACAGTCAACTCTGGGAATAAACTGCTTGAAATAAAATATTTTTCAAAGAGCTTTTGATGTTTCTGTAACGTATTTTTAGAGCAATCATAGATGAGTATAGTTTGCCATGCACCAGCTTTATTAACTTGCTCTCTAAGACATAAGCTTGCAGGGCTAATTACATTAGATGCCTTGTAATCAGCATTTAATAGTCAAATATGATTAAAAGAGGAAACTAAAGCATGATAAAATCAGTTTGCTTTGTGCTTTTCATGGAAAATATGATAGGTGTTAATGCAAAATAGATCAGTCAAAAATGGAGTGCATTTGAGTTCATCTCAAATCTGCATCTTCATACACTTGAGCATATAAGTATATTATAAGAAGGTCTTTCTCCTGGTTGCATGGTCCTCAGATGCCTGCCGCCTTCATTAGAGGCTCTCAGGAGTTTTAATATCATTTGAGTCTGGGTGAACTGGTTACTGTTTTCTTCTGTGAGTCCCCTGGAAAAATTGCTGGTTGCAGCCTCTTGTCTGATGCAGCAGGTTTTGTAGAACCAGCAGTGCTGCTGCCACAGACTGGGAACTCGGTTGCAAATCTCCATCTTCTCTTTGGGTTCACCTTTGGGAGTCCTGCAAATGATTTCACCATTTCAGGCTTCCTGTTCAACCACAGTGATCTCACAAAAACAAGGCAGACAGATTTAACCAGGGATTTTTCTAACTGTAAAAACATTCCTTTTAGAATGGAGGGCAATTTCAAGTCTTTGAAAACAGAAATACTGAAGCATACCTTTCATTTTCCTGAATTACATTAGCATTTGAAGTCTTTTACATTCCTTTTTCTGGGTATGTCTAATGGTGTGTGTTTTACTTGTTTATTTTTTATAAAAGCTGCTCTTGTGCAGAGTACATAACCTGGTGAGTTTCCACCACTGCCCGCATCCCTCCTGCTTTACCTTCTTTATCAGTCCATATAGCGTAAAGGCATCTTTGTGTTTTGCTGGGCTGGCCCCACGGCTGCAATCAGAGCTCTTCAGCGAGCTTTTGGATGCGTTTTCAGGTCAAGCAACTGTTACGGTAGACTTGTCTGGAACAAAATTTTCCACATCTCAAATATGTTATACAGCAGAGTTTGTGTTTTATTATAGATGCTCTGCTTGCAGAAGCCATTCCAGTTTTGAAATTTGAAACCTTTTCTGCCTTTCAGAGGCTACCAAACTCCATCCACTACTTACTGATCCATGAGTGAGAGAACATGGATTCAAGCATTCTCTTATGTGCTTAGTTCAGACCTAACGCTGTGCTAATAAATCCTGCTGAAAGACACAGTCTATTAGCTCAGGCTGAATGATGTGCTGATGTGGTTGCCTGCTGCAAGGCTAGGCAAGCACATGTAAGTCGTTCCGTACGGCTGGACTTATCTTTAGGCAGGGTGAGGACTCAGGAAATTCATAGACACAGAATCTTAAGGCTTTCAGGTTTTTGATAAGACTGCTTAATTCATTTGTCGCTCTTTGATGAGTTGAGATACTTGTACTCTCCACTTCAGTGGAGATAAGCACAGCTGGGGAGAGGCAATTGACTTCTGGGTTTAGATGTCGTGAAGCTCCTGGCTACTATTGATACAGGGCATGAAGCTGCTCAAGTCCACTTAATTTCTTTAATTCCCTTTGCCCATGTACAGATTTACCTGAGAATTGCCATTCTCAGAGAAATATTAGAGAAATATTCACTGTTTGTAAAATTGTGTTTCCTATGTGAGTCTCTATTTTAAAAATACTTCCTTATTGCTTGGAATCATACAGTCCTAGTTCTTTATCTGTCCAAAAATGAAATAAAGATATTACTGGTTGGAATAGCACAGTATATATCCCCGAATATAGCATGAGGCTCCCATGCTGTTTCTGTACTTGGTCTCTTCTCAGCAGAAGTGGCTTGAAGAAATTCCTAGCTTCTTGGTATTTATTTTTGTAGTGCTTTGCAGCATTATTGTGCTGCTGCACAACAGTGCATTCTAAAAGAACATAAAGTTCCTCAAATTACCAATGGAGGGAGAAGCACTGAGAAAAGAGATCGATCCCCCAAGGCAGGAAAATAGTGGGGGGAAAAAAGTGTCAGGGGTTATTCTGGACACAAGTGGTGCTTATTGGAGTGTTTCCATGATCTTGACTTTCTGTACTGTTCATTTAAAAGCCTAAGGTCAACCAAATGTCTGGCTCTTGCTGAGGATTTAATAGCCCCAGAGGTCTTCAGGCTGTACCAATTATCCACAGTTTGAAACCTGTCTTAATTTTATCTTTCTGTTGTATTTTTAGGCTGCCTGTTTGAAGATGACCTTTGCAAATCTTTTGAAGTTTGTGTAAATGGTAAGTCTTGCATGTTTTGCTTGCTGGCTGCTCAGTACTCTGCTGTGTAATTGCTATGTAATCCGTTTAATGTGGTAAATCTGTATGTGAGTTTTTGGTTTTTTTTTTAAGGTAGGAATGTCTTTTGATTAGCAATTAGGAAATTAACTTTTGATTTTGCTCAATCTCAAAGAGTGTCTTCTCTTCTAAAAAATAAACTGAAATAAAATTAAACACAATGAAATATGTTAACATTACGGGGTTAAATAGTACAGGATGAAAATAACTGTTATATTCAGGTTTTTCACCCTTTAGAGGATGATATAGAGTAATTTCTAGTCACTTTTTCTATAGATGATACTTTATTTATTATAATAGTAAAGAGTATGATTGTTCTTGATTTTTTGCTGCTTTTTTTTTTTTTGTCCTGTATCCACCAACTTCAACTCTACAGATGCAGCTTTCTTCTGCATTGTGCTCTCCATCACAATTTCCTTTCAGCAGGTCAAAAAACCCAACACAAATGTATGAGTTTGTCCAATGGGACAGGAGGCTTTTCTGGTGATATTCTAAGATTCTTATCAACCTAGGTAAAATCATTTTAACCCTGATGAAGGATCGTGTTATAGAGAGACCTTAAGCACTTACTGTAGCAAAATATAATCAAAACTTTGGGCTTTTTTTTTCTAAGTAAGAGAGTTTAATAAGACATTTATATTTGAATTTCTGGAATAAAGAAGCTTTTTCATCATAGTAATCAATAATATATGTCTATGTAATAAAGTACAGTTTTAAACCCTATATCAACAAATGTGTTTAAGTTTTCAGCACAGTCAATGCTTAGTCAGATACATAGGGGAGGAAACTGGAGAGAAATATGGCAGAGGAATTAAGGAGAATGTTAGAAACATCTGTTAACATCTCTCAAGGTAATTCTTGTGTAAAATGTTGCTCCAATGGTATGCCAAAAGTCTGTATTGAGGATTTCTATGCATGACCCAGAAAGGGTTGTGGATAGTTTCTATGACAGTGCATTTTGCTGTCTAGCAATGATTACCAGTGTGTAGTTGTAGTCTTCCCAATGCAAATAGGTTTTATCGTAGCCACTCTTATATCTCACAAGCAGTATATAGTTTATGAAACGGATAATATTAGAGAAATATAGTACCATAACTAACAGTAAAAATCTTCAATACAGATGATCTTGTAAAGGTGTAGATGTGGTTGCTAAAAATTCAACATGACTTTCATTAGCACGCAAACTTAAACTATGGAGTTGAGTCTGTGAAGTTAGGGGCCTCCTTTTTAGGTCTGCTCTTATTTTTGCTCAATTGTAAATTAAAGAAAGGTCATTAATGAATAAGCCAGTTGATCAGTGATATTTCCTAATGGCTAATTTTAATATTAAAAAATTTTCTGCCTGTGTAATGTCCCGTAAAGGATTTTTTTTTCTGTAACTGAGTAAATGTTGCTTATAGTGGATTTTCAGTTAGGTCCTTGATGCAAATATAAATGCCTCATTTTTGAGAAATTAATAGAATCTTTGCAAGATCCTACTTTGAAGTTCTTAAATATTTTCAGTATTTACTCTTCATATGTAACAGAAGACATGAGGACTGCTTGCTCCTAAGCATTCATTCCCATTGTACTTGTCTAAACTGCTATTTACTCAAATGTATCTCTAAAATCCTTCAGAAATTCCTCATCTGTGTAAAATGCAAGCGCTTTTCTGAATTGAATGCTCAGAAACTTAATCTGTGGAAGACACTATACCTGTTTCGTCATCATATGAGTGTGTAATTTCTAAAGGATAGTGTGATTGCAGGTAACAAACAGCAGCTACTAACATCTTTAAGGCATCTGTGATCTGCAGGTCTCACTCTTTCAAACTTCTGCAGGAAGGCTGATAATTTTGGCCTTCCTCTCTGCCTCCAGCAAAGGTACTTGAAGGGAGTGATTTTTCAAAAACAAAACCAAGTTTAAGTTTTGAAAACATCAGTCTCACTCTTAGCTGTCATCTCACCTAATGTGATCAACTGGAGACTGTCATGAACTGAATGATGCCCCAAACTGAGGTGTTCTGAGCCATTTGACAGCTTGAAAATAATTACAAAGAAAAATTCTTTTTAAGAAGAAATTTTTATTGACTGAAATGATATTCATTTGTGTGAATAAAAAAGGATGTGTGTATATATAAATATATGTATTGTATGCATGTTTATATATGTATTTAATACATAAATATATATAAAGATTTCTTTTATCATCCAAAATGAATCAAAAGCAATGTAATCTGGTTGCAAAATCTGATATAAACACCATAGCTGTGTCCAGTGCTCACCACTTTAGGTCATATGCCATTTTTGTAGGGCAGAGAACCTGTTGTAACATTCACTGTTGACTCTGCTGCTGTTTTATTTTATCATATGAAAATCTCTTTTGGCTTCAGTGCTGAGTTCTCATTTATGTTTGTTTAATAGCTCCAGCAACATTCATGCAATATTAATTTCTTTCCATAAACCTTTTATCAGTTTCCTGAACTGCACTGACTCATCAAGTGGTTAAAAAGGAACATATTGTTTCATGTTTATTTTAATGGCATGAGGATAAGCCAGACAAAAAGACTGCGTGGGCTTTCCTGAATTTTTCCATTACAAAACTAGAACTGGTTTGGCGGGGGGTCAAAGTGGATTAGGTGTCATTTGACATAATTTGTCACTCATTACCCTCTGCAGTTGGAGAAATTGAAAAACTGCCTAAAGTGACTAAAGCTTGGAAACTTGAAGATGAAAAGCTTGGTGTGAAAGGTAGACATGCTTATCAGATACGGACACTGATAGAAAATTATATGGCACTCTAGAAGCTTGGAATGGTTTGCTCTCCAGCAAATATGGATAAGCTACTCCAGATGCTAGCCAAAGGAAGCAAGTAACCACATATGTCAATTAAACAAGATATAAGGAGAAAAAAAAGTAATATTGGGAGCTGGATGAGGGTATGTCCTCATACCCTACCCATACAGCAATGGGTAAAGAGAGACAGGGCATTCACACTTACTTGCTGCCTGAGTTAGAAGCTGAAAGAAATGAGTTAGCCCATGTTTTTCCTTACAGTTATCTTTTGAATGAAAAAAAATGAAAAAGAAGCAGCAGGAAATATTTTCATATAACCCATTCACTTATTCTTCAATTCACTTATTCTTAAAGCATTCACTTATACTCCTTTATTTATTAAACCTAGTTTTTGGAACTATGTCATGCTCTGTTTTGTATTTTAAGTAACAAAGCAATTCAGGTAAAGCATTAGCTTGCATAGCTTCCTAGTTGGCAGGTTTAAGCAAAAGTTGGCCTGCTGAAAGCAGCAAGGGAAACAAAGTTCTGATCTTTTCTTTGGAAACTGTAGTATTAAATTCTGGTAAATGGCACTGGGATCTTAAGACATCACGTAGTGGGAGGAAAGGAAAGGAATTTACTTCAAAATAACCATCCCTAATTGTCCTGTTTCTTCCAATTATTTAACTGTTTTCAGTACTCATTTAGAAGGATGGAAGTTTTTCCTTTAAATTCAATCTCCAGATAGCTAATCTCAGAAACTGTTTTATTTATTTTTTTAATCCCTGCATGGATACCATGGTGCTTTTGCTCCTTGTCACAGAATAACAGAATGGTTGAAGTTTGAAGGGACCTCTAGATTAGACCTCTAATTCATCCCCCTGCTCCAACAGGGACACCCAGAGCACAGGGCAGATTTTGAAGATCTCCAGAGAAGGAGACTCCACAACCTCCCTGGGCAGCCTGTTCCTTTGTCACCCTCACAGGGCAGAAGTTCTTCTTCATATGGAGATGGAACTTCCTGTGTTTCAGCTTGTACCCATTACCTCTTGTTCTATCACTGGCCACCACTGTTGAGCTTGGTCCCTTCCTCCCTACATTCTCCCCTCAGGTACTTAAACATATTGATCAGATCTCCTCATAGTCTTCTCTTCTCCAGGCTAAAGAGGCTCAACTCCCTTAGTCTTTCCTCTTAGGGTAGATGCTCCAGTCC
This sequence comes from Nothoprocta perdicaria, assembly GCF_003342845.1. Lineage (NCBI taxonomy): Eukaryota > Metazoa > Chordata > Aves > Tinamiformes > Tinamidae > Nothoprocta > Nothoprocta perdicaria. Next base: position 2,092,838 of record NW_020456254.1, on the reverse strand, counting down.
CTTACTCATCTTTATCTGTCTCCGCTGGTCCCTCTCTAGACGCTCCACATCCCTCTTGTCCTGGGGAGCCCAGAACTGCCCCCAATACTCGAGGTGTGGCCTCACCAGAGCTGAGGAGAGGGGCAGGATCCCCTCCCTTGACCTGCTGGCAACACTCCTGATGCAGCCAGGATGCCATTGGCCTTCTTGGCCACGAGGGCACTGCTGCCTCCTGGTTAACTTGGTGTCAACCAGGCCTCCCATGTCCCTCTCTATGGAGCTGCTCTCCAGCAGGTCAACCCCTAATCTGTACTGATGCCTGGGGTTATTCCTCCCCAGGTGCAGGACCCTGCACTTGTCCTTGTTGAACCTCATGAGGTTCCTCTTGGCCCAGCTCTCTCTGGAGGGTCCAGGACTCTCTGAATGGCAGCACAGCTCTCTGGAGTGTCGGCCACTCCACCCAGTTTGGTATCGTCAACAGACTTTTCTCAGGGTGCACTCCATGCCCTCGTCCAAGTCACCGATGAACAGATTGAACAGCACCGGGCACAGTACCGATACCTGGGGGACACCACTGGCCGCAGGCCTCCAATTAGACTCGTCCCCATTTACCACTGCCCTCTGAGCTCTGCCATCCAGCCAGTTCTCAATCCACCTCACTGTGCACTCGTCCAGTGCACGGAGCTTCCCCATGAGGATGTTATGGGAGACGGTATCGAAAGCCTTGCTGAAGTCTAGGTGGACAACATCCAATCATCCAGCCAGTCATCCCATCGTAGAAGGCTATTGGTTCATCAAACGTGACTTCGCTTGGTGAACCCATGCTGACTACTCTTGATCAGCTTCTTTTCCTTCACATGCCTAGAGATGGTCTCTAGGATGAGCTGCTTCATCACCATTAATCTAATCTTGTTAATTTCGCTAATCATCTTGCTAACTCTAGTTCCAGACTAACGAGGAGGGCCTTGGCCTTCCTCACTGCATCTTTGCACTCTCTGACAGTGTTCCTGTATTCTTCCCATGTGGTCTGGCCCTTTTTCCACATTATGTATCAAGAAGTTATCTGTAGTGATCTGCAGGAACCCCCTGGACTGTCTGTTCGTGGCTGTGTGATTATTCCAGTGGACCCCAGTAGGGTGGCTGAAGCCACCCATAAGGACCAGGGCCTGTGATCGTGAGGCTTCTTGCAGATGCCTGCAGAAGGCCTCATCCACTTCCTCATCCTGGTCAGGAGGCCTGTAGCAAACTCCCACAACAACATCTCTCCTGTTGGCTTGCCCTTTAATCCTCACCCACAGGCTCTCGACCCACACTTCATCCTTCCCTAGACAGAGCTCCATACATTCCAGTTGCTCTCTCATGTAAAGAGCAGCTCCACCACCTCTCCTTCCTGGCCTGTCCTTCCTGAAAAGCTGCAAACCTGCTGCCAGCATGAAGTCATCCCAGAGATCTCATGGACAATATTAGGTAGTAGAAAATAGCTCTGTGAGGCCAACCAGAAAAGTTAATTAAGTATAGTGGTTGGTGCACTGTGCATCATTAAGTCAAGCCTCACTGACAACTGCTAAACCTCTCCTAGGAAGACACGGTCCAATGTCTGCAGTAGTATATGAAGATGCTGTGCCTCTGAATGGCTGTATAAATAATTACGCACAGCAGAATCAATATTGCTTTATGTATGCAAGCTGCACTTGTTAGGAGGGACTTAGATTAGCACAGCGTGTCAAAGACTTCCAAGCATGGCAGTACAAAGTCATGAGCTATCCAAGTCGGGATGTTTCCAAGCAGCTCAGAATATTAATATCCTTTCTTCCGAAGCTACAGAGCTTCTTGAACATTTGGATTATTGATTGTATGTGCTGATGACATGCCATAAATGGTAAACATGTGCTACAGATGATAAGAGAGAGGAGTCAGAATCCCTGAAATGTTTTCTTGAACTTAATGTGTTCCGCTTTGAGGTTTTCCAGATCATTGCCCAGTAGGATGGAGTTACAGAAGAAGTCCCTCAGCGTTGTTTAGCTAGCAGATGTCTGCAGTTACGCCTGCATTTGCAAGGCATTACTGATACAAAAGGTGTAGAATTTATGTCAAACACCTTTATAAATTTGCCTGAGCTTACCAAAGCCTTTCAGGTGATCATCGGTGGTCGTTACAGCTAAATTTAGTCTTCTGAGGAGTAAGTGTCAAGTGGTATCTCTACATACTGTGTTTTTTTTATTGCGCATGGAGAGAATTTCAGCTTGAGGTCTTGATGTTGCCATTTCCAAACTGAGTTCCAAGTGCTATATGTTAAAATACACATATGTTTGCAGTAAAAAAAAAAATCCAACCAACTATTTAAATCCAAATGCAGTTAATCTTCCATGCTACTGTAAGGAAATTGTGGGAACTTTTATCCATGATTGATTTATTTACTTTTAAAAGATGTTTGAATATGTACAGGAGTGTCAAAATCTGATATGATGTTCATAGAAAGGGAAAACCTGCCATTATCTGTTATTCTGCAAACTGAAGATTCATGTGTACAAACCTATTTACACAGATCATTCAACTGGAACCAAGAGAGAAGGTACATATTTTTGTACCTAGGTACACCTACATATTTTTGAGAATGTTCTTTTGAGGATTGTGCCTTAGATGCTCAAAATATGTTACTGAGGATGTGCAGCTCAGCCTTCCCTAATAGGAAAATTTTATTACTTTCATGCTGAATGTGCCTAAACTATTTTAGATTTTACAAGGAGGTTAAAAACTGCAGCACAGTGACAACTTCATCTGCTTTCCCTTGCAGTAGTGTTGTTTTTCTTCTCCAAGTGAGGACAGGCCAACTGTAAAATAACACATTTGCTCCCTAAGTCTGAAGTAAAAGGCCATGTATCTTCCAAACAATCTGATTCTTGCATCTGTCTCATTTAGTTGTTCAAATATCTCACTGTGTGATAGTGGGGTAGAAGAAATGTCTAGCGCAGCTTGGCATTAAAACAGGAGCCCTGATGGAAGGTGAAGTTACAATCTTTAAAAAAGGCCCCTAGCATGAAATGCATAAAATGCAACTGTGGCTATCCCACTTCCCAGCTGTCACAAAAATCTTTACTGTGGCTTTTTGTGAAAAAGCTCAAGTTGTTGATGCTGTAGAGCACAAAAACAATTCCTCGGGCTTCAGAGGCTGCACTGACGTCCTGCTGTGCTGCAGGAAGGGGAAAGTGTGTACACCCATTAGCCGGTTTAATCCTGTATATTCCTGTGCCTAATTGTAAAGGCCTGGAACTGCAAGTGCTGCATTAGTTTGTATGGGTCAGGCGGCCTTTGCTTTCAGCTCAGGCAACAGTATATGGAAACTTTATATGGGCATATGCTCTGATAGTATATGGAAATTTTTGCTTCTTCCCTAGTGGTGTATGTACCCTATGGTAGGGTAACTTCCTCCAAATATCAGGATTGGATTTCACAGAAGGATGGCAAACGCTGCAGGCAAAATGTGTTTAGTCAGTATGCTTTCTGGGGTGAGTTCGGAGATTCCGGGAGTGTTTGGTTAAAAGACCCTCGCAGCCGCAAGTAGTCATTTTGGGCATGGATCATTGGACAGTGAACTTAACTACTCCCTCACCCAAATTATGTGTTGTTAAAATAGCCTGCTGTTGCTAGTGAGGTAAAAGAAATGTCTAGCACAATTTTGCATAGAGAGAGTAATGAAATGGATGGATGTCCAAATTCTAATGTAATGATTCAATTTTAACTAGGACAGAAGTTCTAGAAGTTTAGAAATTGCTATCTGTTAAAAATATTCAATTTTTCTATGAATGTTTGGGTTGGTGTGAAGACTTCACTCTTAAAAGATTTGTGTGTGCTTTTACTACAAAACAAACAACCAAGAAAAAAACACCACCATCCAAAAAAAAAAAAAAAAAAAAAAAAAAGAAATTCTGTTTATTTGCTATTTTCTGGAACTTGTGCAGGGTGGGGTGTCTATAAGTGAGTAACTCAGAAAATAGACATTACATTAGTGTATTACATTTCACGTCAGAATATATTAAAAAATTGGAAACATTGCCCCTATACACACTTTTTACAAGTGTGTGGGTGGACCCTTTCATTGATTGCCTGCCCAAGTGCTCTTTGCAAAAGTTTGCTTGGTGAGTTATGTACCAGCTGTTGGTGCCAGCATTTGTTGGAGGTATTCAGAGACGTTCTCAATTTCATTGCTTTATTATGCTGAAATAAGAAATTGAAATTTGACCTCTGGGAGACCGTGACAAAGTACAGTCTGTTTGGAAAAGGCATTAGGGAGTCTCAGTAAAATTTGTGGCTGATGAATCATGAAACACAAGAGCCTGAAAAGGACAGTGTGGTCTGGAGAGATGGAGGGAACACTGGAGTGATATGCTGGCAATAAGGTGGAAAAAAAATGAATCCTGGCTTGGCTCTGTGGCGCATCCTTGTCCCATCTCCCCTCCATGTGGCATGGGAAAGTGCCATGGCTTACTCTTTGATGGTGCTGGATTGCACCTTCCAGAAAAAAAGAAAAAAACCACAAACAAAAAAACAGGCACTTGCTTTTTTAAATTGTTTAATTTTCTGCAAAAAAAAAGGATAAACATAGTTATGTACCAGATATAGTAAGAAAAGTCATTCAAAAAAAAATTGAAATTGGTGAGTTGGTAGTGATAGCTGTAAGTATTGGCTGTACTGTGGTTGTTAAGTGTCTCTGGACTTGAATGGAGGCAAGAATTACTTTTATTTATAGTACTCTAAAACAATGCAATTTTATATGCATATGATAATTTTAACTTTCAATAAATGTTATGGTTCCAAGCAGATCAACTGAACATGATGCTGTGTTGAACTGAACTGAACAAGATGCACGTGTTTTTAAAATGAAAGACATAAATTTGTCAAATGATGCCCTTATTGTGATGCCTTCATTACTCGGGAGTCCTTATTTTGTACTGGATTGGGTCCAAAGCAGTATATTAAGGAAAATTAGAAAATAGGATACGTCGTCCTTATTCTAATGCTTCCAGCTATGATAATCAGTAATGAAAAACAGTGATATATGTCACTGTTATATGTCCTCATTTAATAAATGTGAACAGTCTTAAAGTGAACTAATCACAGTAGTGATGACTAACAGTCCTTTCATTCCACATTACAACCAATTGAAAGCCTTTTATTTAAACAGAATGTTCTTTCCTTCCCTATCCCCTCCATGGCAACAGCAACAGAAGTTACTCTAGAAATACATAACAGAACAGTAAATATATTTTATGGTCCCAAGCTATTGAGTTTTAATCCTTTACTTAAATAGCACTGGCTGCTTCTTTGCATAAATTGAGATATATTTGTTTTCTTTGGTCACTATGTCAGTGTACTCCTGTTTTGACTGGTAGGATCTGGGTCATATAAAAAAAGTTGGTAACTCCAGAGGGTATTAGGGAAGAACAATCAGTGAATGTAGCATTTAGTAGTAAAGAACTGCTAGGTTATTACCTACATTTTGGACCATAAACACTTAAAGGGAACATTTCTAGCAAAAAGAAAGTGTTTTAAATTCTCTAATGCATCAACTGCTTGTGTAAATATTAACTAATATTGATATACTGGAAGTATTAGGATAGGTATGATTATGAATAGCTGCACGCAATGTAATTTTTAATGGTAAAAATGGCTTTTGTGAGACTTCTCTATCTGTTACAAAGCTGCAATTGCTTCTTTCTCTGTAGTGAAGTTTGCAATAGATGAAAGATGTATTATTCAGCCAGGAATTATATAATGTTCTGCTGGGAAAAAAAGATCAAGTTGAAAGCTAATGAGATCTGACTTCCTTCAGATTTTTTTTGTTTGTGCTGTAGTCTTCTCTTTAAGTCTACATCATGCTGCTGTATCTCAATTCCAATGAAATTCAGATATTAGGATTCAGAAAAAAAGATACTTGGGATAGATGGCTGGAAATTTAGATAGTGCAATTGCTAACAATTTCATAATTCATTGAACACTTGCAGAAGACCATCTACAAAACTAGTTTCTATAGTTTCTATAGTTTTTTTATTTTGTTTTGTGTGTTTATGTTTTTTTTTTTTTCATTTTTCAGCTTTTATTACTTGTACTTAACTGTTTCCTGGGGGTTTATTAAAAGAAAATAAAAAGTAATTGTATAACCTCAAGAAAAAATGTCCAATCCCCTTTCTCCTCCCAGAAGGTTTGATTTTTCTCCAGTCATTCAGCTTTCATATTTCCAAATGGAAATGCTTACTAGACTTTTACAATAATTACAATTCCTACTTCTTTTTACCAATGACCTGCCTTCATTTTAGTGGGATATTGCTGATGGTTTATTCTGGGCAATTTAAAAGATCGAACTGTTCTTCACAAACAGTAGATGTTGCAAAAATTTCCTCTTCATTTTGGTACCTATAATTTTGACTAGTCACATGAATTTGATGAATGATTATATTCTAAATATCTAATTCTCAAAGGAGGCAAGCTATTTTTTAGTCTTTTCACTTCCTCGGTCAGAAATTGCTATGAGTAATAGCCGAATAAAAAATGGACCAATATGTTCAACGTAATATATGATAATGCAACACTGCCACACATATTCATAAATATTAGACCTGTTTCATGTTTCAGACTTTTTTTTAATTGATTCCAGTTTCATTATGCTAAATTTAGATTCTTATTTTCAACTTTTCCATTAAAATATTTCTAAGATCTAGAACTAAGATTAACGGAAACACCAAATTCGGCAGCTGCAGCTTTCCCAAGCCTTGTGAAATTAATGCAATTGTTCCTTCCTGCTTTGCTTAAGCAAATATATCATAAGTGCAGATTACCTTAGTTGATACTTTCGTTTCTCTGTAGTTACAGTTCTTATACTTCTGGTTTTGTTCTATCATTCTTGCATTTATATTATGGCTATAATATTTGCTACTCTTTTGTAATAGTTGATGTTGATCCAGGCCTTGCTTCCTCCTTAACTTCCTTTAATAGGTGAGATGGGGAGTTTTCTGGAAAGAAATATCTTGACATACTATCAATTAAATTATTTCATGATAGACCAGAGGAAACAGCAACTCACAATTGTAGGGCTAAGGGTTTTTCATCATTTATTTCATTTTCATACAATACTTTATGAGTAAATATTTCCTTTATTTTATCTAAATGTCCCTACATTGGACATAAATGGGAAAATGGCATTTGTTAATTAAGCTGCAGTAAGTGCAACTACCAGTGCCACTACAAGCTGCCTTTATAGAAACCATGACAATGACATTAAGCATTTGCTAAACAAAACCTGCTCCTGTATGTCATGCAGTTTACATCCTGATTACTATTAAGGAATTGTTGGCACAGGCAGAAAATGTTTTGTTAAAAACAGAATAGATAAACAGAATTCTCTTGGTCTGAAATCACCTGTTTTCTGGGTGTAGATCTAGATGGTGAGGGAAGCATAAAATTCTTCCCTTCTTGCCTTTTTTACAAGCTGATGCTCAGGTGTTACAGTTTTATGAAGCTGCAGCTCTCCTTATTTCAGGAACCACATCTTTCAGGCAGAAAAATACTTTCTAACCACATAAAAATGCACATCTCTTCTGTCCTCATGAGGACAATTTACGAGAACTATGTATAAAGGTTTCCTTCAGGTAGTGGGGGCCCTTGGTTTCAGAACCTTCTGGTCCTTAGAGAGCTCAAAGTTCTGGTTCCTGCTCTGCAGAACCATGACCTGGGGTAATCTCCAAAAAATTGAGAATCCCAAATACTTTGAGGATGCAAATTCTTCATAACTAATTATTTATGATTTGCCCCTTGTTTTCAAAGTGGCACAAAATTTGCTGTATTCTAATCCATGTTCTTCTATGCTCTTTACATTGCTTCATCTATGTTTTACCAGGAATTGCTCCTCATTCGATCAACTCCACACTAACTTTCTGTCTGAAAAAAAAAAACAAAAACAAACAAAAAAAAAAAAAAACCAAAAAAAACCCACACACTTTATGGCCACATAATCAAGGGCATATTCTTAACATACTCTATTAGAGAAGAAAAAAATGCAAACAATGTCAGGAAAGTCATCTATCTGATCTTTAGAAAGACAATTATGATGATTTGAGGTTTTCTTAGTGGAAAGAAACAAATTAATGCAGGTCATTGATTTTTAAGAAGCATTATCCTGTGCTAGTCAAGGAGATTTTGCAGGCAGTCTGACACATGCAGAGGAGTTGAGCCATATGTCACTGCAGCACAGTTGTCCTTTGGCTTGAATAAAATGAGAATGTGAAATATTTTATTGCTTTGGGTGTTAATACTGGTCATAATCAAGATGAGACAGGATCATCTACAGTATCAGGGTGGGAGTTACTGCAATTCCAGCAGCAAAAAATTTATGGAGGAACAGATTGATTTATTTCTACTTGTTTACTGGCTGTGCCTGGGAGCCGTGCTAGCTGCATGCCTGAATACGTGCTCCAGAGGAGAGCACATTGCAGAAGTCTGTGCGTGTTGTGCTTTGAATGGCTAACTTTTCCCTATATAGGCAGTGTCTCAGAAATATCCTATCCAGTTGCAGTTGAAGAAGCTGTGTGTAGTACTGATTAGTGGCATTTTTTACAGAAGTTGGAAGGCAATCTGTCTGAATTGGGGTTTACCACTCATTTAATATGTTCTAACGGTACTGGAACCAACTTTAGATGCAGCCAAAAAAAATGCAAGAGCTTCTGAGAAAGGCTAAGAAGATGGAATTGGGATTTTCTGCTCTGAATAGTTCCTTGCAGCAGCTTTGGTGGAGAGTGCATGGAGCAAAGGGTCAGCAAAGTGAGCAACGTGCCCTGCTTGCAGCTCTGTTCTCCAGAGCTCTTTGGCTCAGTGTTTTCCCACCCTCTGCCATGCTGTCCTTGCAGGACAGAAGCACAGTCAGACTATGACCTGACACCTTTTTTCCTTACCAGTAGGCTGGGATGCCCTGGAGTATGAACAGTGTTTGTTGCTCAGACGAAGGGAAGCTGATTTTCCCAGATGAAGGATGACAGTATGAAAGGACACCATACAGGGAAAAAGTCTTGGGGCTGTGGACAGCAGAAGGAGCCCAGAAGAACATAGGACTTGGGGGGAAAGGTAATCCCAAGTGAGGCAGTGGGCTGGGCAGAACAGCAATTTGCTTTGGTTCCCTCTCCTCAACCTTTCTCTCCCACTCACCTTCATTCCTAGGTGTATAGTATTCTGCCACCAAAAGTAAAATTCAGTTTTGCCTCTGTGGCTGAGAATCTTCATAAGGAATCAAAGAAGGCAATTGAGGAGAACACATGGAACTCAAAAGTATGTGTTCTTCTGAAAGAACACATAAGAGGAAAAAAAAAGGAATTATGAAGAGTGCAGATCAGATAGATAGAAGAATTTTTGCTCGTTCGCTTCATCAAGTATGAGTTAGAGAAGCCATTTCTATGAGGTTCGGTTCTGAGATGATATTGCACAGCCTGGTTTCTGCAGCAGTTGGTTAGGTCAAAAGCAGAGAAATTGTTTAGACTGCCAGTTCCCTACAGAGAAGTCTTGACCATCATTCGTGTTGGCACTGCCTTATATCTCCTTTTCCATCTGCTAGCCTAGATCATCATTCACCTGAAATCTTCATTCTTAAGATTCATAGAAACCCTCCACAAGTCTTATTGTGTCCAAGAAAGTCTTCATTTCCCTCTGAGCTGAATATCAGGGTATATGAGTGGTTCAAGAGTTTGTAAGGGTGTATGTGTACTCCGGGGAAGTGTAATGGTTTCTTTTCAAAGCTACACCTCACAGGAATTTTAAAGACAAGTCAGTAAAAATAATTAATGAGAGTTATTGTTTGTATTCAGGAACACCATGCAAATTCAGTGGATACAACTTGTTGTAGGAATGCTTTAGCTTTTATGCTAATGTATAATTGACTCTTCTATAATTTAGTAGATCTGAAAATGTACTAAATATAAACTTTTAAAGAATATTTTTGAAGCAAAAGCATGCCTTAATTTGGGGAGAAATAGCAAAAACTCTTGGGGTGAATAAACAAAAATAGGGGCTATCTATAAATTATTTCAAGAATCTGTGTTTGCTGACTTGGATAAAGAAAGTCTTGGTTTATTTGATAAGTTAACTTCATTGACAGAGCTATGGAAGATCATATCTGAGATGGAGACATGCAAAGGGAAGAAAGATAAGAAGCACCTTTGTGGATTGTCCTCTTGTTCTGTAGGTGTCATAACAGGTGTTGTTATTTTGTGGCAAGGCATCAAGGCAAAAATTCTTTATGTGCTGACATGCTCTTTTCTATCTCTGAGCAGTTGACAATTCATTTGTAATCAGTGCATAAATGAAGCCTGCAAACAGCCATCGTTGGTCAAGGTATCTGGCTATCTCTGTCAATCATTACACTTTTTAAGCCAGGCTAAGTGTTCTTTTGCCCCAGCAAGAGTGGTTCAACAGTAACTGAATGAATTGTTTAAGGCCCATTTCTATTGATTTAGTCTGATCCATTTAGTAAAAACCTGAGGCAAAGTGAAAGATGCTGGCAGTGTGAGGGTCTCCACTAGACAGGCTGGCCTGACAAGCCCACAGGAGTGATAATTGAAGTCACTGCAAAGAGAAGCATAAGCTGAGCAAGAAATCAGTGTTTTTGCAGAAATATCATTATTTAACTAGCAGCGTGTTTTGTCAGGGGTTCATGTGTGGAACTGTGGGTTGGAGCCATAGTAGTGGCTCCATCAGCATCACAGGAAATTGTGAATGAACAGGTAAAGTGAGATGTTCTAATATGAAATGTCCTAACAGCTTTCTTTGTGTTTCCATCATTTTGTGTTTCCATCCGTTACAGAGAATGTGAAACTGTCTGTAAGCAAGAAGATTAGAGATGGATTCTTCAAAGTTTTAACTTCTGAAAAAATGCTTGCTTACTCTGAAGCAAGATTCAGTAATGATTTTATGAGGTTTAGTAATGATTTTAGCCTGGAGAAGAGAAGGTTGAGAGGAGATCTGATCAATATATATAAGTATATGAAGAGGGAATGTAGGGAGGAAGGGGCCAAGCTCTTCTCAGTGGTGGCCAGTGACAGGATAAGGGGCAATGGGTGTAAGTGGCAGCATAGGAAGTTCCATCTCCGTATGAGGAGGACTTTCTTTCCTGTGAGGGTGCCAGAGCAGTGGAACAGGCTGCCCAGGGAGGTTGTGGAGTCTCCTTCTCTGGAGGTCTTCAAAACCCGCCTGGATGCCACCCTGTGCCACATGCTCTGGGTATCCCTGCTGGAGCAGGGGGATGAATTAGACAATCTCTAGAGGTCCCTTCCAACCTCAACCATTCTGTCATTCTGTGAATGATGATGTGGCCTTTTAGTAGCATATTTCAAACCATATGTCAAACCAAAAAGCATATCTCATATAGATGTTTATGTTTTAATAGTGTGAAGTTATTTTTTATCAGGTATGCTATTATTATGTATGATACAATGAGACCCAAAGCAATTGTCCCTTGTCTAAAGACCGTGACTCCAAGAAAGACAGAAATACTACTTAATTTTCTGTTTATTTAAAGAGGTGCCTTTTCCCTCAAAATTAGTTGTCAGAGAATAGAAGGACAGACATTGAAGCTGGTAACAGAGAATAAGAATCTAACTGCATATGGAAGGGTAATGGTTTTAGGTAATAGAGGTCTTTCATGGCTGCAGTAGCATCAAAGATTGTAATGGACATGATGGATACCAAAGGGAAGATGGGGAATGAATATGGATACAAATGCTTGAGGTGTAGCAAACCTTTGCTTTTTAGGATGTTTTGGTGCCTGCTGCAAGAGGAGGAGAGGCTGAGACTATAGGACTGTATCTTAGATAAGATGTACCTAAACTCCTCACTTTTCCTTTTCTTCAGTAGAAAAAAAAAACAAAACTTTTTTTTTTTTCCTTATTAGGAAGTTCATTTTTGAATGACTTGAACAGCAGTGCAAAATTATGATAATACTAGAAGATGCAGAGTCTGGTCTGTGAAAAGAATAGGCAGGGTTTAGCGAAGATGTTTATAATGTATGTGGCAATTGTTTGGGGATGATCTTATATTTTATGAAAGGAAAAGGCTTGAAATCTTGTACGGATATAAACTGACTTGCTATCTATTTCAGCTAAGGATTCTTGTCAGCACCATAAACTTTTTATTTCTGTTAAGAATAAGTTATATGTTGTTCTTATTTAAAGATAAAAGAATAATTTTGAGAGAAAATACTTCAAAGTGCGTCACTCCTGCTCCAGGGGATTTCTGAAAGCTTTCTGTTGTAGCAAGATGAATTATGTACCATAACTAACCTTCTAAAAAGCCAAACAGACCAATGGTGTGCAGGTCATTTCTGTGTCATCTTCCTTTCTCTCTGCATGGAAAGGGCTGGAGTTCTCTATGGAAAGATGCTTCTTGGTATGCACGACTGCTTTCCTTTCAGGAGATACCCAGAGTCCAACTGAAGTAATGTTCTTGGAAGCACCAGGAAGACCTACGTGTATTTCAGAGACAATGTCCCTTTTTCCACTTTGTATTACTGGAAGGCTGGCAGGAGGGGCCAGATGTTTCCCCTAGGTTAATATGGAGAGAAGGTGGAAGGTTGTTGATAAAGCTGGGTTTGTGTGTTCTCCCTGGCCAGAAGCATTGTCATGTTGGCCAGATGTAGTTTGCACCTCTGACCTATGTAGCCCCTGTTCAAGTGGACAGTGGTCGGTTGGTGGCCGTATTGTATGAGTGTCTAGCCTAAAAATTCTGTGAGCACTAAATTAATTTGATATTAAGATTTGAAACCAAGTTGAGAAGTGTATCCTGTCTCTCAGGCAGCCCCATAACCATTAAGTTCTTAAGGCCAGTGATCAGAAAATCCAGAAATGGACTCTTATCTCCATCCTTGCTCCTGCTCCTCAAGGCCATGTCAAAGACCCTCCTTCTCTTGTGACACAACCAAGGCCCAAGCTCACAGCTGGGTAGGGTACCTCTGGCTGCTGCAGGGGTCAGTTCACACAGTGGTGCTGCTATAGGTGACCACTGTGGTGGTGAAGCTGCCATGGGTGGTGGCAGTGGTTGTGTCCTGGAGGGGGTTTTCTCACAGCCATGGGTGGTCACAGCTGGTGCCGTGGTCTATGAAATCCCCCATGACAGAAGTGCCACAGCACAAGGAGCCACAGCAGTTGTGGCCCCATACACAGGAAAATGTGCTCGTTTCCCTGGGCCCCTTCAGTGAACAATGGGGTTCATTCATTAAAATATATATTCATATATATAAAAAAATACACCAAAGCAAAAAACTCTATGGAATGACTTTGCTGAATTGGGAGTGTAATTTGGGAGTGTTTGAGTGTTTTGGGAGTGTAATTTGGACCAAAATTCCTACTACCAACTACCATCAATCACTGTGTCCCTTTTGGCCAGTTCTGCTCCTTTTTCCCTTCCCCCATACGTACACAGGCTTATTTTGCAGGAATAATTGCAGTTGCTAAAATAAGGAAGGTTCCATTTTCAGACAGTCCAGGGGTAGATAATGCTCAGGTTCAAGCATATGGCTTTAACAAACTGAAGTATTTTTAAAGCATAAATTATAGCTGTGCTCACTATCTGGAAAATGTACAAAGTGATTTATCCTGTAATAAACATTTGAATAGTGTAGTAGTTATTTTGTATGTGATGGGAGTATTGTCTGGGGAGTCGCTGCAGCAGCAGAGCTCGTGTTTGCTCTGCAGTTCTCTGCTGACCTGCTTATGAGATGACATTCTTATTAAAGAAGATGAATTTTTGCAAGAGGTGTTTAGGGGGACTGCTATCATTGAGGATCTGTCAGCACTTTTCTTTCAATTGTGTTATGAATCCATGAAGACCTTATTTTAAGCAGCTGCTGATCCTTGATCAGTAATGGGCAGAATACAGCCGTATATGGTCAAAATCATTTATTTCATTTGCAATTTTATGCAGTAAACTGTTACAAATAAAGGTAGGGGAAAAGTAAGTGTGCTAGAATACATTTATTCTATTCTTAATTTAAAAATTCTACTTCTCAACTATGCGTCATGTTATGAGTTGCAATATTTTTATATGTAATAGCAGAAGTGAAACGTTTCAGCACAATGCAATTTTGCATTATGCCATAATTATTTAGTTGGATTTTTATTTCTTTTTATATTAGTCTGAGTCTTTTTTTGCTGAAAGTAAAATCGTTTTCTCAGTACTGTTCTAACGAAAAAAAAACCCTCACAATATTAAGGGAAAATTCTTAACTTCTCATGAAATTTAACATAACAGTCTGCTCTCCCTTAAAACAGGTTGCTCTTTCCTCCTGTTTCCCTTCATTAGTCCCTCCTTGAGTTGTGACCTTTTATTTCTCTGCATTAATGCGGCTCTGTCTCTTGACTTCTCATCAACCTCTCACTCTGGTACCCTGCTGAGCAGGCGCTCGTCAGGAGCAAATGCAAGACTTCATCATAGGGAAGCCCCAGCCACTTATCCAAATGTGCCCTGTGAGCACGATTGAATCGATGACAGGTAAGGCTGATCAGAAACTAGAATTCATCATTTGGACCACTGTCATATATCTGGAAATTTCCCAAACAAAGGTAATTTTGAAACGTAATATGTAAAAAAAAAAAAAAAAGAAAAAGAGAGAGAGTGATGGAAAGCAACCTGTCATAAAACTATAGAGCTGAGTTCTTAAAACTAGAATTAGTGTAGCTTGTCCAGGCTAACGATTATGATTTTATGGTAGCTGGAATATTAGTTATATGAAATGATTGGCACTTTCATGTACAGCAAAGATGGGAAACCAGCAGCAAAGCTTAAACACCTTAGATGATTCCATCTTTGTACTGATGTGTTATTTTTTGGTAAGTCAGCATGACTCAGTAACCTACTACTTAGCTGTAACATTGTGCTGACCCTGCTAATATCATAGATGAGCAGATGGCATGGAAGATATTTTATGCTTATGCCAGGGAAAGGCTGTGAGGCCGAAAGACAGATGAAAGGAGAGAGAGAGAAGAATTGAAAAAGAAAGAACAAAGAGGACTCTATATAGGAGAATTACAGAAGATATATATGTGTGAATATATATGCACATATTTTAACAATTGTCTGGCTAAAACCATATTTTAATCATTTAAACCAATGCAGCACCTGCTATTCTGCATACTGCTGCATTTGGGAAAGCTACAGGAAAGTGCTGCCGAGTGGGGAAGTCCTGTTCATCATGATGTCCCAGGGATGTAACCTGGTTTTACAGGTTTCTGGGTGAGGGTTCAGGTTTCTGCTTTTTCTTATCAGTGTGCAGCGCTAGAGAGGAAAATGTGCTTCTTTTGCTAGCAGTCATTTCTTATCAGGGCATGAATACAACACAGAAATGGGTAATTTAATTCATTATGGCACCATGAAATGGGACAGATTTCAGGAGGCCCTTTCTGAGCAATTCTATATGTGTTTATTCAAAGCTTGTTCAAGTGTATGTTAGCATAAAGTTATACCAGATTTATACAGTTATAAATCAGGACAGAAATACAGAATGTGTAGTCATTACTGGCCAAAATCAATCACATACAGTGTTTTAGAAGATTAACTGCTAAAACTGTTGGAATTGTAACCCCAGATTGCATACGTTCAGTTATGGCTGTATCTAGATGCATATTTTAGGTGCTTCAATGAAGATCTGCAAGAAAAAAAAAGACCTTTTTGTTCACAGAAGTTTTAAAGAAATCCATTCATGCACAGTATGATCAAAAAGTGAAATACCTGGTAATGACTCTTCTTCTCCTATTGAATGTGGAAAGAGGTCTGTAGCAATAAAATTCACTGCTTTGTAATGAATGTAATGAATGTATATATAGTGACTTTAGTCACTAGAATTTAGGAGTATTATTTTTACTTTTTTTTTTTTTTTCAAGTGCTGGACCTCAGGCACAGTATTCTTAGCTTCAGTGTTGTGTTTATGAGTCATACTTTGAGAAGCAACTATAGTCAAATTACTATCTATACTGTAAATGCTTTAGTTTGCAGTGCTTGCTCTTTTTGGCATATAACACTTTAGAACCAAGTCTAATCGCCTCTGAGGAGCTGTTCCTCACTTCATTCCTGACTTGCTTCATAAACGTCTGTACCTCTGAGGACTGCAAGTCAGTTAATCACCCGAGCATGTGGCTCTTGTTTGCTGGAGAGGATGGGAAAGGGCATACTAATAGATGAAAACAGAGCAATCTGGATCTCAAATTCATTAGGCTGCAGCTGAAAACACCTGTTGCACCAGAAATGCTTTCTGTGCTCACCATTAAATGAGGTCTAAATTCAGTGCTGAGACTGTACGTTACAAATGGATTTTTCAGCTTCCTTACATAACGTATTAATGCACGCATGGCAACAGATATACCTCAGCTGGCTTAAATTGAGTGCATCCTGCTGTGTGCATTTTATTGCTTCTTATGCACACATTTTTCTTTTGTAGTCAGAAAATTTCACTTGGCAGTTTACATTTCCATGCAATATCTTCCACGTAATGAGTCTCACGAAATGAGATAGAACGGATGCAAACACACAGAGACCTGGCAAGATCTGTTGGAGGTGTCACAGATTCAAGCCAAGGAACATAGATTTATAATCATTGAATGATTATTTATTTATATTATTATATGATTATTTATTTGAAGTCGTCAGTACTCATCTAGTGATGAAAAATACCTTTCCTTTCTCATAACTTAATGGCTGCTCACATTTGGCCCAGGTCTGCAGGAGTGATAATACTTTTAAAAATTGCTCCTTTTCTGCAGTGATTTGGAAATCTCATTTTTTGTTCTCGTTACTCTAGGATTTAGACCTAGATGAGAAGTACAGTAGTTAATAATGGGCGAGCATTTCCCCTATGCCCATAACTGGAAGGAAATGCAACTGCAAAGCTTGTTCTCCTGCAATCATCTGATGAAGAACAGCATAGAGTGTTAGGGGCTAATGGGGCATGAGGTTATTGTACTGCATATGAGGATGAAAACAGTAGAATAAGTGTGAGAATATGTACCACTTTAACCATAACTAATACAGCTTTGAGAAGTCTGATAAATACCTTAAATGAAATAAATATATTAATTCATGTGAAGGAAGACTTAGTTTAAGATGAAGAAAGGAATTGTGCTAAAGATGCAACTATTCATATGACAAATTTTAATGTAGCTTGTTTTTCTGCCTCAGAAATGAAGTGACTATTTGTGTGCTTCTGTGAAAATTAATTCACTGACCATTTTATTTTTAAGTGGCACAAAAAATTACCTGAAGAAATTGACAGTGAATACACAGTGTACCTGCAGTGGAAAATGTCTTTTGTGAAAGAAATATCAGCAACGATTCATATTAAGCTGTTTGCCAGATTCCTGGGAATACTGTGCTTCCATCCTCTGGTTTCAAATTTGCTTTTAATTTTTACCATGGAGACTGACTATTTACAATTGCAAAGTAAAGACACCAAGTTTTGTCTGCGTAAAACTTCTTTAATTGGTTTGAAACAGAATAAAAATGACCATACAAGCCCTGAAATCCTGCTTGTAATGTGAAAAACCTTCTGTATTAGCTTAGTCCCAGAACTAGACCTGGGTTTTCTGTACAGTGCTGAAGTGGATGGACTCTGTGGCCATTTCAGCCTCCCTGGACCTCCCTGAGGGCTCTCTGTACCATATTCAGTTGCAAGGCATGTGCATGCCCCCAGTCTCTGCGCCCATCGTTCTGCAACCTAAATGGAAATAACAAAGTGTAATTAACTTAGCAGTCGTCTGCGCTGTGGTCCTGGTGTTGCCAGGGAAAATGTGACTTTGAAGCAGTTATTTTTCCCTTTAGAAACTAAGTGGTGTGAGCAAATAGATTAATAGTCAAAATCAAATTAATTTAATTCTTTTTTTTTTTTCTTGAGGCCATGACAGGGGGGACCTAGGCAATAAATTACATCTTGACTAACTTCTAACAAATGAGTTTTAGTCAATAACCTGAAACACAGCTTTAGTTGGGAGCACATTGAAAGGCTCACTCTTCTCTGCAATAATGAGGTGTTTTGACTGGACTGCAGATTCTGTACAGAGTAATCTTGTCCTTTTAAAGACAGCGTTAGGGAGTATATGGTTGTTCTATGGAGAAAATATTTCTATTAAACAGATATTTTTCTAAATATATTTTCATATATTTTTCTAAAACAAATAAAAGCATACAAATAATATCAAGCTTCTTTATTTTTATTCCTTAGATGTAGATTGTCTTTTAAGATTCTGAGTTAGGTACCGAAAAATGAAGACACAGAAATTCTTATTTTGAAATCCTTGGCTTCATAAGACTTTCTAGTACTATAACAAGACTAAAATATATCTGCTATCCATGTACTGGACCCACTGCATTGCTTTGAAGGCTTTAGAGAGCTTTCAGTCTCTTAAAAAAACACTTTCTCATTTTAAAGACCTTGTCTAAAGATGTAATTTCATTTCATAACCATTTTGGTGGGTTGAGTTAGAGTAAGGTGTGCTGTGTTGGAGATATTTAGCCAAATAATTTTATCTTGCTGATGAATAGGCTTGCAACTGTGCAAAGCTCAAGTTGAAAATTGGCTTATCAAGCATAGCTAGATCAGTCAGCCCCAGAAATGTTGATGAGAATTAAGTTATCTTTAAGAAGCTAAATATGCATCATTTTAAACTGGATATTATACTTTTTTGGGGTTCATAATGAAGTTTTTGGCAGCTGCGCGTATAGGCATTGGGCTGCTCTGTATTGGGAAGAAAAGGTGAAGCCGGTCACTGTTCAGGTCTTCACAAATCTATTTGCTACTCCCAAGCTAATTTTCTTTCAGATTTTTACATGTCATATGTGGGAGTGATGATATCTGTCTCATTAATAACATAAGATAAAGATGAGACTCATCAAATTAATACTTTTGGTTCATGGCAAAGGCCTGTGGGCTCCAATGTGGTGAGAATCTCAAAACCCAGGTGCCTCAGTGGGGCAGCATCCAGCTGTGTAGGGAGAAACTTGCTGCATCTTCAATAAGCTCCGGATTGCTCATAATAATATGAGGCACCATTCCCATAAAATAAATGTTTAATCCTGAGGAATATTCATAACCCTGTCATCATTAGGCTTTTGTGGAATAAATTGGGCTTTTCTGGAATTAACTCTCTAATGATTAATGAAGAAAAATCTTACTAGTAGTACAGCAGGGAGGGAGACCAAGAAAAAACTCTGGAGCAAAAAACCTTTTCTATGCTTGATTTTTTTTTTTTTTAATTCTTTTTCTAGATGCTTCCTGGCAACAGAAAGCAGTGCAGGTGCACAATGTCGTAATTAAATTTAGCAGGCTTTGCATTGTGAATGACCAGGTGCGTGCATGGGGGAAGTTAGACATTCTCATTAAGGTATAGGAGCTTAAATTAAGAAAAATCTCTTTAATTCTGTAATTTGTCCTGTCTCCTTTTTTTTTTTTTTTTCTTTTCCCCTCAATAAATTAGGCTTCTGTATTGTGGCTTCTTTTTTTTTTCCTTCCCAAAATTAAATCAAAAAGCTCAGATTCATGCATAACTCAGAAGGGAACAAGTGACAGACAGCCAGAGCTTAGTTCTGCTGCATTGATAATACAACTAACAGTTAAGAACAAATCTACAGAAAGTAATTGTAGATTCTGTATCTGTGCTGCGTACAGAACATCTGCAATGAAAATTGGCACCTAAATTAAAGTTAAGCATTAGTTTAAGCTCTCAGAAGCACATTAGGAAGCTAACTAGATCTGTAATTGCAACAAAGTTTATAATTAACAGAAAGGAGAACTTTGGAATGTGCTTTTTTTTTTTTCCTTTTTCTGTCCTTTTTTTCCTCTCTAAAAAGCAATTCCAAATATGCCAACTTTTAACTGCAAGTTTAGTATGTGAGAAGAAAACCAAGAGAAGAAAGGTAGGGACTGTGAGGAGATGGAGGGTTTTGTCTTTGATTTAACTTTCATTGATTGTAATCATAAAACTTGTAGGAGAAAAATAAACAAAAATGCCATGCTGCTGTTTAAAATTGTTGCTGAAAATTGGAAAGGAAACAGAAGAGAAGGAAAGGAAACCAGAAATAGTTTAACATTTTGGGTAAATACTCAGACACAAGACTCAATTCAACTTCTCAAAAAATATGCTGGAGATTTCTTTCTGTAAATGCACTGAGGGATATTTGGGATAGTTTAAGCACTGAGGAGATCATGCACCACCTTCCTCCTGGCCTGCAAGCTGCTCTATGGAAACTGAGCTTGTGAAGATGGAGGTCCAACAATCACCTATAACATCTTTAATGTGGCATCGATCGGTTCCGACCAGCTCAGGTCTAAACAATTTGGCTGCTAGGGAGGGAGCTTGTGTATTAATCACAATTTTGCCATTACTAGGAGAGCTGCACTTATAACAGCTGTGGGAGACTTTCATTAAAAATGCCCTGAACAGAAAAGGTTTGAGAGAAAAAAGAATTTGGTGTAGGATCACTTTCTAAATTAATCCTTTAGTTCACTGCTTGCTTTGTGGGGAATATTTCTTTCATGGCCAAAGAGTCTATTGCCTCACTTTTGGAGGCATTCTAGTCAGGTTTCTTAATTAATCTTTCTGCTTAATTTCATCTCAGAATAATTTATAGGTTTATTTTGGCTTTCTTAGACCTTCTACTGTGTGCTATCTGTGATAACTATTCCTAATGTACTGCATCCAATTACATTTCTGTTTGAAAAGAAATAGGCACTTACGAGAATGTTCTTTCAGCATACCCATGGTGCAACCTGACATTCAAATTAAAAAAAAAAAAGGCAAAAAAACCCCACCAAAAACCTTCTCTCACAGTTAACAAAGTTGATGACCATGTATTTCATTTTGTCTGTAAAATTTCTTTGAGTACTATATATAGATTTAAGTTTATGGTTGTGCTGCAAATTTGAGATAAGTACTTTGACTGTTGAGGTGAAGAGAGTTACTTCAATTGGTGTAATTTACTAAGAGCTGAGTAAAAGGAGACAGAGAAAGTGAACCTCTAAGTTTATGAGGCTTGATCCAATGCTTACTGATATTAAAGCCTACATAAAGCATTATGAAGAAATACACACACTTAC
The DNA here is from genome assembly GCF_003342845.1 of Nothoprocta perdicaria. Taxonomy (NCBI): domain Eukaryota; kingdom Metazoa; phylum Chordata; class Aves; order Tinamiformes; family Tinamidae; genus Nothoprocta; species Nothoprocta perdicaria. The sequence continues at coordinate 2,071,750 of NW_020456254.1, read as the reverse complement.
TCCAATAAATAGTTTGATTATACATGCAGTAGTGATGAGGTGCGCTCCAAAACACAGGATGCACTTGATGCAAGGATCTGAGTTACTAATAATACATTCATGAATAATTGGCTAAGTACCTGTGAAGGGAATGTGACAAAATAATATTTGTATAACATTACAAATGTCAGCTAAAATTATTTCACATAAAAAAAAATCTCTTTGCTCCAAATTCTAGTTGAAGAAACACAGGTAAAACAAGTAGAAAGTAGTTCAGTATTGTACTTAAAAATAAGAGGGTCTTTAATGAATATTTTGATGCAGACAGAAATTTATATCAATCTTTGTTTACTCTTTGAACAGTTGATATAAAGTAAGCCCTGTTTCTAGACTTGCACTGAAAAGAAACTAAAGCTGAAGTACAGAATAAATTTAAATAGCTATAGTAGCTAGATTTATATGCCTGGCCTCAGGAGGAATTCCAACCCCCTGAATTAGTCTTTGCGTACAGAGCACAGAAGTTAATATCTTCTTGCTTTGAGGGTGAGAGGTAACTAAGAGACCATGTGCTGAGCTGGGAATTCTGTAGAGTCAATCAAAACAGCACAATTGGCCATAACTGTAATAGCATGTTGAATTTGTCTGGAGTGCAGACAAGTCTACATCACTGGGTTGCCCATTCTGCCTCTGGTTTGGGTTACACTCTGAACATTACCTGGATCTCTGGCTGGAGAGATGTGAGCAGGGGAAGACAGGATGGGACAGTAGAGCTCATTCCCAAGGCCTGTGGCTAGTATGGCTGTGAGCCATATCCAACTGTTCCATACTGGTTCATGCTCCCCAAAATTATGACACATCTTAGGATCTTGAGTGTCTCTGGGGACACAGGATATTTCACTGTTTAAACTACTGATGGATGGCAGTCTGGATGGATGTGACCAATTCTCTCCACCAGAAAAGTGGGGCAGAACATGTTTGTATTTAGGCCACCTCATGTTTGATAGTCTCTAATTCAGGACTGCAGCCAGACTTCTGAAACATTAAACCTGCCCAGTCTGTGGACACCTGCCATGGACAGCAGGAGTACCTACCTTGGTACACAGTGGTACACACCTTCCCAGCCTCCAAGCCTGGGGTACAGGAGGGTACAGAAAGCAAGCCTCAGGGACTGTGGCTACCAGGAGTGTGAAACTACCTAGGGAAGTGCTTTCCTTCAGTATGGAATGTCAGGTACAGTTCACAGGCAATTTATGGGAGATACAGATTAGAAAGACACATATATCTTGACATCTGCCTGAAAACAGTGTTGTGGGTAGTAGGTGTATGCCAGTGTATGGGACTCCAAAGGACAGAAGCTCTGATTGAGGCACACTGCAAGGAGACGGTTGTTGTGTGATATGACTTCAGCTTAAGCAAGTTGAGTTTGGATGTTGGTGTCTGAGCTGGTTGCCCCAAATTTTCATTTTATTCAAAGATAAAATGGGAACTTTCAGGCAGTAACTCATCTGACGCATTTTAGCTCTATGGTGCAGTAGAAGATGAATCGCACCCTTGACTACATCTTTATAAAGGGAGTGCATACGGTGACAGGGCCAGCTCTGTAAATGAGAGACCTACTTTTATGCACATGAATCCCATCCGTGCTGTCTGGGATAATGGCCAGTTTCTGGTACTGGCAGATGGAACAAAAGAACTGGCAGGTACAAAGTGCCTAATGCAGTCAGCATTCCTCAGGATAACCACTGTCCCCTTCCTGTCATCATCTGAGAGTGGAACAGAAAGCTCTTATCTTATGAAGGGAAACTTGCTCTAACTGGGGAGTAAAACCAGGCCCCACAGACAGGCTAGCCAAAAAACCAAAACCACCCAGTGCCATCTGATCACACTGAGCCAGGGAGGATAGACCTTTGCTGACACCAGTAGCCATTGCTTTGCACTCTTTTCTCCTCAAACAGTAGCTGAGTAGATACACCAAAAGTTAGAGAACGACAGCAGGCACATCCACAAGTACATCCCGGGATCTCATTAACTCACAGAAGCACCACAGTCATTATCAAGCTGCAGTCTGCACGAATGGAGACACTCTTTTGCTATGTCTGTGGTATAGAAAAGAAGATTTAAAGAGCTGGAAAAAAGAGCGTGAAAGGGAACAGGATTGTACCCAGGTGGTTATGCTATGATTGAGTCCTGGTCCCAAGATTATGTCAAATTTGCACCAAATGGCTACTTAATGTACAATGCATTAACAATCATGGGAGCAGAAGCTGAAACTGATAATTGCCCACTCTCCATTGAAAATCCTATTAAACTGCAGAGTCATGCTTTTCCTTTTGTACTCTTTCTGTCTCTCTGCAGCTTTTCTATTCATTAGCGTGGCTTTAACGAAAAAGGCCGTTATCCTAGTCCCTCTTAAAACCTAGCAGATAAGGTCTCTCCTATGATGTGGCAGATATGGGATTGAATGCTCTTCAGATGAAGGAACTTAAGATTTCTCATTTCCTGACCAGGAGTACTGAAACTTTATCTATAGACCTGCAACTCCCTCATAGTTCCTATTAAGTAAGAGCTGCTTTCTAGAAAGATAATGAGCATGCTCTCATTTAGTAAGTATTTGGAACTAGTCAGTGCTCTGGAAATTACAAGTACCCTGGGCTTCTGTCTTCTTCACAGATGGTTCCAGTTTGTTAACAAAAATAGAGGTCATATATTTCAAAAGTAGGGAAAATGGAGAATTTCTCAGTTATTTTCTGGATACTGGCTGGGCTTTCAGTTGCAACCTGGTCCCTAGTGGCCTGGCATTAAACATTTCTGCTAGCCTACCGAAGCAGAACTGCGAGAACTGCTAGAGCATTCAGGTCACTCAGTGAGACACTTATGCTGAGTCTGTATTTTGGGACAAGGATATGCCTTGCAGTTTTGATTATCTGATTATTTGTATTGGAGTATGCTGTGATCACCTTCCTGCCCAGACACACAGAATTTTTTATGTCTGCTCTTCTCATGATGGGGTCATGGCATGTGGCAATTTGAACTGAGCATTTCTAATGCACTGCAAGTCACTTTACCTTGCAAGCTCTTGGCATCTTCCCCATTCTGTGGCCTTGTGAAAGGCTTATTTTCTTACCCCAGATTAGGGCTATGGCATGTATATATATCTTGAATTTTATCTATAACTAGAGCATGTAAACAGAGAAATTGTCTGATTTGGCATAATTTTGTACATAATGCAAAGTAAGAACTGATAAATGATTATAGTAGTCCCTGTAAGAAAGAAGGATATTGACTGTGGAGTAGTGGGGTACTCTGCTTTGTTTTGGGATTACTCTGCAGATTCTGAAAGTCTTAGTTTAGACTTAGTTTAAAAGCAAATATTATATCTTTTTATAAATCTTTGGGGTTTACCAGTGCTGAATACCCTGTCATCGTTATCATGGGAACTTCTACTGCTTGTAGGCCTTTTTTTTTTTTTTTCCAGAATTATTGAAAATTTAAAATGATTTTTGGAAAGACTGGCTAGCCTAAATCACTTCATATTTTCAAACTGATAGAATTTATTCTTAAAGGACTGCAGCAACTCTTTTCCGTAGAACTTGCTATTGTGACTCTCCTTAATTGTTTACAAAAGCTTAAACTCAAGCTTTTTAGTTTAGCAGGTATGGTGTTGAAGGGTTTATGGTTGGACTCGATGATCTCGAAGATCTTTTTGAACTTCAATAATTCTGTGATTCTGTTTATTGTTGAAATTTTCCTTCCCTCGCTGCAGTCTCTCCCCATCTTTTCTCAAAGGCTTTTAGTGCTGTCATTGCAGTTCATAAAATGTACTTCACAAAACATTTACCTTTGCTTTGCCAGCAGTTATTAATAGTATGTCAGACTCCATTATGTTCTGACTTTATTGATTTAAATGAATGAAGTCTACGAGGTGTTTTAAGGTGTGACTTTCATTTCAGCTTTTTTTTTTTTTTTCAATACTTTCTGCATCAGTAGTACTCTTCAATTAATGGTCAGAGAGCATCTGAGAAATAGTGTGTTACATAAAGATTAAAATCATTGCTGGTCTAGAACTTCAGTAAACATTCTGGGATAAACTCAAGTAGGAAAAAAATGATCTATAACTATTATCTTCTGCCAAGAATCTAATTTTCTCCCACGCGAGCACTGCAGCTTTCCTTATCTGTGAAACAGTGAGAAGTAAAGCAACAATAACTCCCACCATGTGGAAAAACTTAACTCTGGTCCTGGAAAAGGTCCATTCCATGAAACTTGGAGAGTACTCTACTTTGATCAGCTTAGAAACCTGTGCAAGATTATCTCCATTTCCAGAGGATCATCCCCCCCCTGCATTGCGTCTCTGATTCATTTCCTGTAGTTAATAAAACTGAGTCTTGTAAACTCCTTGAGCAAGTGTGCTCCTTGAGCAACTCCTTGAGCAAGCCACCAGATGAAAAGTCCCAGTCCTGCACTTGCTTAAGATTCTGTGCAAGGCCTGGTGATCCCACCAGAGCTAGAATTGTCACAGGTTGAGGTAAAGCCAGCCCCTGTATCTTGAGGATTGCAGGTGACCTTACCACTATGCCACTTAGAAAGATGACCAACAGGTCATATCCATCTTCTGAGATAGTTACAAGATTATTCACCGTGGTCTCTTTACTTTTGTAATGACTTCTATTCAGCTAGCTGAGAGAAATGAAGGTCCAAAAGAGAGAGGAATATCTTCTAGGTCTAACCCAATTATTTTCTCAAATATGGGGCATTTCTGGCAAAATTTTAATTTATCATCATCTGAAGTCTAACAGTAAGCAGATGGTTGTAATGACAGCAATGGACAACTGCAATTTGAATGCTCCATGACTGTGATAATGGGAGCTTTGTTAAGAACATGTTGTGCTATCATTCTCTTTAGTGAGCTGATCTCTTCCAGTGGGATCACATCTCATGCTCAGCATAGCCAGGCTTTGTGAGAGGTACGCCTTGTTCTTGGGAGCGGGCATCACAGGCGATAAGAAGTAATTTGAGCATAGGTTTGTGTATACATGGGGTACCTTTCATACCTGACATACACAGATCATTAATATCTTCTCTATCGGAGAAAAATATTTATATCCTGATAACACTATGCAAGTTCTGCATTACTGAATCAGACAGAATCACAGAATCATTTTGAGAATGAGTGGTCTTAGTTGTAGTTATGCAAACATGGTTGACCAAGCTGCTGCCCTGAGAAAGACTGGTTGAGTGACTGGGTGCAAAAGAAGAGCTTATGTAACCATTACATGCAAATTTATAATTATCTAATCAACCTGATTTCAGCCTGGAACCGAAAATAAAGTTCTGGCTTAGAAGGCATATAAATTGGAAATATTGAACTTATTTCAGGTACTAATTTTTAACACAAAGATTCTTCCACTTATTGCTGCTGATCCATTATATAGTTTACTTTATAACTCTGCATTAAATTTAATATCCAGGAAAACATGCATTTTTCTCTTGTGATATTATCAGCCTTTCAGATGTACAGAGACTGGCCAATATGATTAGTGGTATTAATAAAGCACACAGCATGAAGCTATGTGGACAAACAAAATGTTTCCCGGTGGAAAGCCCCTTAATAGATGTTCACCCTCCAGTGGGTTGACAGCTACATCACTTACACGATGACAGCTAGCTTTTACATATTAACATACATTTTTATTTAACTTTACCTGGAACTATTAGAAAGAAGCTTCAGGGAAAAGAGCACAAATACTTTAATTAATATTGTGCATGCTGGGATCCAAGTATCATTTCAGTTTTGAATTAGAGCAGCTCTCACTCAGGCACGCACTGCTAGTGTGTTGTAATTATGGGCTCATAAAGCAAGGGAAATGTAATGGACAGCATTTCTAAAAACGATCCTGTGCTTTGCTCTCGAGTTTCATTATAGCAAGGGGAAGCAATATGGCCTCGTGTTTCCTGTGTCATTTGGCTTCAGAATGCACTGCGCACACGTGCGTGTGTAATATATATGGAATAAAAAGGTTACTTCTTCTTTCATATAGGCTGATTAAAAGTCATCAAAGGCTAGAAGTTGCAAAAAGTATACAGCTTTCCTATGGGGACACGCTCATAAAATAATGACTATCATTTCAAACCCAATTTAAAGCATGTTTTTTCACAGATTAGGTTATAAGGTCTTAAAAAAATCTTTAAAAAAAGAAGTAACTCAGTGGTTTCTATTAAGTTGCCTGATTCATTTATGGACAATTGTTGCTCAGTCTTTCTCTCATTAAAAAGCTACCTGTCTGGTTTAAAAGAAAATCCACTAAGTAATATTTTAATTTAAAGAATCAATGCTGCTGCTCTTTAGTCTTAATCACTCTTCCCTGCTTCTTTCATCAGGTTCTTTTTTCCATTTCGAAAATTACTTTATAAAAGGTGCTCTCACAAGTTGAAATACATGATCATATTCTCACATCTGGTATTTACCACTATAAGAATTTTTGCCTATTTTTTTGAAGATTTTGTCTCTTGTAACCTCAGTCTTAATTAAAATATTTTCATCAAAACCCAATTTACTTAAAATTAAATTGTGCCTTATACTATTACAGATTAATAGTAATTAATCTGTAGTAATGGTAAACAGATTACAATATGAAGAAATATCAGTTGATGAAGGAGGTCATGTATTTATAAATGACATGGAGGTCATGTATTTATAAATGGGTAAACTAAAACAAGAAGGACACATTTTGGCTATTTTGTCATAATGAAGAATACTTAAATGTTTGCCTTTTTTTTTTTTTGTCTTATGTTCAGATTTTTAAAATAATTCCTAACTGTCTGGAATCATTATTTTCATTTAAGACATTTCCCATGGGAAGTTTGCTCATCTTCCTCAGTTCCTATGGACCTGAGGAAGGAACTGCTGCTATAAAGGTGGGAAAGTAGAATTTGTCTTTGCTTTGAGTTATCATTTGAGAATGTGAAATTGTTGCATCCAGATGGCTAGAAGTTCCTCCCCATCTACTTGTTAAAAGAGAGGGTCAGACTTTGCATTGATGGTGATTCATCACCAATACCTTACCTACAGTTTTACATAATTATATGATTCTCTTCCTAACATGAATCTTAGTTTTGTGTTGTGGAAAAACAAAAAGTATCTTTAATTAAAAACATAATTTAATATGAAAATGCAATTCAATTTCCACCCAAAGATTTACACGCATTTTACGAAGTTAAATATTTTAGAAACTCTGCATCATTGATTTTCAGAAAAAAAATAGACATTAGATAAGAAATCCAATGCTGCAAATAGACCTGTATTAAGCATACAGAATACATTTTAAAAAATTATTAATTTTTAATATATGTCTGTGGAGCACTTAACAGAAAACAAACAGTTTAGAAAATTAGCAAATTTAAATTCTTATGGTTTGAACTTGCACAATGAGCAAATTTACATATGTAGAAAAAGAAGGGAGTTAAAAATGTGTTTGCCTGGCATTAGAATCCATAAGAAGGAATAGATTACTCTCACAACCAATGTAAAGTCCTAATGATGTAAGTGGTCCTATATGAATATGAAAGATTGGATTTAACAAGCATGTCTGGTCTAAAATTTCTCTCTTGATAGTGCTGTTGAAATCATTGGAGGCAGCCCAGGTAAGCAGTACATGAGCAGCAAGGTGCATGAGCAACATTGCTACTTGGCCAGGTTCGTACAATGTACTAAAGAGTTTCTAAGGGTCTTAATGGATAGAAAATTAGGGGAAAAAAGGTTATTTGGAGACTACTTTTCAGAAAATAATAGATGTTGTGCATAGTTGTATTTTCACTGCAAGATATGAAGCTATCAGTTATTCCGAAAGAGTTGTCATTATTCAATCACAATTTTAATATCAAATTTTAAATGCAGCATAGAAGCAAATCTAGAGTAGAATCCTGAGAATCTTCTCTAATTGGGAAAAAAAATAGTTTTTATTAGGTATTGTACAGTTGCATCTATGTTGTGCAAACTCAATAATCCCTTGCAGTTTAGGGCTTCATTTTGAGTCTTCAGTCCTTTCTTGTAACTGAACCAACTTCTTTATCTTACCAATTTTGACTGGTGATGAAAACATGTTTATAAATCACTGTCTTGTGATAAGAGAATTCCGAGCTATTTGAATGGCTTACATTATACGGCTATCTTTTCACTACAAAGTTTAATTTTGATGCAGAATTCATTAGTCACCCAAGTTTAGAGACATTATCTGTAATCATTTTTTAATATCTACTAAATAGATATTGAATTATAAATTCCTCACTTTACTCTTAATGCCTTACTTTTCCACTCAAAATAATCTTGTAGCTTTATTCATCTGATAAGTAGCTGTCTTCATTTATTTGTGGTGGGGCTGTCCTCAAACTGTCCAGAAACAGACCTGTAGGGAGGTTTCCCCTGCAGGAAGTATTTTCCAGGTGCAAAGAGCTGTTCCTCTAGGTCCTAAATCTTTCTCTAAATGACTATTTCCTATGTACCAGAAGTCTTTGATAGCTATCTCCCTTTCTATTAATATATGATGTGACTGAGGAGTTTCAGGAATGTGATGCTGAGATCAGTGGAGCAGGAAGTTTAGATGGATTTCCACACCACCTACTCTTCCAAGTTGTTGTTAAACTGAAATGTAATTTATTTTCAGACTTTATGGAGGCTTAGAAAGCATTCACATAATTTTATGAAGACTTGTACTGTGTAATGATATGATAGTACTGACTTATGCTTGTGACCTGTTACAATGCCAAACTTGCTCATCTAGAAGGGTCATCCAAGCCAACTATTTGACGTCTTGTATTTGTACAACTGATCACTTCTGCCCAGGTAGAGTGTCTCACATTTCTCCCTACAGAATCATGTCAGGCTTTATATGCCGTTTTTTGAATTTGTAAAGACTAGTTCGGTTCTAATCTTATTCTCTAGAGGCTTAGAGAAGGTGCAGGCTTACGTTGTTTGCAGACAAGTGTCAGATCTAATAAACATTTACTCTGCTCCATCATCTAAATGATTAATGAAGCTATTGAGTACCAGACCTGGGACAGAGACCCATTGCTGACTCCTACTTGGTATGTCTTTTTTTGACATTCTGTTCTGGCAGTTACTAGTTGATATGTATAAATATGCTTTTCTAGTTTTACCGCATTTTAAAGAGGTCTCTTGCTAGTGAAAATGTCATGTGAGACAGTATTGAAAGCCTTTCTGAAGTCTTCATAAGACAACTACTGACTCCTGGCTTAGCACAAGGATTTTTAGCCTTCTGTGAAGGAAATAATCTGGAAATCTATTCTCTAAAAATCCCTGTTGTCTAGATTTAAGTAGTTCTTTCCAATCTTTAGGGTGATTTTTACTTTGTCCTGTATTTTTCTAAGACTTCAGTTTGAACTGAATTGTCCACATTTCCTTGATTTTGTATTTTTTCTCACTCTAAAGAAGGTATTTTGGTTTGCTTTCTCCAACCCTGTTTTGAAGTACACTGACTTCCATTGAATTTTCTTGAATCACTATTAAATGGTCTAAATCTTCTTCAGTGATCTTTTTAAGAATGAATTTTTTCAGGCCCACCATTTGAAAATATATAATTTATTTAGCTGCTCACTTACCTAATCTTCCTTCAGTTAAGCTTAAGTTTCTCTTCCTTTTGCAAGTGTGTTGTGATTGTCTGATCAATGTTGTCTTCCTAATGAAAATGGATGATAAAAGAACTTCTAAGATTTTTCTTGTGATTACCTACTGATAACTATCCTCTAAGTAACATGCTTTTCCATGCTTTATGTTTTCCATATATTTATTTTTGTGAAAAGCATACCAATTCATAGTTTTTTTTTTTTTTTTGGGTGTTTAATGCTGCAGAAAATTGTTCAAATATTTTCCAAAATCTATATGCAGGGTTTTTTTTTTGTCACTCTTTTCTCCTGTTGCATCAAATACTTTCTGCTACCAACCACAGATAGAAACTGTGAAAGATTAAACCATCTGTTTTCTGACACTTTTCATACAATTTCTCTTTCTCTAGAACACATTCTTTTTACTTGTCCTTTTACATTACATGCTGTAACTTGATATTTCTGAACTTTCTCCACTGTGATCATGCTAGTTTTTATGTTTCTAATTTGACTTACTTCCAAAGTGACTTATTTTGAAGAGCTTGTGATTTATCTTCTTGTGAAACCCTGAAGTATGCTTAGTGGAGTTGATTTTTCCAATATCCATTGTCATCCCATCATTCTCTCTCATGAAGAATTCATGACCTTAGTCGTTGCACCATTTTTGCACCCGCAGTTACTTTCACAGGTCTTGAAAACCCCTTCTGCTCTTTGAGAACCAACTGGAGACACATGTACTCTCTGTTGTTTTCACAGCTTTTTGTATAAATAAATAGCACAGAGTGTCCAGCAATTTTTTGTTTAAAGCAAAATCTTCTAATTCTAGTCTTCTTTGCATTCAGTATTTTTGTCTTTATCTAGTGGAGTTGATAATACATGAAATTAACTATTTAAAGAAAAAGTTATGTAGTGTACGTAAGCATATAAACATATACTTACACAAGTGTGTACATCCTATACACTGGAATGAGAAAGTTGTTGATGCTTTAGTATAGTTTCGCACTCAGAACTGCTAAAAGTTGATAACTGCTTCCCAACTGTCATTTGACAACTTCTGCATGGCTATGGTTTTGTTATTTACAGAGTTAGACTTAGTGGAGCGAGTAATTTCATTCTTTTTAAAAGGATGTAAAATGAAAAAAAAAAAGCTTTTTTTTTCTTTCTTTTCTTTTTTTTCAAGATTATGTTACAATGTAGAAAACTCTGGGCCATCAAAAATACTTCTGAAGCAAAGATACCAGACATCCAAAAACTGTCTTGTTACTTTTATGTCTGTTGATAGTACTAGAGTATTTTAGACAGGAATGGCACTATAGTACACGTTCCGATCTATGAAAGCTATGTCTTTAAAGATACTAAATATTCAGTTATATTAACATTGATTTTTTTCTAAGATTGTGCTCTGTTCTTTTTCTGTTTAGCTTGTTGCACAGCTTTTCTCTGACAGTTTCCTGGAAATGTTTTACTAGGGGAGAACCAATTGTCTTCCTTTTTCCTTAGAAGCAACTAATTCATCTTAACTGTTATTTCACCGTTTTCTCGAGGAGTTTATATATATAAATCATATAAATTTATTATGATGATTTGATCTATGTCTCGAAATTGTAAAGCAGCATGAGTCTTGTCTGTGCTGAGATGTTGCTGCTAATATACATTTCCCAGCACAACTGTAGTGGTACGAATCCAAACTACACATGCAGTTTAATATCAGTACAAATTATTCTTCAGGGGTTTGTACTTATGCAGCTGTGGAGGAGGTTAAAATCCTAATTTAGGCAAAGCTTAATATTGCTTTTGCACAGCACAGAATGCATAATAACTTTCTGTACACCTCCATGGGGCTTTAGCAGTCAGCATGCTGGTCGTGTGAGCTGGTGTTTTCCATTTGTGTGTTGCTTAACCAGCATTAAAAGCAGTCCCTTTAATCTAAAGGAAATGTGTCTGATACTTTTGAATGCTTGACAAAATGGTTTTAAGAATTCTGTAGCATATGAAATTCAAACCTGTATTTATCTGTACCTGCCTTGGGGCCTTTCTTCAAAATAGGATGGGCAGAAAGGAATGGAGTGCAATAATCTTCTCTAATCCAGATGGGTAGAGAATCTCTGTGATTCTCCCCAGATATCTAGAAAACATTGCTGAGGGTGTTATAGTCGCTTAGTCTGACTGTATTTCTTCTTTTGCCTCTCAAGGTGAAGAGAATGGCCTCAAAGGTGGCCCTTAGGTGCTCTCAGTTTTTTCTGACTTTTCTAGAAAGATATGGAAGAGAGAGCTGGAAAAAGTAAGGCAAACAAATCAAGGTCAGAGGCCTCTTTTTCCTGCCTTGCTTTTTGATCCTGCTTCTCTATGTTATTTCTAAGATACCAGATGGCCAAGTACCAAGTGTGTAAAGACGCATGTTAGTTCCTTATTCTTCTCTTGCCTCCAGCAGTCTGTTTCTGCTTAGTTATGCAAATAGGAGTGGTTGAGATGAAAAGTAGTTGCAATTAATACAAACTCTAGTAAAATTAGGGAGTATAGAATATGCTTGAAAAGTAATACACTTTTAGCATTCTTAAATTGCTTAGACAGGGTTAAATAAATTGTTGCCTGAGGAGAGTACCCATTAACCGAAGAATCCAGAGGGAGCTCAAATAGTTAATCATGCTGATGTGGCCATGGCAATGGTCAGAAGATGTTCTCTTGTATTGCTTTTAAAAAATTGTGGTGAATTAATGGTAAAACTACTAACTCCCCACTGTAGTGTCTTACCTAACATCCTGAGTTATCTCTTGGCCGAGTAGAGCACATCTGAATGGCAGACAGGTATACGTAAAACATGGTTTCTGGTGTTTCATAACCTGCTCATTTTTTTAAGTGAAAAACAGAGCCTTTTGCAAGCACATTTTAATTAAGCTTGTCTCAGTAGACTATTGTTTCAGCTTTGACAGCAGGCCCATATAATCAGACCATTTTGCTTCATTAGGTTAAAGCTTTAGATTACCTTTTAGATCTTATGATTTCTCAAGTAAGATAATGTGCCACATAGCCAAAAATGGATACCTTAACTTTTACAATTTTTGATATCCTTATTTTGCCTGAGAAAATATAAAATCCAAAACCACTGTAGCTCATATGTTTGAATATTTTATGACTATTGGTAATTTTTATATATGTATTTCTCAAGTATTTTAGATCATCTCCGGGAAATGCTACTATAAAATCCACAATTTTGCTTACACGTTCTTGGTGATCATAGTATGAGCAATACGAAAATTATTTCTGACCTTGCCTACATTCATTAGTAGATGCAGAAGCAAAATTAATCCAAATGTACTCATTGGAGAATTTTCGTCTACAACATACTTCTCCCATAAATCTTCCTGTGTTTTTCCTAGTATCAGCAGAATCTGATGTTTTTAGTGCAGATGCATAATTTCTGCAAATACTTGTAATTAATTTTACACAGTATATGTCATATATGGGATGCTATTTAGTCTTTAACAAATAAAACATCCTATGGTTCTTGTCGGCTTGACTATCAATGTATTTGCATAGTTTTTCAAACACTAGCACAGAAGCATCGTATGATGTATTTAAGCATCTCCCATGCAGAGCTCATTTGCTGATCTGCCATAAAATAACAAACAACCCATTTCAATCCAGGAGAATTACTCTGCAAAAGCACTGCAGCATCGCACTTTGAATCAAATCAGTGTATAAATCTTACTGATATCCAAAAAGGCAAATTTTCTCCTACTATCTGTCTTACATCCACTCGCGTCACACTTGGCTTTGAGAGCTCAAGCACCCTTGTCTCTCTGACAACAGGTATCAGTGTTAATGTGCACAGGCTGCTACCTTGTTGCTCCTCATCATATCTGTTTCTTCCAGCATCTCCTCTTTGTACTTTACAGTCTTTGATAGAATTTTGGTCTTTTTTTTTTTCATAGCAAAAGTAGGTCAAGAGTAAGCACATCTCTGTCATCATCCACAGTTCCTGCTGATGGAAAAAAAAATTCTTAGCTTCTCTGTAATATTTTTTTAAATCTTGTCACCTTGTGCTCTGTATCTTTTGGCTAAAAAAGATTTAAATTTTTAATGTGGAGCTATATTTGGAGGGAATATTAACCTTTTTTTTTTTAATGTGGGAATTTATTAAAAAAAAAAAAAAAGGTGCATTGGTTATTCTAGAAGAAATCCTCGCGAGAATTGTCTTGTAATAAAAGCTATAGGAAATGTGAATGGAAAGCCATCTGCTCCATGCTTCTGCCCCCGAGGATATGTCTGCGCAGATTGGAATGACTGTTGTGCAAACAGCTTATTCATAAAAGTCATGCTGTGTAGTTTCCCCAAGTATCCTACCTCGTGTTTGACTGGAAGCCTGGAGCCCCTTGTGTGAAGCAACATGAAGTAGGTTATATCTTAGTGACCACACTGCAACTTGCCTTTCTTTGAAAGGTGTGCTTTAGGAAAAAAGAAAAAGGAAAAAAAGATCATAGCAAATATGTATGCATTGCATACACCTCAATCATATGTCATGGGAAGGAGTTCAAAAGCAATCTTGCACTGCCTTGTATAACCTCAGTCTTTCTTCCACCAGAGGGAGACAAAATATATTATCGAATTAAAGGAAGAACGCATCTGGTATGGCAAGACCTAATTAGTAAGCGACGGTGGCGCTCCTGAGGGAAGGGAAGGCACAGAACAAGTAAATATCAATCCCGTGCGAACATTTGGTATGACAGAATGTTTTCTTGCAAAGGAGAGAGAAAGAAAATGTGCAAATGCGATTATAGATTTTGAAGGAACGCAAAATGTTTCTCAGCTCGATGCCGGCTATGTTTGTGTTAGCACATAGTGTGGTGCCATTGGAGCGGGCCTACCAAGGAAAACAGTTGCTTTGAGAAGCTGTCACATCATGAACACTTGCACACACCTTGGGAGGGGGTTTCTTTTGAGGATGTCTTGTCTGGTCCCAAGGAGTGGTTGGAACCTGCTAGGTGTGCTCTGGGCTACTACTTTTAATTCATTTTCATCAAAAAGAAAAGAGGAATGCATGCCGAGCTCAAGCAAAAGATGAATGCATGTAGTATCTCAAACTGCTCCATTATGTAAACCATGATTCTATGAACATGATGCAGAGATTTGCTTCAAAAACATATCACTTGTGTGAAATAAAACACTACTATAAATACTTCCTCATTTTTCTAAGCCTTCATGCCAGAGATTGGCTGTTTGATGTATGAAATTTTTTATGGCACATCTGTGCAAAATTAGATTTTGCCTGAAATGTGTTCTCTAGTGTAAAATCAATACAATCATGGATTTTCCTAGAGAGAAAAGTGATGGTGCTGTTATACCAGCAACACCATCTTCCATTATAAAATGCTCTGAAAGCCCTACAAAGCTCTGAAATATATAGATTTATTTTTTAGAAAAGGATGGTAGAAAAGATGAAGTATTATTATGATGCATGCTTAGGCAACAATGGTGTCAATGTCCTCTAACATTGAGGAGTCCTCCCTATCCATTCATCTGCAGATGTGTTCTCAGAAGCTACTTATCATAGAATGGTTGAGGTTGGAAGAGACCTTTGGAGATCATCTAATCCTTGCACAAGCAGGAGCACATTGCATAGGATTGTGTCCAGGCCAGTTTTGAATATCGTCAGAGGAGACTCCACAACGTCTCTGCACAACTGGTTCCAGTGCTCTGTTACCATCACAGTCAAGTATTTTTTTTTTTTTTTTCAAATTCAGGTGGAACTTGCTGTGTTTCCATTTGTGCCTGTTATCTCTTGTCTTTATCATTTGACCCATCATCATGGTTACCAGTAGATTCCTTAGTCTGTGGGGTTTTTTGTTTTTGATGTTTCTTTAAGCATTAGTCCTCCTTCTTGCTTAGTTTGATTTTCAAATATTTTGATTGATTCTTGCACTCTGAGCTCTATTCCTTTCCACTGTGTTTCTTCAGGTTTGCATCTGAACAGCCTGATTTAACCTTTAGCTTTGTGAATGTCTGATGCAAACACTGCTGTAGCTGGGACATGACATTCTCACGGACCATCTTGAGCTTTTTCTTACCTTTAAGGTCATTGTCTTTCATCAGGAGGATTGGGTGAAGGGCAGGGTCATGAAAAATACTTCCAGTGAAATAAAATTGTGAATGACCTGACAATGAATTGAAATAAGTATATTTACTTCCTCTTTTTAGTCCATCCATTTCCATGTGGACTAAAACCAAAGTTGTTTCATTAGCCACTGTATTACTGAAAAGACCAAAGAGTTGCGTGTTTTGTTCCCCATTCACTTCAGTATCAAGTATGCAAAAAAAAAATTAACTTTGCTTGGCTAGCATAATTAGCACATGCAGCAGAGTAATAAGAACTTGTCTGTAACAGGGAAGAAGCAGAAGGAGAAAAAGAACAGGTAAGGGACATGCCTTGAGAATGTCTCACCCTTTATTTCACATATTTTACAGTTCCATAAGGATAAAGGGTAAATGTAGAGCTAGGCTTAAGAAAGTGAGCAAAGAAAATGAGAGAATGAGAGACAGGGAAACATTTTCATCTTAAATTGCTGGAGAAAGTCTGTAGTATGTACTTCAGCCTACAAGATAAAGTGGTAAGTGATAGCTCACATGGACTTGCCAAGGAAAAGAGAGATTTCCAGCTGACCTGATTTTGTCCTGTGGCAAGGTAAAAAACCTCAGTGTCTTGTATGAAGAGTAAACTTGATTAAATCATGACTTTAGAGAGGCTTTTGACACTAATTCCATGGCAGTATCACCAGCAAATTGTAGAAATATTGCCCTTATGAAAGGCAGACATGAAAGGAAACTCGGGTAACTTCGGTTATTGATATAAGAGAACTCATTTCAGGGTGGGACCTGGTCCCCCAGACTCAAAAGCATCGCTGGTCTTGCCTGGGCTGGATCCTTTCTCCCTTTGACTCTGGCAAACTCCTCCCTGCAGGCAGCGACTGATCAGCCGCATCTACCTTTTCAGGGCTGCTTGTCTGGTGCTTTTCAGTGTTTTCATAATGATTGAGATGATAGAGCTGAGAGAGTGCTTATGAAACCTGCTAGTAGTACACAAGACAGGAGCGCCCATCAACATATTCAAGGGCAGGAGTGAAATTCATAATGACTGGAGCGGGGTGGGAAACAGAGAAATGGCCTGAAATAAATGCAGTGCAATCCACTAAAGTGCAAAGTGCTGCACTTATCTGTAATATACTGCACATGCAGAGTGGAAGAATAGCTAAACAGCAAAAAAGGCACTGGGAAGTATAGTGTATCACAAGCTCGGAATGAGTCAGACCTCTTATTAAGCTGCAAAAATATCAAGCATCCTGGTAAGTTTGATATTTTATATCAAGTTTAAGCAGGAATGTCATGTCAAACACACGGGAGGTAATCCTGTTCCAATCAGCGTGGTAAAGCATTTTCTGCAGCAATGACCAGGTTGGAGGTAGCCCAGTTGGAAGGAGTCCATTCAAACAACATGAAGGAAGAATGATGCTCTTTCTGATGAAAAAAAGTTGTGTTCTTTAGCCCAAAAAGGACTGAGAAAAGAGAAGAATCATAAGTCTTTCAGGGTTGGAAAAGTTGTCCTAAAGAAAAGGCAACATCCACCTGTGTCCTATGTCAAGGGTAAAATTTTGTTGTTTAGACTTTGAAGTGAGGGGTCCAGGGAAAGCAGATAAGGAGTCCTGATAGATTCCTGTTGAGATATAGACAAGAGGGAAAGTCTAAGGGTTTTTTTTGCTGCTTCCTGGAGGTGGGAGGTGACTGGTTGATCTCTTGAGGTCTGCAGGTGCTGTTTGTTGTGATACCCACTCGTCTATGTTGAGACCTCCAAGATCTGAGAGCCCCAGGAACCACATGGTGGAGACAAAAATGGGAAGCAAAATATGTCCAGCTTCCCAGGACTTTAATCTCAGAGTTGAGAAAGACACAGGTGCAACAAATGAGAGGCAGTAGCTGAAATGTGCTATGAAACAGTGCCATCTGTTACAGTTAGCTGTGATTCTCATTGCAGCATCCTCAGGCCTCGATCCATGCAGGATTCTGCCTGCCTACACGCTCTGCTTGCATGCCATCCTCCAGCTTTAAAATTGCCTTTAAATGTTATGAGACTTGGGAGCTTTTGACACTTTAGTCTTTTATACTACACATCATCTGAGGTGTCATATGGCTTGTGGGGAAGTATTTGGGTGGCATAGCGACCCGCCAGATAAAATAGTTACTGAATGATGCCTGCTGTTGTTGTTGAAGGCTGGTTGTTGTTGTCCATTCTGATCTTATGCCCTAAGTAAGTATCTAATTTTCTATATGCAGCTATTTTTCTCACTATTTCACCATCAAGTTAGTTATTTCAGTTTTGCATATGATAGGATTTGCAGTTTTGCCCACACTAGCCATCCAGAAGTCATTTAGATTAAAGGACTTTAGGCTTCCATTCTAGGCAGTGGATGGCAATATGTACCTTTAAACAAAGGCTTTAGGAGTTTACTGAAACAGAGTAGAGTAATATGAAAGATTTGGTCATGAAAATAGAGGAAAGGGTGATTTATTTTTGACATGGAAAGTGTCTACTTTGCTGTTAATTAGCTATTAAGGCAAGAAAATTTGTGGTGTATTGGTTTGCTAATATGGAAACATTTTTGATTAAAAGGATAAAAAATGAGGAGCTATTTTAAGGGTTTTTTTTAATTATAAGATTTCTTAAAGAAATGACTTGTTAAGTCATAATTAAATCATTATTGTTATGGTGTTGTACAGATGGATCAATGATAGAACTGAGATTTGTAGTTTGCTGTGAGATCATGTATAACAGCTGTGATTGCTTCAGTACTATATAAACTAGCTGGTTAGAAGATGAAGACAAGAAAGGTTAAAGAAAAGATTTTTAGATTCTCTTTCCCCAGAGTTTCATCATGTCATCTGTAGTTGATACTTTCCAGAGTATAGATAACATTATCTGAATTTTATGGATGAGAAATTAGGTAAAATGAATCCTAGCTATGGAGCAACATTTCTCTTTGCGAATAAACAGTGCTTTCACTGTTTATTATAACTCTTAATTAAGGACCTAAGTGAACTGTGATAGGCCTCTGCTTAGCACAGCGTATTGTCTCAGGTCCAATGCCAATGAAGTTCACCAAGGACTCTCATAATCCAATGTTTATAGCTGAAATCTGCCTTTGCCTGCTCCCCTTTAGACTGCAATACTGCCATACATGTATAAACCATGGGCATTTCTGGGAAGAAATGCTTAGTTCATTCATTTTTGCATGCATGGGAAAGGTGAGAGTGACCCTGTTTATTACTTTTATTTGAATGTTTTCTTTGTGGAATAGCAATCTGCATTTTTGTCTCGGTATGCAAAGTCTTTAGAGAAATCTCCCATGGAGCTATGCAAAATATTCCCCATGAATTACTTTTAATGTGTTATTTTCTTTTTTTTTTCTTAGTTTTATATTTACTTTTTGTCTTTTATTCATGATTTCTGTGATTAAACCGTATGAATATCACAGTAGGATTTTTTTAAACTCTAGCAATTTAAAACTTAGTGCTATTACTCTAAGATCTCTGAGTGCTATTTAAAGTTGTTGGAACTAATTTGGGACACCTTCCTATTCCCTTTTGGAGGCTGCCATCTTGTGTTCTGAAATCAAAGTTTTCATTACCTCTTTCACTAGATTTTATAGTTATGAAAATGACTTTTAAACTGTGTGGATAAATGCTTCAGTTGTGTAACCCAATTGTGTACACAAATAGATACAGTCATTATCTATATCATTTATATATATGGGTGTGTGTGTATTTTATATATAGATAGATATAGATATAGCGATCCTAGTAATTTTCAAAGGACATTTGCTCTGAAACCCACTTCTGGTCACTGAAGAGGCAGCTGTAATAGGAAGAACTCTGCAACAAACTGTTGGATTTGAACTTGAGATTATTTCATCATAAATTTTGTAAATGATTACTAGCAGTATTCTTGTAATGCTCATATCTTTAGATAAGGTCTGTGTAAAGTTGGATCAAATTGGTTCTTTAATTTGATATGTAAGAACATACTTTTGGCTACTCCACACAACATATCCCCCTGAAATTGCCTTAAAAAGTTAAAAAGTAAAAATTTAGATACAAATTCAAATTTTGCTTTCATTTTCTTCTGTTTTGCGGTTTTAGACTCCTTTCTAGTTTTAGGCTCATTTTATCTTCTATGATAGTTTCTGTTTCTTTCTTTAACCCTCTCTAAGAGATTAACAATCTCTTTACATAATGAGTTAAAGAGAACTTTGCTGAATTATCTTCCTCCTACTACCTTACTTTTTCTTTCAGGTCTTATGGTTTTTATTATTGTGGTATGAAATTCAAAATTATATCTTCCCACCTTTTAAGATGTAAGGTATGAGAATTATTTTTTGATTCACTTATGGGGAATAAAAATAAAGAAATTTATGTAATGCAGTTAGTGAACAGGTGCTGCAATTGTTCTTGATTCGTGCTCATAATATAGTTATTATTTTAGTATAGCTACTCTGGAGTATGATGTGCTCTTAGGATGTCTTGCTTATTATATAAAGCTTTTCATGATTATTTTTAGTACAGACTCCATAGACAGTTCCATGCAGAATAGGAAGACATGTTTAATATTATGACCTATATTCTTAGTCATTATATAAATTAAATGTGTTTGAATCAATCAATGCCAGGCAAGGCATTTTAATTCTGAAACCATTACAAAGCATGTAAGATTGCTCAAATGCAAATTTAAACTGATCGCTGAATTATGAATAAAACATGACTACAAAGCAGTTAGAATAGATGCAATTTCGGGGACTAATGTATAGACTCTTCAGTTGCTTTTAGGGTAATCTGTGTCTCAGTGAAATTGCTCCAGTTCACCAATGGAAACAAGGAAAAGACAGCTCATGGTGTCAGTTTATGGACATCCATAATTCAGCAGAATAAAATAGACTGCTCTGACAAAGTCAAGAAAACTCACTATCATTATCAAAAACAAGGCAAGGGAATGAACATCCCATCTGTTTTGTGTCCTAGAAATGGTCTTCCCATGAGGATCATGTTTGTGTATCCAAACCTGGTGACATTCAAGCCTAGCTTGAGAAGAAAAATAGGAATCGTTGTGCTGAAAAATCCGTACCATTTCAGTGGTGCATTAAACTGTAGAGTGAATACACAGTCGTAGTCACAAAGGCAAAACAGGTCAAACTCTGGTACTTCTGACACCTTTTCTGAGGTGCCACCAAGTATTGCTGTGTGCATTAAAAGCACACATTTATTATCATCAAAAGTATGAGCAACAGTAAAAAAGACCCCAAGATTGCTGCTATGCTGGCAATATTTGAGGATGGAAGAAAATTGCTACCATATATCTTCCATAAAGACATTGCCAAAGCAGAAGCTGCCAAAAGGTGTCATCATCAGATGTCTGGGGAAGGAATGAGTGACATCTGAATTAAAGACTATGGTTGTGCTGCTTGGAATTGAAGAAGTGCATGGTGCTTGCACTTGGTGCTTTTCAGGGATGGAACAGAAGGAACCAAGAGGAAGATGAAGATGGTTAGGACTGATATACTGGTTGCTCCTGGGGTGTGATAGTGCAGCTATCACTTCTTTTATCCAGTTGCAAATCAACCTTACACAGGCCATCCTCAAGATGGATCTATCATGGCTACCAGCAGCCATTAATTCTAGTTGGATAAGTGCAGAAGACAGAAGGTCTAATGGGAACAGGGTTTTTAGTGCTGGCCAAAAGTATCTGTTGCCAAATGTCTGGGGACATGTTACGTTACAAGTACTGCTTACCAGGAATGAACCATGGGTACAGCTGACATTTTTTCTCAAGTTTAGTAGTAAAAACAGTATTTTCATCTGCTTGGTTAAAATATAAGAATTATTCAACCAATAGAACTCACTGAAAACTTTTCTTTGTCCAAAGTCTGGAAATAAAAGTGCATTTTTTTTTAGTATTATTGTCATTATTCAGAAAGTAATAAATTTCTACAGTAAAGAGTATCTCCTTGAAAGCCAAGGCAAAGAGAGCCTGTCTGCAATATCAGTTTCTGCTCTCTCTTTCAGTAGGAAAGACATACAGTAATTTAAATATGAAAGTTTTCAATTTCCTGTATAGAGAAAAGGAGAAAAAGGTTACTCAAATTAAACCAAGTTCAAGCTATTACTTGATGCATCAAGAGAGGTATCCCTGAATTGTTCTTCCAACAGACATGTTAAAATTAACCTGGAGTAATAAAAAGAGGCAGCTTCATAATTTCAGTGAGAATCAAAAGCATCAAGATGCAATTTTGCAGTTTTTTGTCTGTGGGAAAGGGAGAATTGTATGGAGTTTCAGGTAGAATCTGCCATCAAGATTTTCTTCTCTCCACAATCTGAGTGCTAAGCCTAAATAGAAAAAAGTTCCTGCTGGATCTTAAAAAGATCCAGCAATCTTTGGTCAAATAATCCAAAATTCGGTTACTTTTCTATAATTCTAAAGAAGCATTTCCTGCCTGTGGAAAGGCTGATTCCTCAGTCAGGGAAGGAGAGCAATGGAGAGTAATGGAGGTGTGAGCTGCAGCGTGCTGGCGTCTGTGCGTTGGCACATCCGTAACTGTGGGTAAATTGGGTTAAATAATTTCTTCTTATTCCCTGTCTCTTGCCCTGCCTGTTTCTCATACTGTGACTGCAGGAGTAGTGTGTATGTGCAAGGCTATGGGACAAAGAAGGCCATGCTCTTCTTTTGGAGCACCTATTGCTTTAGTTCAAAGAGTTGTGAACTGACTGTCCCCAAATAATTCTTCAGCTGTTCAACTTCTGGTAGTGATACTAAGCAGCTCGAAACGGAAAAATAAATGACCTTCTGGAATGGCTTTTTGCTGGAAGGCATGAGCTGCTTTTGGTACAAGTGCGTTGCTGCTCTGTTCTCTATCACATCCCGTTTTTCCTTTCCTTTGCATATAGGCAGCATGTCCCTTGAACAAGAAGCCCAAAGATTCATCCATTTCCAGTGATGAGATTCTATCCTATGGGCACATTGGGTTGCAATTCTGCCATAGGGCTGACACGCGGGAATATTCCAACTGCCACCAACTGACTGACAATACCATTTAACAGATCAACTGGTTCTTCTTTTCCAGCAAGGCAGAAACGGCAGCTATTTGCTGTAGTTGTTCAGAGAGCATAACGTGGCAATGAGTAACACTAAAAACGACCCATGCTTTGCACGGTGTTTTATGCTTTGCACTGTGTCGGGTAAGTGTCAGTCGATGCATAACTGCACTGGTTCTGTGAGCAGAGCAGGATGCAGCTGGCGAGGGCTCTCCCTGTCGTCTTGGGGATTTGCAAAACTAAGGAAATTATCAGGTGTTCTTTCTGCCATCCTGTGGTGGCATCGCTATATTGCAAAGGTCTGTGGACACACAGCGCGGTGCTGGTGCTGTGGGGAACCCTGCCCTGCTCCTTGCTCTTTTGGAACAGAGGAGTGATTCCTGCTGCATTTCCACAGGACACATATACACAAAGCAGGAGCAATGGGGCAGGTTTCCCTCTATCTACGATTTAGTGTAGCCTGCAGCTAGCCCCAAAAGTTGCGCATTTGGAATGAACAAACAAGCGGTGCTTGTTTTTCTCACGGGAAACACAGAGCGAAGTGAAATTCTTTTGAATCCTCTTGTTTGGATAATCATACATTCCTGACATGCTTCTGAAATAAAAATGGGTGAGATAAATTATTAATGTTAAATAGGTTAAAAAAAAATAGTTTACAAAGATAGTTTAAGGTAACTAGTAAATAGTTAAAAAAAAGAAAAAAGAAATCAGATACAAGTTAATATATTAGAAGTAATTTGTCTTGAGATTTTACTTTAGGAGTAATTTTATGGAGTTTCTGGAGGGAAGTTTCTGGAGGGATTTTATCCATATATTTTTTTTTAAACTAGGAGTTGAAATTGTTTTAGTGGAAGATCCTGGGAGCAGAGGTTAGAGGAAGTATTATTATCAGATGTTACTAATATAAATTGTCCTGCTTTAGTGAACTACCTGAACAAAGCAGAAAAAAAATATGTATTTCCAAAAAGAAGTTTTACCTTTTCTAAAAGTTGAGGATTAAGCCTCTGTTTATACGTGATTATGTTTTATCCTGTGGCTGTGCATGCACTTTGGTGCTGTATCACCTTTCCTACATGCTCATCCCAGAAGTATTCCATATTTCGGAGAAAGGTAGAGGTTATGTGCACTAAAAATGAACACATATCTGTGTTTTAGGTTTGGACAGGATATTCCATCTTCTCCAATGAAGAGACTCAGAGACACCTCCAAACTTGTGTGTCCTCCAGGAGTCCACGTATGGCAGACTGGTCTAGTTGTATGTGGGACAGGGAGTTCCTCATCCCACATAACCATTTCAGTTTGTTCTATGCGTGGTTTCATGCACATTTTTGGTCTTTTGATTTTTTTTCCTGCTTTGAATTACAGCATTTCTGAACAGAAAACTTATCTGGAAAAGTTTTTCCAGACCATTAGAGATTTTATGTTTTTCACTCTTTTCTAACTAGTTTATACTATTTGTTATAGCAACTTGATGAAAATATGGAGATGGAGCAATTCCAAATCAAAGCAAATCATTGGTCTATAATGGTAACAGCAAAACACAAACAAAACAAAGCTACAGCTAAGTTCATTCCCATCCTTCATTCTATATTCCTTATATTATTTGGCATTTCTATCTGTATCTTAACTGTGCAGTCAGTCATTTACTTTCTAACATTCACTATAGATTGATGTCAACTAAGCCATTTAGCAATGTTATAGACTTTGAGGTTTGGGCAAGTATATTTTTATATATTAGGATATTGATCTTGTCTATTTTGAACTAAGCACAAATAGCTTTTTTTATAGTTGGTGGATGTGAATGATATTTCTATTTTAAGCAAGGCCTTTCAGAAAAAAAAATACGGAGGAGTGAATTATTTTTGTGGATTATGTAGCTTGTCTATACCCGCAATTTTCTTATAGTTTAAATGCTAGTATATATGTACATGAGGCTTTATGTAACAGTGTATGTTGTACAGCAGAGGGAGTATTTTGTCAGGAATCGAGACTATTTGTCACCGCGTCACAGATTACGTGGCACATCACCAGTTATAGCAAGATATACTGCATCCTTGTGTCAGAATCAATCCGGCTCTGGCGTGTTAAGCAGCATGTGAATGCGGAGAGGCTGGATGACATAAGCTTCCAGTTACTAAAAGCTTTCATTTTGTCAGAATACTTATCAATATTGCTTCTGAAAATAGAATGGAAAATGGAGATGCATAATAAAGATGAAATATTCATTTGCAATCAGAATTTCTCTTTTCTGAAAAGCAGGGGGGTTGGATGTTATTTATGAATTGCTTCCTAGGTTTGAGCAGCAGTTCCCTTTGCTCCGTTCTCTGAGTCATTATTTCCTCACCTCTCTAAGGTTTTATGCTGTTACTTTGACTGTTAAACCTGTCTGCCTAAATTTGCAAGAGTCTGATGCTTATGGACTTCTTGACATCTCTCCCTCTTCTCCTGGGGCTAATATGTTGTGTTAAAACAGAATTTGGTAGGGAGTCAGTTCAGTATGATGAGAACAGCTATTGGCAAAGCTCTGAATGTTCTTCCACTGATGGTAGGGAAAAAAGGTTCAGAAAGGTTTTATAGCATGAAATATTGGGACCAAATTAATCTAGGTACCTTGGTGACTTGTTTCATTACCATATTGCCCAGCATTTCAAATTTTGGATGAGGATCATTTGTACAAGGCGCTGTATTAGGTCAAAGCCCAAAAGAACTCCTTGCCCAAACTCATATGTTAGGGGTGCTCATTTACAGCCTAATAACAACAAAGGTAAATTGACTTTAAATTGCTGATGTCTTTCTGTCTTGCCTCTGTGCTCCCCTCATCAAAACTGATTGTGTAATTATATGGGAATTGTAGAGAATGAGCTGTCATTACATCTCTGTTTTTTTTATTTCCATTTCATTATAAGCCATTATTTGTACTATCTTTATACTAGTAACAACTGCCAGTTATTTTTAGCAGTTAAAAAAAAAGTGCATACTGTATGCTAATGGTCTAAAATGTTTGCTTTCCTGTTGTTATTCCACATTACTATTGTTATTCCACATTTCATATTAGAATTATAGTAACCTGAAATGGTTATTACGGAGCACCCCAACAGGAACTGGACATAACCACTGTCATTACTGAAAGTTCTTGGCCTTCAGCCTTTCCACAGGAGTGTGTATCAGGGGCTCAACCAGCATGGAGATTATTAAGTTCTTTATTCTTGCAATTTAAGCTGTTTTTTAGAGATGTGCAAGATGCATTCAGGTCTGGCATGATGCTAAAGACCCCTCCTTTTTATTCTTAAAATACTTTGTGTGTTAAGGAAATCTGAGTGAAAGACAAAAAGTCTGTGGAATACAGCAGAGGAGATGCTGCTATTTTCTGCTTTTTACCCACCTCAAAAGCAACTTCTCTGCTAAGTGAGCAGGAATTAAGTAAGTAGGTCTCATCATGCACTTCTCTTGCTATTTCTGTTTCTTCCTCATGTTTATTTTATGTAAAAAGTACTGGTTTGACTTTGTCAAATATTTCTTCTTCCCTATCTGGTGCAGATTACAGATTGCCCGGCTGGCTGCAACTGCTGCCCAAGTCTTGTCTGGAGCTGCACCCCGACCTGGGACATCTGCTCACAGCTCAGCCCTCGCTTCTGCCCTGGGCTCTGTGTACTATTGGCCTTAGTTTTGGCATCCGAAATGATTAAGACAAACGTTCCTCAGCCTTGAAACTAGAGTAGTGAATCCCAAGGTTTCTCAGTTAACTGTGCCTGGAACACACAATCCTGATTTACAGTTTCACATTTTGGAGACCTGCCTTGCCGCTAGAGCAAGAAACCCTTGTTTTGCACAGCACTAGCTTTGCTCAGGGCAGGTCTTTGGGGAAACCAACAGCCTGTGTCATGCTCTCCAGCCTGTATCTCCCTTTTTGTGTTTCTTAGGACTGCTCAGTGTGGCCTGTGCCTAGGCAACTGGTCCTGGCCACCCGGAACCCCAGTCCTTGGAAACTCTGTTTTCAATCCAATTTTTCTCTGCAGCGCAACTGTTGAGCAAGTGGAATTTCCCATTTAAAAAGCAATCTCAGTGTACAGACTTGATAGCCCTTCATTTTGGTGTCCTTGAGAGTTGAAGAGAGATGTAGCACACAGCACCATGCTTCTCTCTCGGAATAATGCTTCCATCCCTCGCAGTTTTGTTTACAATTTTGAGTACAGAGCAGGGCAGAGATCCCCCAGCCACCGCTGAGCAATCTAGCTCCCGAACCCAGGAGCAGCAGAGCGATATCAGTATGGGGCTGTTCTGGGAATAATTAGCCTTGCTTGAGAGGCAGGCCTAATTAGCCCTTGCACAATGTTGCTCTAACGAGGTTATATTCTCTCTGAGACCTCAGCTAATATCCCGGCATGGTGCTGTATAAATGTGCTACTTTGGGTAACTTTGACATGGTGTTCCATTGCGCTGGGTAAATATGCATTTGAAAGGCTAAATGGGGGCTCAGGAAGAACTTGACAGAATATTTTTCCTTGTTTTGCAAAGGTGTTGTATGCACATCTATAGGTCACTATTCTGTAATCCTCGCTCACTTGGTGCATCCTACTGACATCAGTGAAGCCACTGGCATGAATCAGAACGGAAGTTTAAAATGCACTCAGGAAAGAGCAATGACATTCAGACCTTCTTACAGTTTTAGATTTATGAACATGTTTGTTCTCAGAAATATTTTTAAAAATGACTCTCTTATAGTCATGCAAATTATCATATTTGTGCTACCATGGATCAGTGGCAGCAACAGACTTTACTTTTCATTGTTAATTCTGTCAAAATATTAGACACATGTGATTTTGCCAATTAAGGAACTTCCATTAATTTTTCTTGTGCCAAGCTGCAATGTACTGTCTATGACCTAGTCTCATTGCAGGCTGTCTTTCATCATTGCTTTCAATTTCTAGTGCTGTGGAGTCCTCCTGCTCTCCATAACTTTCTGGCAAGGGCCTGTAGAAGATTGGTCTGCTTAAGTGCCTGTTGATTATGAGATTAATTTGTGCTTCTTTCTCAGCTCTCTCAAGGCTGATTCAGATTCAGCTTCGGTTTATAAATTTTTCTCTATGTTGCAGACACGTTTCTATAAAATATTTCTAATTGTGAATGTGAACTCCAAAATGTGTGAAGTGCTCTGAAAAATGTGATTGCCTCAAGCAATCCTCAGATATGTACTGTGTGGATTTCTAAAGCTTTAATTGAGCAAAGGGAGACATTTGGTCCTGGAAGGCTGTTTTGCTCTATGGCTGTGGCCTCCCCACGCCATGGGGATGGGTCTGACCCATGATGTGGGTCTGAGCTCTGGTCCCTTCCATGTTGTGGAGTGCTTCACTTCAAGCTGTGCAGTGATTGCTGTTCAGATAACCAACTGTTATAGCAGCAATGGTGCAGTGATCTCCAGAGGACAAGGTCTTAATCAAGTTGGAGTCCACTCCATGGCCAGCACCAAAACTTGGGCATCTTCCTCCCTGCTGCTGGAGGAGGATCCAGCACCATCTTGGCACCATGGTGGAAGTGAAACTGGTGCTGGAGTGGTGAGCAGGGGGAACCACAGCCCTTCTGTGGGACCACAGCATAACGTGACATCTCGTCCACGTGCACAGTGTATCTGCATTCATTGCACAAAGAACGAACCTGATTTTCATGTGAAGAGAATGGCTTTGGCCATTATGAGAACAGTGCAATGAGGTCTTCAGGATCTAAGATGGGCTGAGGCTGGGTTTATGTTGCATTGGATCCTGCAAACTGAATTGCACAGTATTTGCTGTGAAAAGTTAGCAAAAATGGGGAATGAGTGCACAAAGTGGAAGCATTTGTGAAACAAGCCTAGTCCTTACTGTACTATTAAATTTAGGTATTCTGAGTGTATCAATTAGGAATTCAGTTGTTTATCAAATTATTTTTTTCTATGGTTATCTGGGAAGAATTTTATAATTCAGAATTTTAGATAATAAGATAGAGATTCAATGTGACTGCATATTCCAACATTGAGGTGCATACATTAAGGTAAATTACATTGTGAGAATTTTTTTTTTTTTAAGAATATAATACTCCAAAGTGCAGTACTACCAAAGCTGAATGTTATGATCTTTTGAGATACATGTATGAAAACATTTCATTATTAATAAGAATGAATTCCATGTTCTCCTCAGTAATTCTTGTTTTAACATTGGAAGGAATTACCTAATAAAGCATGTGAAATACTTATAATCCTCTGTGTTTAGATACAACACAAAAATATAAAGTACCTTAGCAAGTCATCAATGCAGTTGCAGTCTTCAGGTTTTTCCTGTCACTTTTGTTTCATATTTCCATACTGCACTTCCAATCTGTATTTATATAAAATTGAATTGGTTTCATTGGGGAGTGACTGAAAGGAAGAAAAATGAACTGTGCAGCAACAATTATTGCTTCTGCTCAGTAATTTTCTCCATTCTTACTCAAGTGTATTTTTTCTGTACTCAAAGTTTTTATATATGTCTTTCATTACAAATATTTAAACCCTTCGGAGATTTTCTTTCTGTCTTTCTTGGTCTATTTGATTATGTTTTATGTCTGTTTTCAAAGATTGTTTTCATCTAAAAAAAATCACAATATCTTAGTACAAAACATGATTTATTTATTTTATTGTTGATAATGTCTTTGGTGAATTCAGTCACACACTGAGTTTACCTTGCCAGAATATTAATTTCCTATAAACACAAAAGCAAAATGGTAAGATATACTGGGCATTCCGATCATGTGTTTAAGTGGATTCAGCTAACTATCAAACTGAATTGATTCACCACTGGCATTTTATTTTTTTCCTGTTGATTGTCATGGTTAGATTCAGAGGTAAGTTTTTACTGGAAATAATAATAATAAAAAAAGGCTGGATAAGTTTTCAAAGAGATATTTCAGGGCTGGGGAAAAGGGGGAATTGCAGAGTGATTTTCTGATGTGGAAACTAAGCATGTTAAATATTTCTGCATTCTCTTTTAAAACAAATTAGATCAAGCAAATCCCTATACTTTTGATCTGTTTCAAAGGCTTCACACATTTTTGTCACAGTTTTTGGTGATTTGTGGTGCTGATGCCCTGGCTTTTAATAAAAACAAGACAAAATCCTAAACATTTCTATTTCTAAGCAGCATATATAACTGAGGAGGACAGCTGTGCTGATGTGCTGACACCTATCCTATGAGAAAAAATACATTTTAAATAAAAGCATCCCAGCTGTTCCACAGTATCACTACAATTTCACTGAAAGATTCATGTGATCTTTTACTCACTGTATGCCCCAATTTGTTCGTTTTCCAAGTACTAAAATCCCTAAACTGAGTTTGAATTTTTTTTTTTTAAATTAAACTATACTTAGACTTGCTGGGGGCAGATGGACCAGTTTTTCACATAGGTGGTAAATGACCTAGGTTGCAATTTGAAAAATGTACAGTCTTCATAAAATTTCTTGTGTTTCCTAGCACTCGAACAGAAATGATATAGAAAATCTACACAAGTAGGTAGTAGAAAACAGATGAGTTAAGCATCTGGAGAAGGTCCATTCTTCATGTTATTTAGTGTATGTGAAAACTTTATTTAATGATGAAATTCTAAAAGAAAATCCTATCTCCATACATCAGATGCCTGGTAGTTTTGATATCTAGGAATCTATCTAACTAAAAGCTCAGTGTATGGAGCTGGAGAAAATTATTGCAGGTTCTATCCATAAAGTTTTTACTATTGTATATTCTTATTTTGATTTGATCTACAAGACTTTTAAAAATTATTTCTAGGTAGATATGAAAATACATAATTTTTAAAGTACATGGCTAGAAAGGTGGTCTCAGGTTGGGATGAAGGATAAGCGTGTAATTCAGCTCAGCTTTGTGAGCGGTCCCATTATGTAATATTTTAAAACTTTAAAAAGTTCCACAGTCTGACTTTCTCCATTTTTCAACTAGAGAATTAATTGAAATGCCAAGATATGAAGATAGTACTATAAATCTTTTTCTAATGAAGCTTCATGTCTGAAGTTTAGACCAAAAGTTTTAGAGAGTTTAATAGAAGTTAGCTTTGACTTCATATTGGTAATGAAGTTTTTTTAAGTATTCCGCTGCAGCCGTTTATTTTTAAATTTTTGAGAATAGTATTTTATGTTATATAAATCACAGGGGCAGCTATGCCATACCAGTCTCTATCCTCAAAACAGGAGTATGTAAAAACACAAGGATGCAGAGCGTCTTTAGCAGGATGTTTAGTCAGCAAAATTCCAATAGGAATTAATTTTCTTTCCTCTGCTCATGGTATTTTGTTTACTCTCAAAGCAAATATTTGGTCTTTGTTTTTTGTTTTCTTGGTTTTTTTTTTTTGCTTGTTTGTTTTCTTAGAGTGATATTTATAGCATTTTTACCTGTAAAATTTAGAAGATTTTTTGGAATAAAACATCTTTGGCTAATATCAGCAGTGTTTTTAAACTGTTGGTTTTTTTGCTTTTATATGAATAGCATGTATCATAAACTATATGGGCTGTACTTGAATAGTTACCATCAGTTTAAATAATACTGTATAGTTATCCTAAAATGTTTATAGCTACTCAATAAACCAGTTTATATTTTACCACAACAGAATGGAGAAAAATAGAAAAAAAAAAAAAAAAGATAACTGCACTGGTAGTGAGCTATTGGCTCTTTATAGAAGTGGGGTTTTTAATATAGTCTACTGGACTTCGCTATTATGAAGTCCTCTTAATGCCAATGTTCAAGAAAATTCCATTTATGACTCCCAAATTCTGTTTTGCTACTGATGCCTTTAAATCTGTTGGAAGCTTTATCTTTATTAGAATTCTGGTAACAAAATGGAAAACTTAATTCATATGAGAAAGAAAACAGATCTCTTCTACATGTCTCTAATGTTTGGTGTTATGGTGCTATGTGAAATTAATAAAATTATGCTGAATGTAACATTTGCTGTGGAATGGAGGAAGAGGAAAGAAAAATTATGGAAACCAATCAAATATTCAGTAATACTTCTTAGATGCCCACTGAATTTTTTTTGGTGAATTTTCAATAACATAAATTCATTGCTATAAAGTTACACTTAGTTTCATGGAGCCAGGTCTTTTCCTGAGCCTTTTATTAGAGGTCTATAGCACAACCAGTTACAGCGTCCTGATTTTTTTTCATCATGGATGTAATGAAAGTTCAAAATGCTTTTGGAGCATGTCCTGTTGTATGCTTTCTGTCTTCTTTCTGCAAACATATAAGTAAATAAAAGACAACTTAAGATTGTCTTCCTGTGAGGAAACCCTGTTGCCAACTCTGAATACCCCAAATAATGCAGGTAGTCCACCCGTATATTTCATAAAATTATTAATAGTCAAGAATTCTCCAACCCAGATATACTTTACAAATAGTAATTTAAAGAATAGAGACAGATACGATCAGGAGCATTTATTCACAGGAACGTTTTCAAAGAAGACACTGATTAGTAGTCCACTAATTTACAATGAAAAGTGAAAGACAAAATATAAAACACATCTCTCCTCCTTTTCCTTTGCTATCTTATCTTAGAAAAGTTTTTAAATCACTTAAGCTATTTCTTCTTCTTCTTTTTTTTTTTTTTTTTCATTATTCTTGAGCTGTCTTTTCTGGAGCAGTTATTCCAGCATGATGAGCAGTGCTGCCCCTGTTCAGAAACACTTCTTTTCTCTTGTGCAACCTGATGTCCTAGCTTCTCTGCATGTTGTTCCTTTCTTCTTAATTTCTTGTTCCATTTGTCTTTCTGTTCCTTTTTCTCATCCTCATTGCCCACTGAGGAAAAAAAAAAAAAAAAAGGCAATAATAACCAAACCATGCACTTTTGTATTTTATGAAACTGTTTAATTACTGGAGAGTAGCAGTTGGTAAATATAATTGCCTTTTGGAAAGTGAAGTGAAGCATTCACGAAAAATACAGTAAAGTTGTTGTGGGCAGTGGGATGACTGTGTAGAAAAAGTCTCAATAGTGTCTGGACTCATTTCCATTGAGTTGCAATACTGACACTTGACGTCCAGCTGACATGACTTTTATTAATAGCTATGGACAATTAGGGGAATTATTTCAATTATCAGAGAGTTTTCTTAAATATTGATAATTTATGATACTTAAGGTCAAACTCAATAAAACAAATAGAACAAAATAGTTTGCTTAAACTCCAAAATTCAAATTTAAAAATTCTTCTATTTCACTCCTATATATAAAATATTATAAAAGTCAGTTACTTTTCTTATGTGTTTTCTTCCTCCTGATATAATTTGGGGTAAGCAAGACCATTTCTTTATCAAATTGTCTAAAAACCCACTCTTTATCAAAGCAATTTTTGTCTGCTGTGCTGCTTGTGTCAGGACCAAAACCCCAAAGCAGTTCAATAGTTGGTGTGTTAGACTCTGTTCCCACTGGTTGTAAAAACCCATTCTGTTGTCAAGTTGGTTTGAGGGCTGGTCCTGGGGCTGTTAGTTGTCAGGGTCTACAATTCTCAACCACTGAAGTTGTAATAAACCATGTAAAGTCAAGGAGGTGCCCAGACTGCTTTACAGTACCGAATATAAAAAAGAAACATAGCTAAGTAGATCCCAAATTCACCTTATACACTGTTTTTGGTTCCCCTTTGTCTTTATTTTTTTTCCATTGGAGTTGTTTTATTGACTAGACATACATCATGATCCAAATTTATTTCCATGACAGAGTAAATCAAGCTGCAGAGTTCATTTAAACTAACCAGGTAATGGCAGTGTGTTATTTCAAAACCACAGACACTTTTAGAATTGGATCTTTAGTCCTGGCTTTCAAAATACTTCCAGTGGATTTATAATCTTAAATTTAGAAAATAACTTTTTTTTTTTTGCTTTCACATACTTTCATATTGTTGATGAACCAAGACATTTGTCCTTTTGAAAGATGATCAGGCGTGCAAATCTAGTTACCTGGCACAAATGTGAGCAGATGCAGATGTTGATACCAGCTTCAAGAAAATATCTTCTAGAAAAACAATTTTTTTTCTGTTAATATCAGAGTTCTGGTTTTCAAATGAAGACATTTAGCATATTCCCATAGGTCATATTTGTCCTCCCTGTCTATTCATATAAATACAAATGGCTTTTTAGCCTTTAGGATGATGTCACAAGTGATATTTATTATCTAATGATCAGAAGTGACTTTGGCCATGAGTGGGATAGAGAGCTGCACTCTCTGCCTTTTGGTTTCATACACCTGCAGGAGGTTGAGAATGAGCAGACCTCACTGGCAAAGGCTCTCACTGCTGCAACAAGACCCATGCTTACGCAAGGCTACATTTAAACGTGAACTTGAATGCAAGAAACTGAGACTGTCTCTGTACTCAAAGAGCAGGACCCATTCCAATTTTTTCCCCATCAGCATACCATGCTCAAACCTCTTGCTGAATACATCATTAGTAATTTACTGCTAAATCTTCCAATATCAGTGACTACTGTAGTATTGAAATGCTCCAAAAAAAAAAAAAAAAAAAAAGATTAATGAAGTTGCTCTATGGGGAAAACTACTATTTCACCAATTGTGGACTTTAAAGGCTCTTTTGAACTTATGCTGCTGTTAGTGGCATTGCATTTCAGCTCTGAAGGTGTCACACATGCTGTGACATGGGTGGTGCTCAGGGATCCCTCGGAGACAGCGCGGGATCGCCAGCTGCTTCATTTAATTTATCAGTTCTGGCTCTGAATGTGTATCTTGAAAGTGAATTCCAGTGCATACAAAGGCTTTTAGGTTTGGAGTTCATAAGAGCTCTTCTTGCAGGTGAGCTAAGCAAAAAGTGCTGACACACACACGTTTTGCCATCTCTGGTTGGTGGCTTGTAGAAGATGAGAAGAATATGGAAATTGTAGTGTTCATTTCTAGTGATGAATGATACCCCTTGAATAGCTGCAGTGAGGTGCTTCTGCTTCTGCAGAACCTCTCACAAAAAAAAAAAAAAAAAAAAAAGAAAAGGTTGATAAAAGAAAGGCTGTGACATCAGATTAAACTAATGAATCAGAGAGGGTAACGTATGGAAGGAGAGACAGGGCTAGATGCTTGGTGGAAGTATAAAACACCTCCATATGAAAGCGTTGGAAGGATTGCTGAAATGGTTTTATAGAGCAAAATATTTAAAGTTGAAACATTATTCAGAGGTAAGCTGGAACTGTACCGACATATATTCTGTTGTTTTGTTTAATGTTTGCATTTTAGCTAGTGGAAACTATCTCCCAGAAGGGGTGCAGGTAGTGATGAAAAATGACCACAATCCATGCAGGGGAAATCTGGATGAGCTGCATGAATGATTTTGCTATTGCAAATGTTCAGTTTTGATTTAATAGTCTTCTGCCCAGAAAATCAGATTCATTCTGGAGAGTTTAACTTTGCACATACCAAGAATGCCCCACCTTGCAATTCAGTGCAACCTTTTGCCTTGCTGGCAAAATGATGCAGCACTTCCTGGGCCTTGGAAGTTGAACTTTCCTTCTGCGACACGCAGGAAAAACTCAGGTTTGAGGCAGGCTGGGGGGTACATGTGCAAAGGGCCTTCCTTTGACTTCATACCAAGCTGCAAGTTTGTAGGCAGCTCTATTCAATAATTTTTAAAACACTTAATGCAGCTGCAGCTTATGCATGGTGACATGCGGAGTTAGCAGACGATTTCTAGGGGCTATATGTAGAAGTTTGCCTGGTGATAGGTGCTGTATTCATCCTGGCAGGAGCTATTATCATTTTTTCGGTTTATATAAACTGTGGGCATTTTCTATAAAGCTAATAGAGGGTTGTTTGGGTCAATCTAGATGGCATCAGCACCTGTTTCTGTGCTTATGAAATGCATATATGTATTTTAATAGATAACATTTCCCAGAGTTTAACAAACTATTAGGAAGAGCATTATGGAAGATTTGTATGCTGTGTACATATTTCTGAGACCTGAATTCTGCCCTTGGGGAATTGACACTGCTACCGCTCAAAGGAGAAGCTATCAAGGGAAAAAAATTGAAAATCCAAACATGAGCAAATAAGAGATGTTTTATTTCCCCTTCCCCCTTTTCCATTTGCAAAAGATTGGAAAATAACTGATATTGCAGCCATAGTGGCAGAAGCCACTGAAAAGAAAAAATATCCAAGAAAAAGAAGGTAATATCAGTCCTCTGCTTGCTCTTATATCTTCATCATAACCTGCTGGAATTACAGTTCTGCTCTAGCTCTGTCAATGGCATTTTTTTTTAAATATACTTTTCTTTTTCCTTCCCTTGTTATAGACAACAAATTATGTATGTTTGCAAATTTTATATAGGATACTGTCAGAGTGGCTGGAAATATATTTTTATAGTCTGTATAATTGCTGTTATTTCAGAAATCCTCACTGCATAATCTGAGCAGATTCTAGATTCCTTCTCTGAATATTTCTAATATTCGGGGATTCATTATCGTCATGTCCCTGGGAGACAGATGAAAACCACGCAAGGGAAGAATCATTTATTCAGTTAGATGAGAAATTCCAATTTTCATGAGAATAAATCTCCTTATTTCAAACATTATATCAAAAAGCCTCAGACA
Organism: Nothoprocta perdicaria; assembly: GCF_003342845.1. NCBI lineage: Eukaryota > Metazoa > Chordata > Aves > Tinamiformes > Tinamidae > Nothoprocta > Nothoprocta perdicaria. The sequence goes on along the minus strand of NW_020456254.1, from coordinate 2,035,438 downwards.
TGCACATTTGTCATTTTTTCAATCCTGATTATCTACCAGCCTGAATCTTTATATATTGAGGGCCAATACATTTACGTAATAAAATTTACAGACTGTTCTGATTGTAGCTGCTTGGTGGTGTGCAATATCAGAACAACATGGTCAAAGTATAGGTTCTGCTCAAGTACAGATGTTGCCACAGGAGAAGTAGAAAGAACAAATTTTGTGCCAGGAGCTTAGCATTTCTCCTTGTATGTAGCCTTATCCTTTATTGTCGTTCATTAGCTATGAATTACCACTCACTAATTTTGAGTTAATAAGCACTTCAACAGGAGCCTCAATTCTGCAATCACAAATGTGAAACTATGTGGTTTTGTTTGTTTTAAAGGGCCTTTGCACAAATTCCAGAGTGTACCACCACAATGGGATTAGAAGATGTAGGGCATAAGAAGAAAAGTCAAATGAATTAGAAATCTGAAAATGTCTGAAGTGGAAGGAAATACCTAAGAAAATAAAACTGTGGTAATTTTAAGTGTGTCTCTCATTGGTTTATGTACAGAAAACCAAACTCTTTGCTGCCAGCCCTGTCAGGTTCAATGTTAAATAACCCTCCAGTATTCTGTTCCTGTTGCACCCTGCAGACTGAAACTCAGTGTGAATAAATAAATGGCAAGTCAGATGGTATCTGTTTTAATCCAGGGCTCTAGAAGTGGAGACATGACTTTTAAAGCAGAGGAAGGCGTAGCCCTGAGCCATGCAGGCTATCTCAGCTCCTGCTGCTTCACCCTGAGCCTCTCACCCCTTCCCATGAATAGAGTCATGATGGAAATTGTGCCACTGCAACTGCTTCACCTAGTGATTTGCCCTCTTTTGGCAGCTATTGAGGATTTCTGGGATGCTGACAGGAAGTCCATCCCAAATGGACAGTGCTGAAGTGTCTTGCATCTCTTGTACAGAAAAGAGTATCCTGCAAAATGATTCAAAAAGATTCAAATGATTCATTTGGTATTGAGGGCCTTAACACTATCGGACTAACAATAAATCTTTAATTGCCCTATCTCTGACAGCCTAGGGCCCAAGACCATTTAAATCTTTGAAAGCACTTCATATCTATGCTTAAAAATATTACAACTTCAAGACCTGATATCTGTCATCTATATAGGTCAGTTCCTCTTCTTTTGGCTAATAGGTATCCCCAGTGTCCAGCTCCGTAGCCCCACCTAGAGGGCGATTTTAAAATCTTTTTATTTTTAAAGGTGCATACTAGATGAGGATGCTGGTCTAATATTTCCTGGACTGTTGAATTTGACTGTCAGTCTGCATTGTGATAGAGTTATACAATATATGTAGGTATGCTAGTCTGCATTACGAAATATATGCATGGTTATATAGACATTCTAACTATGTTAATAATTGTATAAAATGCTGTCTCTGAAGATGACTGTGGCAGGTACATTTGGAAGGGTTGGACTAATTATAAGGCTTAAGTGCAAATATTTTAATTCTGGTATCACAGTATGGATAGCGAGAGCATCCAGGGAGATGCAATGAGTCTGAGGAGATGAGTGCTCTCAGTGAAAATGTACGATTGCTTTCTGAGATTTCTGAAATGAAATAACCAGCCAGTATTTCTGAATGCCAGACAACTACACACGAAACATCCAGAAGGCCAGGCATTAGAAAATCCCTTTTATCCAAGAAAGCAACTTTCAACTCTTGTACGTCTTAGCTCACTGATGTTATTGCTAGCAGAGGCAGAGAGAATTGAACCACTGATGAAAAGCAGATTTAAGAGAATCTAACAAGAAGAAAACAAAATACTTACCTTCCAAGGGCGGTGTGGGTTTTCCCCTTTTCCCTCTTCTAATGCCTTTTCTCTTTTTCCTTGTGGGAAATGGAAATCATTCAGGAATAGGCAGTAGCTGAGGTGGGAGTGGGTGTCTATGTGCAAGACCCTGTGCTTGACCATGTTTGAGACATGTCCCTGGTTTGAGGTCGCAGTCCTCACCCCTGTTGTGTCAGGGCTTTCAAACCCAGTCTTTTTGTGAGTTACGGGACCTAAATCCAAGAGGCACACGTAGAAGCACACACAGAATATTCTTCCTTGGTGGCCAGCTTGTCTTTTGGTGGCCACCTATTCCTTCAGGCCGGCTTGTCCTTCAGGGCCTGTCAGGAGAAGCTGCTGCCAAGGCCCATCCGTTCGCTCCCCTCTCCCCGCGTTACAGACACGGTGCAGCCTGTGTCAGAGCCGGAGGTGACCTTAAATAGCTGGAGATCTATGCAGGAACAAAGTGAATCAGTCTTTTGAAGAATGGAGACCACTTTGAATAATTTAGAAATCTTCCTCATCATCTCCCCGACACTTTAGATGTCCCAGTTCAGAGGCTCAGTTTGGCAGAAAGGCAGCAGACATGTGAATAAAACAGCTGAGTTTTGTCTACTACTAATTCATATGTAGTTCACTATGCACAGCCTCCTTCCCACCCTGCTGGGAATAAGCAGCTTTTTTATTTTTTTCCTGAATATTTCTGATATTTTTGAATTGTGGGTAGCACTTAAAGTTTGTTTGTTCGTTTGTTTTCTGAGTGTGTTTCTTACAGCAGTACTGGGCTCCCCACGAAGAGGTTTATGCCTACAGATTTTCATTTTGCAATTTCATGAAAATCTCTCCTTTCTTGAAAATATACCTTTACTTACAGGGTGTATTTTGTACTTAAAATTAATCTGCCTTTTAGTGAACAAAATGTGAGAATGCTTTTCGTAGAAAGATGCACAGGGGTTTGAAATATTCATGAAGCTCTAAAAATAACTGCTCACTTTTATTTACTAGGGATTGCATTGGCTTTCATGGAAAAGAGAATTGGCTTTTAAAAGAGAAACCCAAACCCCCTAGAATGCCGTGTTTGGGGAAGGAGGGGGAGAAACGATGCTGTCTGATGATTTGTTTTCATGAAATGTCTGCATTAGCTCTCAAATTACAGAGCTGATTCGATGGAAAATTGCAAGAGGCTGTTCATTTGTGACTGACCCTGCCATCTAACAAGAAGATAGACCTTAGGCGTAATTGGGTTGATGCTGATTTGATCTCAGGAAGAAAAGAAAAGAAAAGAAAAAAGAAAAGAAAAGAAAAGAAAAGAAAAGAAAAGAAAAGAAAAGAAAAGAAAAGAAAAGAAAAGAAAAGAAAAGAAAAGAANAAAGAAAAGAAAAGAAAAGAAAAGAAAAGAAAAGAAAAGAAAAGAAAAGAAAAGAAAAAGAAAAGAAAAGAAAAGAAAAGAAAAGAAAAGAAAAGAAAAGAAAAGAAAAGAAAAGAAAAGAAAAGAAAAGAGCTTAAAATAAGTCTTAGATCTGCAGGAGTGCAGGAGCAAGGCAATGCTCCGTCCTTAAATTGCCGCCTTTGATGGTTATCACGGGATTTTGCTACCTTGGATGACTACTTAGAAAATAGATGCCTAATTCATTGGATTGAGGGTCAAGTCATTTTTATTGCTGCCTTATGCAACTATATTTTGTATATTTGCTTGAAGAAGAAAGTACTTGTCCAATATTTCACACGCAAAGAAATCCTGTGCACCTTGCACTGCATTAAGGGAAGCAATAGGTGTTATGCGATTATACCTCCTGCACACTGGTCACTAGCACCTTTTCTGTAATCTTCCATTAAGAAAAGAGAGAATATCAATTTTTGCTGAATGAAGGTAACGTGAATCTTGAACAGATTATAGAAAAACAATCTTACGGATTTGTTTCCCTCTTCTCTGGAAATCCGGGCATGCATGAGTCTACTGCCAGAGAGACCATTTGGGAAGGAACCCTCGTGCTTCTTTCATTGCATATGTATACATCTGAGATATGTATCTGTACATCCCATGCGACTGCTTCTATAGGAAGATGTTCGGCTGGATCTGCGGTGCCAGGAGAACTCATGGGGGCTGGGCTGGAAAGCAGAGACTGGGAAAGCTGCCAGACGTGTTAATTGGGCACCTCTCCCGGCTCCCATGCCCACTCCTGTGGATTATAGCCAGCCAATTAAACAGCCTCTGCAGAGCCCTGGGCTCCTGCCCGCGCACCCAGGTACACAGAGAAGACGGTAATTTGCAACTGTCCACATAGGTGAAATTTTTTATCGAAACACCCTGCTGCTTAAGGACCTTGATTTCCTGCATCCCAAGGGGTTTTTAATTCCTTGGAGGCTGCTTACCCTTGTAGTCGCCTTCCTGACAGCCTTAGGCTGAGGATATTTTGTTGAGAGACCTGGTCAGAGATGTGTGCAAGCACCCTGTTGACATAAACTGGTATTTTGAATCATTATTGATATGAGCTCTTGTATACTGCAGCAGAAAAGACCTTCTCTGCTCATTCTCGTATCAGCTAACAGCATCATCAGCAATGCTGCACGTAACCTGTGTCTGCTTTTTTCAGCATAGTTGCAGCAAGAATCGCTGTTTGACAGGCTCCTCCCTTTCCTAAGGGCGTAAATTTGCATGGCTGCATTGAGCCTTCGGAAAATGAGGTTTTATAATGAATAAAAAAAAAAAGAAATGCACTGTACCCCTTTAATTACCATGGTTCTAAGACTGCATAGTTATAACATGTAATTAAATTTCCTCGTGCAAATGGAACATGGGCTGCGGTAGGCACATCTTTCATCTTTTGATGTCTAATGACATTCAAAATATTCTCTAGTATGCAGTTGATAAACAACTTGAAGAGTCAGGGTCTACAGAGTTGCCTGTTTGATTTTAAATTTGCAAGACTGGCACGTGGTCTCTTTTGACTGTACGGCATTCTGATGTGATCCATTTATCTAATGTCATTAACAGTGCACGCTGAATGTACAATTAAGCTTGCAACTGTCAATGTCAGTGGCTGTTAAAAAAGGGTTGATAAAAATGAGAAGAAGAACCGCTGTTTTGTAATAAGCATCTGTGTTGCTTTTAAGTCAGGAGAAAAAAAAAATCAATGAATTTCAATATATTGCTGTCTTCATTGCCAATGTAATTCAATAAATATGTTAATTCTCCATTCTGAGCACTGAAGAGAGTTGAGAGCTTTTTGTGCCATTTATTTTTGTCAGTTCAGTTTTTTTGTTTTTGTTTTAGTTAGATTTTGAGCTTAACTCTAGTAATAAAATGCTATTCAAGTGAAATAGAAAATATTCTGTAGCTCAGATTTTTAACAAACCTTTTTTTTTTTTTTTTTTTTGTCTTTGAAATGCCAAACCAGCAAGGAATTAAAATATTTTTTATCACTGAAAATTCTCAAAAATTTCAAAAAAGGAAAAATTTTAAGTTCAACAACCAATATGTACTTCAATCCCAATGCAGATTTTAGAAGTTTCTTCCTGATTACTGTGCTAATCTTTTACTCTGAATTATGACAGACAGGCTTCATATATTTTAATTCTATTTAGGAATTTGTATGTTCTGTATTTGCATGAATCAAAACTCAAACTTTTTTTAAAAAACTCTTTGAGATAAGAGAATTTTCTGGCAGTGAGTTGTATAAAGATAAGAGAAAACTTGCAATTCCCTCCATACAAGTGTTGCCTTGTTTTGCAATTTTAACTTTTGCAAGAAAGTGCAGGTGTCATTCAAATCAAAAGCAGTGCTGAGTACTACCATATAGGTAAAGCATGAAAATGATACTTGCTACAGTAATAACCTTTGCTTTCATGATCTCCAAGTCTGAAATATTAGCCTGCTAGTACTGGAAATGAGATGGCTGCTGGTGGGTGTGCAGGACTGCACGTTGGCCTTGCCATTGCCTTGGATGTTGCATTTTGGAAATGGCCAAGTGGCAATTCAGAGGGAGCAGGAACAGGAACCTGCATGGGAAATGCTTGATTCTGTTCAGAGCCCCAGGACACGGGGCTCCTCTCTTAGCCTTGTCTATCTTTGGAGAGACACCGATGTTATAGCACCAGGCCTCTCCAGATACTTGCTCCTTAAGCCTTTCCTGATGAGGCTTTTAAATATGACTGAAGAAATTGTTATTATCAGAGTATTCATATGTTTCTGTTGTCTAGTTAATTGTGGCTGCTCAGATCAGGTTTTACTAAAATGCATTTCTGCAATTAATAACTCAAGATGTGGCCTTGCAAATGGGCAGGGGATACACAGAGAAACATCCAGTCTGTAAAATTGTCAATAACCAGTTGTTATTCCACGTAATAAAGGTAGAAAAAGATTTGCCATCCTGCTGATAAGCATTTTCAAGGGAGGCAATCCTAAGGCTTTATATGAAAGCTGTGCGTCAATTTTTAATAAGATGGATGTTAACTAAGATGAGTAATCAATATCAGAAATGGAAATAAGCATAACCGAAGTAAAAGCCTTTCAAGGCACTAGTTGCCAGATTCTGTGGAGGACAGAATAATCTTGACCGCAGTTGTGTGGAGGAGCTGGCACACAGGGCGATGGGTCTGGCAGCAACTGTTGTTCACCCAGCCGCAACGGGTGGAGGAGAATGCACCACCACTTATTAGCTGAAGAAGGCAGAAGAAATGATCCAAGCAAATGCATGCTTGTAAATCTGATCCCAGTAGTATGCACAAATCAGAATGGATTTTAAGGGAAAGGTTCAGCGAAATAAGTAATTTAAGGTTAGAGATAAAGTGATATAGATCTATGCAAGAGGCATCATACCACACTGACCTTTGTTTGATTTCTGACAGAGGTCTAATTTTCTAGACAAGAGAATTAGGGACAATGCAAGAGGAATTCAATAATGCATTTTTTGTTATTCCACATAAGAAACTTTTCTTTAAAGTTTAGTGTGTGCCTACTATGGAAGGAATACTAGCGTGAATAGAGAGGCATCTTAATAGAAAATGGCAGTGAGTAGTTCTGATGAAAGAAGTGCTTAGACTGAGCCCTACTAAAAGAATTTCTGAAAGATTAATTTTGAAAAAATGTCACTTGATATTTTTATTAATGATCTTAGTACAAATATTAAGAGCGTACTGACATAAAATTGGGCTACTACTTTTATAAAAGGAGAACTGCATTATTGCACATGAAAGAATATAGTGCTGAGAAGCAGAATGATAGAGTCACATGAGCCATACAAAGTGAAAGGTCATAGTTGCGGACTAATAAGGCTTCTACTAAAAAATTCTTAGCTGGAAATGGTAGAGGGAGAGAAGGGCCTGAATGCATTTATCAATAGCAGGATGATTGCACATTCTTGCCATGAATCCAGGACTGTGTAGCAGAGCAGTAAGTAGCAGTGTACGCTTCCATAACAAGGTATTGCCTCAAATACTCATACAGATATTTTCTGTTAGCTGAATTCAGGAAGGTTTAGTGGAAACCACAATATATGTAGCAGAAAGGCTAGATAGCAAGCCTAGAGAGCAGACTTTCATCAGTGTGGAAACTAGAGGGACACATCGTATTTAGACTTGCAGATTAAGCCTGAGAGATTATATTGGGTATACAGATGATATGTGATGATGCAGATGATATCTTTAAGTGCGTTATTGATAAAAATACCAAGGAAAGAAAAGGTCTATTTAAGCTAAAGGCCAGTATTAGCATGAGAATAAATAGATATAGACTAACCATGGATAAATTCAGATTCAGAAGCAGAGGAACTTTCCAAACTATTGGACTCTGGAACAGCCTTCCAGATAGAAACTTCAAAGCTTCTGATAACTCTCTTGAAGATAGACTTTGACATATTTTTATCAAAGGAAGCGTGTGACGTGTAATGCAGAGGAAGTTCCTTTCATTCTTCTCATCTTGTACCTTTGAACTCAGTTGCTATTCCATCCAATACATGAAATTTCACTTCTGATCTTTTGAGATACCTGCGCTTTCTAAAGAAAAAAGTCTTAAAGGACTCCATATCCACTACTCTTTATGCTGTATGCTTAAATATATGTAGGCATATGGACTCCAAAAATTGTCAGGGATCACTGGCCTGGGTCTGAGTGGCACTTGAGGTCAGCGGTCACTATGTGACCTGGCTCCGGTAAATGATCCTTGAAATGTCCTAGCTCTTGAGCTATGTGTTAGGATGTGGGAGAGTGTTAATGAGGAATAAAGCGTCCTAGAAACTACTGTAACAGTGCAGACCAAATTCCATTGTGAAGAATATTCTGTAGCACAGTTTAATTTAGCTGTCATGGTAAGAAGTAGCCTCTCTCTTAGCATGTGAGTTTGGTTTGATGAATGCACTGAATATAAATCATATTAATTTATGTGTTGTAAAGCAATCTATCAAATATCAGTCAGTTGTTAAATAACATCAATAAAAATTAAAATAATTTTTAAAAAAACTTGATTAACTGTTACTAGCTAATATTTTGTAATATATTAGGAACTTTGGAAGAGTTTTCAATATTTTTCCTTGATCATACAAAAAAAAAAAAAATCTGTAACACTAAAACATAAGAGTATGTAGCACAAGTTACTGTGTTGAAAAAAAGGGATATTTTAACTTAAAACTTGGTAAAATACACAGGATTTTAGAATTTTTCTCATCCTGAGTACAGGATCAGAATATATTAGACTTATTTCTTACAAGCAATTCAGGTTTTAATTCTGGTTTCTGCTTTATGAATTATGTCAGGCTTTATCTTCCTTGTGTTCATTTTCCAATAGCCCCAATGCTCTTCTGCTTTACATCCTGCATGTTTGACAGAAGCTGTTTGTAACCATTCGTAAGCCAACTTATAGCTGTCCTCCTGATTCCCTCTTGAAATTCTCCTCTGTCAAGCATACACAGTGTGTGAAGGGGGCTGGGCTGCTTATAGCATTACTTGCCAGTCTGACTGGTATTGCCTAGTTCTTTCTTGTGCATGCATATCCAAACACCACAATACTCATTTTTGATTGTTATGTCTTTTGGAGAAGAGTTTTTTCTTTATATATATATATATACACATTATATTTATTTAGATATATATATATACACACAAAATATATATATAACATATACAAATATATATAATTTCTCATATATATATTTTCTCATATGTTCATATGACAAACATATTCCCTGATCGGTTGATGAGAAGGCTATGATATACACTACTGTAATATTAAAAATTAAAACTGCTACTGTGAAGACTTGTGGAGCTGGTAGCTCATGTTCTTCTACTTTAGTTCCAGGCACTAAGATATTCTAGCTACCTTCAAGGACTATACTCTATGCAGATATTTGGTGTATGACATCTATGATATTTACTCTGTTTTGATTCATTTTAATTCTGAAGTTAACTGCCATATTAGGACATTCAGCCATTCCCTACAATGGATGCACTGATGACTGTTATTTAATAAGAACCTCTGTTAAACAAAACTTTGAGGTTCAGATTTTTCAACTCATATTTCTTTCTAAGAGAGGTTATAGTTTTTGCCCTTTATGTGAAGGTGATGCAATTTTTTGAAGGAATGTCCTCATGTCTTGTGTTTCATTTGCACTGTTGATGTCAAACGCTAAGGCCAATGGATCCTGTGAAATCAAGGATAAATGCTTGATACGCAAGTGTAGTGCATCCAGATGATTTAGCCGTAACAAGTACTTCTTCCTCTGAAGTGATTTAAAAATTAACTCTTAGAAATTGACTACGATATAAATCACAGAAGAGCAGTTCTGTTTTTCTAAGAATAAAAAAAAAGACTTGAAAATGTATTTGAATACACTTAAATGACTATATTTAAGAACATCCTGCTTAATGCTAGGAAATTAACAGACATTTTATTCATTTGGAATAGAAATGCCTTCAACCTTTTAGGGAGAGCAAGAGAAAATTACAGCCAAATTTTCATTTCACAAGTCATCTTCATCCAGGATAAGCCAGGGCCCCAAGGTCAATTCTTCAATTTGGTATCCTATTTCCATAATGTTATTCTGCAGTGTACTTTCATTATTACTGGAGCAGTGCTCGCTTTCCTATTAGTTTTATAAATGGCTATGTTAATGCCTTTTTGCAGACAAAACCACCTTTTGTTAATATCCCAGTGGATTTCTTAAGGATTAAAATATATTTTTAAGCAGGCATTGGTTCTATTTATATTTTTTTTCATTGATGATTAGCCCTTGTCACCTGCCCAAAAGTGGCATTGTTCAGGCAGAGATCGGAATGGTTTTTAAGATGTTTTGAGTGATTGGCTTGATGGACAGAGAAGAAATAATTAGAAGCTGAAAATTTGAAGAATCTTTGTAAAATTTAGTAATAGCAAAAGCAGTGAGACACTCTGGGGTGCCAAGGGGGGAACTAAAAAAAAATGTATGCAGACGAGGCAGTACCTTTTTGCTAAGATGTAGTGTTCTGCAGGTGTTTTGTTGTTGCTTTTCCCATGTTGTTGATGACGACAAGGTACCAGTTCAGATCAGTTGTGACCCTGAAAAACATTCTGGTTTTGTCTTGGGTGTTTTGCCTAGCTTGGAAGAGCTGTACATTTTTAGGCAGTTTGTTCTGAGCATTAACTTGAAAATATTGCTTTGCCCATATTAGTTATGGACAATAGCAAGCAGATCATGCAGTATTATAATATTATGTGTCCCCTTCCAGAAGCTCAGAGCAAGGGAGGGCTGGAGAGTGCAGGTTTGAGACATGAAGAAGCGCCTTGGAGGACTTACTGTGTGTAATGCAAAAGTTCTCCTGAGTCCTTAGGTACAGGGGAAAATACTCAGGTTTGAGAGTCACGTTGATAAATTTTGTTTTTCCTTGTCTTTCTGTTTTGATTGGTATGTGTGTAGGTGATTTATACACATTAAATGTAATTTACTCAAGGAGGTGGGGAGAAAGAAGCTATTAGTCAGAAAGAGAAATGATTTATTTGTGCAGCGTATTTAGAAGGGAAAATATACCACCCAAAATAAAAACACATTGATTTGGAGCATTGGAAACTAGGCTTTTTTTCAGTTAAGTTGATTCTCTGAACAAATGTATATCAGGCTTTAAACCACCACTTCTTAATTTTCCTTATTCTACACAGCTCAAGAACACTATTCAAGCAATTTAATTAATGAGAACTAAATCCTATTCATGGTAGTATAATATTCTGTTTTTTCTTTGCAGCTGAAGGTAGTATATTCAAACCTTAAGTTCGGGTTAATACATTTATGAATGGGATTTTTATGACAGGAAATATGTCCTAACAGGAACTTTATTTCCTTGAGAGCAGCTCTGCAAATGCCCATGTTTGATTTCTATAGTTATCTCTTGCTCTTGCTTTTTAATCAAGAATTATAAAAGAATTAAATTAATCTCAAGAATTAAAAAAAGAAAAGAGAGAGAGAGAGAGAGAGAATCCTTTCTCCATAACTTCCTGCACGTTCTAACTTATATGTAGGTCTTGAAGACAAAAGATCTAGTAGTTTGTCATGGACATAAGACACCTCTGACAAGCTACTTCTGAAGTTATTTAAACTTAATTAAATTGAATTTATTTATCTATTTTGAGTTCTAGAATCAATGTACAGAGGTGCTTTGGCAGAGGACCATTCATCCTATTGAAAGTTTGAAATCTCCCCTAGATGTACCCCTCTGTTTTTCTCATGTCTAGAGTCTTTGGCTTCTGATTTAACTTAGCTGATAAAACTTACAGTTAGGGGATATGGATCCAGGCTTGAGAGTTTTACAGTTTGGCTTTGCAAATAGTCAAAACTCCTCACCTTGCTACCGACCGTGTTGTTGAGGGGCTGTGAAAAGGCAGATCCCAAAGAGCTTTGAATAGTACTGTCTGTTGGATATTGTTTTACTATATTTATATGGTTTCTTCTCCTTGCTACTCCATGTATTTTCTTAAACTCGTGAGTGTTTATGTCATATCCTGAGCCCAAGATACAGATTTACAGAGCAATGTGCCAATTGCAAGGCTTTTTTGTTGTTGTTGTTATTGTTCTATTACTTGTTTCTTTGTTTCTGGTTTTGTGATGCATTGAAGAGTTTGCCTCTAGTGTTCTTCACTTCTTCGTAAAATCTCCGTAGGTCTTGTGGCTTCTAGACTATACACGTTTTCTATTAGTTAAGTTACTTTATATTAAAAACTGTCACAGAAAGGAAAGCAATTTCATACGGTTTTCAAATTAATGAGGGTCTGCTTGCACATTGGTTGCTTTCTGCAGGCATCTGGGTCCTAGAACAGACTGCCATTCTTAATCATATTTTAATTTTCAAATAAATTGCTTTCATTATCCTTTCATTTACAATACCATGTGTGCATTACTGCTCATTAATGTTTGTCATCTACTTTGCTGAGACTGGGTTTTTAAATAGCTATGGTTGCAATGCAGTAATTAAAGATGATCCATGTTGATTTTGTAGAAATTATTCTGAAGCCTTCTAGCAAAAAAAAAAAAAAGAAAAAAAAAGATAGAAAAAAAAAAAGGGAAACCCAAACTCAGAGTGCTGTTGAAATCAGTGCTTTAAATATATGGAAGCAGCCTGGCATAAGTGCTTTGCCTGTATGTAAAAATAAAGGATGCTAATTGTTCTACTAGAGTAGCTAACCCTAATGACGGATCCACATTATTCTCCATCAGAACAGGAAACTATATTCTCTCTCATTGCTAAAAAGCCTGCTGATTTTCAGTCTTTAAAGAAAAAAAAATAGGATCTGTCCTTACCCTTGTGTTCTGTGTCTTAATATAAGATAAAATTTTAGGGGTTTTTTTTCAAAATTTTTTCTCCCAATGTCAGTTTAGCAGAGTTGGCTTCTGTTCTGTCACTAAATTTTCCCCGTCTTCCCACCCACGATGCAGAAAAGATGAGAGGGACTGAAACAACATGATAGAGATTTAAAAAATACTGTTTTGGACCAGAATGCTAATGAGAGAGAAGTGCAAGCAGAAGCAGTGAGCACTGCCTGCCTTTGGCCCAGCAGTCCTCCTCGGGCTGGGCTTCAGATCAAGGAAACCGTACCTGTATCTGCACTTGCCTGTGATGCTTTGTGTGGGACTGATACTGTGTCTGTGACTGATTTTATGCACACGCAAAATCTGGATCTCCTGCGTGCAACTGATTTTCATTCCTTTGCTTCTTTAACTGTATGTGCTCGACTTTGAAAGTCTGGCCCTCAGGGATCCTGATGTGAAGGTTCAAAAGTATTGTCACTTTTTCTAATATTGCCCAGGAGTAAGAGAACAATTATACATTGTTGGAAGAGAAAATTAAATTGATTTTTTGAGGTATGATTCTCACAATGAACTGCTGAAGAACTGCTTTTTTTTGAAACAATATTTGCAGAAGTGACTTTACTTCAGGTGATGGACTCACCCTAATATCACAGTACATATCCCCAAGAGCTGCAGCAAACATAATTGGGATTTGAAACTTTGGTCCCACAGTCACCTACCGTGCTACTACATCATCCGTTGTGGTTGTGGCTGACATGAAAATATTTAATATCTAATGCAGAGAGATGGGCAGGTGTCAAATTGTCAATTTTGAAACCCCTCTCTGTGTCATGTAAACGTATTGTCTAGATAAAACTGCATGTTTTTCAGTTAAGAGTGTGGTCATTCTTGGGAGTAGGTCTTAGAAGGCGGTTGTTTTGCACTGAAAAAAGGCCAACAACTGTTTTTATGAAAAAGCTTCATCAAGCCATTTCGGGTACAAGCTGTACTACTGTAAGGTTTTTTTCATCTTTTTCTAAGTTTTTGTGTATATGGGACACTCACTGGATTTATACTCCAGTAGAGACAACTGCCTAAGCAAATAATGGTTTTTTTTTAAGCATGAAAATATTCCTAGTTTCATCTGTAAGACTTGTGCTTAAATGTAAGCATTTGCTTAACATCAGCTGAGTGCATTGGAGTTTGTACAGAGGGAGACTGAGTAGCATGAAGTTCTTCAGAGGCACTTGCGACCTCAAATGCTTCCCAATATTTGCCTTACTTATTGGCCACCCTTTCTTTGGTAAATGATGATCATACTCAACGTATGAATGATTAGAACATGCAAATACGATCACGCTGCAAATCAGTGTGGTTCTGGTTGGGCCCAGATTTATGTTTTATTAAGTGTACATTCAGAAATAGGTGGTTAACCTGAAAGTCATAATGAGAGGAGACACAGCAAGATTGTGCTGCCCCTCTTTGGCTATATGTATGGCATCAATATTTGAACAGAAACCCAGAATTTACGCAGAGATGAAGCCAGGATAAAGAAGTAGTAATGCCGTTAAAGAAATCTAATGTTGTCAGATTTGCATAGATGATCTTATTCTGGTCATGGCTATCAAGGTCTGGCGAATATCCCACCTGCTGTGAGAAGACATCCCTCAACACACTGAAGCGGTTGTGACGGCTTTAGAATAAGCAGGAATGTAACAGGGATCTGAGAAACTCTTGTCTCTCTGCCTAAGAGGTATCAGTGAATCGCCGAGGACCTGCCGACAACACACACACACACACACACACACACACACAATCTTGTTTATGTAGATATATTTGCCTGTTTCTTTTGTGATATTAAAATAAGCAGAGATGATGATAGATGCAGATAGATTATTTTTTTCCTTTTTTTTTTTTTTTTTGTTTTTTGTTTTTTTTCCCCCGTTTTTTGGCATAACAGCCACTGTCCAGATAAGGTGAGGGCTAAAAGATTTCTCTTCTTCATCGCCCGTAATATGCCATTTTCGTTTTGTGCTGCTTATAACCCTGAGTGTCACAGCTTTCTATTCTCGTCTGAATAGTCAATGAAACATTATGAAGGCGATAAGAAAAGCTCGCCCCGTTACTTGGCAACGGCTGTTAAGCAGAGCTGAGTGCTGTTGATTGAGGAGATTAGCTGCCATAGATAAACCTCCTCTTTCTGCTGCCCCGCTGCTTATCTTTCCACCCATAACAAGTCGCACCGAATATGACAGCAGTCGGCGGTGCAGGAAGAATATGAACTTTGCAGCAAATGAAGTTTGTGCAAAAGATTTAGCGGGCAGCCTTGAAAATCTCCCATTTATTAAAATTTGCAGATTGTTTTCTGGATTGCCCTTTCGTGACTTCTGGGTGAACGTTTTTATTTGGGAGGGTGACGTGCCGGATGGAAGCGAAATGGGATGGTCTCAGCCTACATTATCCCTTAATAAGCTCTGAAAATAGGAGCCAATATTTTTAATACTTATCTCTGACTCTGTGATACCACAGAAAGAAATGAAATACGTAATAAAATTACTGCAGTTACTAAATATGCAGAAGTTAAACTAAGGGGTAAATGATGACCATTTTGGTTCATGGCTTTTGGTCAAAACTGCTTTAGATGAAACAAAAATTGAGGAAATATGCCTAAGCCTTTCTGCAAGGATGTGGGTGCAGACTCACTCTAGTAAGTGCAATAAGCTCACCAGTATTATTTAATGTGTGTTATCAATATCAACAGTCCAGTAGAAGCATCGGAATGAAAGATTTGGTTACAGTGTCAGACCATTTGCTTAGCTCTCTGGATTTTTTTTTTTTTTTTTTAAAGAGATGGTTGCTGCCTGGGAGAGCATTCAGTTCAAATATAAGAAGGGATAACAAGAGGATAGATTTTCTACATAGATCCCAGGCAGGAGTCTGGCACTTCCTAAGCAATAAAGTGTGAGGGAGACATTTAGAGAGATACAATATGGCACTTGTTAGGGAAAAACTATCAATATGGATTTTTTTTCCTTTTTTGCAGCTTCTGTGGTCCTAACTTTTGAGGGTTTTATTTTGTATTTTTGAAGAATGATCTTCCCTCTTTTGCAGTGTAAATGCTCTGTTCAAACTCCTGGTGTACTCTTTATTCTTCTAAGAATTCTGTCTGCTGTGTAGATGACTTAGATGCTTAACCTAAGTTAACTGCAGGGAAATTTAAAGCTAGTAGCAGCCTAAATTCTATCCCCAAACTTAAGTTTAACAGCAACAATGACAATTAATAGCAACAATGACAATTTCTATTTATGCTCAAATGCATAGACCATTAGATATGTACTGCCAGGTGAATGTATTCTGTGAATAAAAGAGGAGGTTATTTGGGACTGAATGTTTCCCATGCATCTAGTGGTCTCTTCACCCAGTGCAAAAGCAGAAAATTCTTGCTTTCTAGATCTATGCTGACCATAATTTCAGACTGCAAATCTTGAGAGTTCTTACAAACTGCAAAGCCTAAAACTGCAGAGAATTAAGTACATGTGAATCTGCTCCCAGGCCTATTCCCAATCTCCATCCCCATATCATTCCATCAAAAAGCGAATACAAAGATCCTCCTCCCCTTCCCAAGCGGACCTCTGTGCAAGCCCTTTCACCGTAGGCCTTTTCTCAGCCTGTAGATAATCTGTTTTTGCTTCTCGCAGGATGCTTTCCAAATATACCCTTCATTTTAAAACATGAACACCTGCACTCGGTATTCCCACATGGACCTCATCCCTACCGCATACCGAGTAACATCACTTCCCTGCTGTGGAGTCCCTACCCCTGCAGATGGCATTTGGGCTGGCACGTGGGTAGTGTTCCAGATCACAAAAGCGAGCTTTTGCCTCAACAGTTATTTTTCCAAAAGATCTAGAAAGATCTGCAAAGGTTAGAAATAACCCAAGTTTACTCTACTTAGATATCCCATCAACAAATAGGAATAGCATCGTTATAAATCTGATTTTCATCAACATTATCTCCTGCAATTCCATATTAACCAACTCTTCAAATATAAGTTCTTGGTGCACATGCATCACAAGTTAAACCTTCCACCACTTTGTTTTTAATAGAAAATTAAAATTAATGCAGAAATCCATTTTGCTGAGCATGTTTCCTTGCTGAGTTATTTCTGCCTTGGGAATACAGATGCAAGAGCAGCTACAGCCTGATCACCCAGTGCAGACATTGCCAGCACCAAAGTGGTTCTTGGCACCAACCAAAAATGTAATGGGGATCCTTGAAGTGACTGAAGTACATCTCAGTGATACTTGGAAAATTAGTGTGCATAAATAAGCATTAGTATATTTGCATCTCATTGCTTCCATAAATAAATTCGTCGTCCCTCTAGTGACCTCTGTTCATAAATGCATTTTGAGTAGAAGAGAATTGCTCATGTTTTTCATTCTGCGTTGCCCTGTCTGGCTTAATTTTAAGCAGGCTAAGAAATGAGACTGCCATTCCTCTTCCAGGAGGCTGTTCAACAGCTTCAAAATAGTTTTTTTCCTGCAAGGAAACTTGTTCTAATTCAGCCTATTTGTTCATTTTTGTCATTTCATTCCATTTCTCCCAATAATGTCATAAATAATTCATCCCTTTTTCAAGGTGGCAAATACAAAACGGAATTAACCATTTTCTTGTCATTCTTCAGGTTAAACTGAAGTTAGATTGCACAAACTTTCAATCTTTTCCCAGGAAGAATTAGTTCAATGCTTAACTATGTGGCTACCACTTTCCCCCCCCCCCCCCCCCAATTTATATTTATGGTAAGAAAAACGGAAAATTTTAGCTTTCTGGTAGCTAAATTCTGGTCAGAATTTAGCACACTATGATGATTTTCTCCCAGAAAAACAAAAAGCTTGTTCTAGATTTGAGGCAAGTTTCTGTCTCAGTTGTATCAGCAATAGCAATGCAGAATACAAATGTGCAGGTTAATCTGTTAATCTTTCAATTCAGTGCCTAAATATGCTAAATAAAATGAGATCGTCTAATTTAGGACTTATAGGACAAATGGGACTTATGCTTGAATTTCAAATATCTTTCCTCTTGGAGGAGGATCTATGTGCTTGCATCTTTCTTCACTTATTGTCAAAAATAAGGAGATGCTGTTGGGATAATTTTTTTCTTTTTAAAGGTAAGGGACACAGTTTACATGGAATATATAATTTTTCTTAGAAATTCCTTCAGAATTAGAGCTTCTGGGGTGTTTTTTCTCAAGAGTGCCCTCAAATCTGGCTTGGACTCTGATCCAAAGCTGCAGCAGCTGGAGTCCGTGGCACAGGGACAGCAGCAGTCACCAGGGAGGAGATGACAGTGGTTCAAGTCACTGCTCTACCATCCCCTCTTGCCCTAATGGATGGAGATGGAGATGAAAACCACTGCTTCCAGCCCAGATAGTTACCTAGCTCTAGTAGCACAAGATTTAAACCTGATTTCTTTTCCCAGTTACCATGTCCTTTCCTTAAAATCCCTCCTGTCTTTTTCTGCTGAGGAAAAGCTACTCTGTGTGGCCTGGGATGCCTGCATAGCACCCAAGGGACTGAGCTCCATCCGTTTGTTCGGAATCACAGAGCACTGGGCATTTAAACCTGGACCCCTTGTACTCTGAGTCAGAAGTTTTAATTTAGGGAGGGTGTTTCAGCGAGGACAGCACTTGTTTTCAGGCCAAGCCTGCTCTCCAGGCTCTGGAGTTTGCAAATCCCAGACCTGCCACAGGGTTTGCACAAGAGCTGACTAATGTTCTTGTGCATATGGACTTTTATCTTTGAACGTGAGCACTTGCTTAATCACTAACAAGCTGTCTTGTTTTTTTTTTTTTTTTTCAGTGACCAGAAATATTTTGTTTCTACTGTTTTTTCTCATTCTTTCTTCCATTTTGAGGGGTTGGAAACTCACTGGCAATACACATTTTGCCTTAAATATCTGCATTCAAAAGGGAGAGGAAAGGCATTATATCTTTCTAGAGCCCTTTCAGAGGACTGTTATATGGTCTGACATTTAGGGGAATTTATAAGGTACCTTTGCCTTTTAACTGTTTAGGAAGACTGCATCTACTGAATTATCTGTAAGAATATCAACACTGTGATACCATTTATTTTTAATAAATAAAAACTTTTCAGGTTTAGTACTCTTTTCATTCCTATTTTCTGCAGGATTTCTTTTAAATCTACAACATGCATTTACAATAATGTTTTTTTGTTTGAGGGCCTGCGTTATTGCAGTGTTTTATGCCTGGCACAACAGCAGGAGCAACTTGCCGGCACACATTCCTTGGCGCCTTGCAAACCGTGCACCTTGCTTGCTGTCTGAATAATGCATGGATCCTGAGAAACAAATATCCTGGCAACATAAAATATTGGGGGGGGTTTATGGGTTTTTTTTTTTTTTTTTTTGTAATCTTTAGTTTCAAATAACTGCATTAAACATTAAACTGCGTTTTTTGCGGTCATTAGCATAGCAAAGGGCGTGAGTGGGTATCCCAAATGAAAACAAATGCATCCAGTAAATTTAGAGGCTGGAGCGCATTTGCTCCAGGACAGATCCCTGAGCATCCACTGTCCACTAGATGCCACTATTACTGCTCCGAAATGGAACTAGCCGAGGCTGACAGGGCGGCAGGGAGATGAGCCAAGCGGAGTGGGACGCTCCGTACGCTGCGTGGGGAGCGTGGGCCTCGTGGGAGCCGGGATGTGCGGGCGCGGGCTGCGGGCGGATGTGTCCGCGGGCAGCGGGATGTGGAAGCGGCTGCTGGCCGGAACCTTGCAAGCAAGATTCTCAAAATATTGCGTGCAAAATAATGGCGGTGGACCCACTGTTTCTTTCTTCATGGGGGGTGCCGTGGCTCTAAAGGGTATTTAAAATCTCAAGAATGTATTATGAACATAGATTTTTTAATCAATTCCATGTGAAAAAATATGAGGGTTTTTTTTTTTGCTGAAAACCATCTAGTTGCAAATGTTGAATGCAGCTTTGTGGACTAAGCCTTCTGATATAAGGGAATTCCAGCACACAACTTAGTGTGCTCGAAACTGCAATAGGTGCCTTTTAACAAGAGTATTTTGTAAATGAACACATTATCAGAGAGAAAAAGCAGGGAGGAAAAAGTAACAGATGTTAACAATCTCCTGCTTATTTCCTAAAACATTTAACATCTCTGACCTTAAAGTCCATCATCGTGAGGCTTTCGGGATGCAGATGTTAGACTTCCCACTGCAAAATGATTTAATCTTTGCAGCAGGCATGTTAGGTTCCCACCTGGATCATAAGGCATTGAGTCTTGGTCTCCCTATTAGTACTGGACAACTCTTGGACCTTACGACACCTCAAAACAATAAGCTGGGGCAAAGAGAACAAAGTCTATATTCAGTGAGAACAAACAGCCCTTTTTTTTTTTTTTTTGCAGAAGGTTAATTTACAGAGAAATGATGTTTATTTGAAACTGGCAGGGCATGAGAACAAGTTCTCTGATCAACTGCAGGAGCAGTGATGGTCAATGGTGACAACAGGCCCAATTCAACATGTTGGTGGCTCTGTGGATTTTCATGTTTGTGTTGTGCCACAGGAGCAAATCACAATATCTACAGTATGAGGCAGACCTTTGCATCTTATGCAAAGCTCCACTCTACATTTTTTTAACAGTTGTCAGAGAATTAGGACCAAGAAAGCCCAATGCTGGTCAACCTATGCATGCAAGTACTGCCACGGTCTGCCAGATGACTCCTTGTAGACAGCTACGTGATGGTTGAAAAGCTGAAGAAATGGGCACTTGAAAGCCTTTGCTTTCAACAAAGGTCACTTGTCAGCACCATATGCAACTTCTACTGTATGTAGATCTAAATAGTTATGCAAAATGCAATCTTTTAATTCCCATCTATGAGGCTGTGGTTGGTTTGCAGACAAGCTCCAGTGCTTCCACTTGTGCTCACAGCTTTGCCCAGTAACAAAACACACCCAACAAGACCTTGATCTTCTTTTGCTACTATGACTCAAACCTGCCACATCTAACTCTAATTCACAGAAGACAAGCCAAACTTTTTTGCCTCTGTCTATCCAAGAAAGGTCTATTGTACCCTGTTTTTGTTTGTTTTTTAGGAGATCCTATTTAAAATTAATTGAATGAATCAGCTCTGCACAAATAGTCTTGCCTTCAAGGCATATATTTCCAAAGGTTTTTTAGTATCTTTAGTAAAACATGTGATGGCTGTTTTGCTTATTGTGACTGAAACATGTTGACACAATAAGCTTTTCAGAACTCTATTTCAGGCTATTTTTCTGGCTGTTCCTTTGAGAAATTCAATATCTATACATTAGTTGTGAATGCAACTTTGTGTTTCTTTCCTCAGTAGGTAATTATGTCATAAATATCCACCCATTCATCACAAACAGGCTAATAATAATAAATTAAAATGGGAATTTTCCACTTTCTTCTGACCCTGCCTCAAAAATACTCCTTCCAGAACTTCTCTTTTGGTTTGCTCACTGGTTAATACAGCAGCTGTATTTTTTTTAATAGGAATTGATAAATACACAGTGTAAATAGGCACAGCTTGCCCCAGGGTGTCATGGCTAATAAAAGAAGTTCATCTGCCATTATTAGAGATCTTGCTGGACACCTGGATTAGCTTGAATATGTTTTTTTAATCTTAGCGTCTAACTTGCTAATACATATTTGTCAAAATTCAATCTTAAACAGTGGCTCTTAAGAATTTGAATCCTTCTCAAGCACTAAATACATTAGCCAAGATTGTCTTACCTTCTCTTTGGGTATATTATTTTTCTGGTTTAGTCTCTCCTTTGGAAGCAAGCATAGAAGTCATCTAAAAGTCAACATTACTATTCTGTTAACACAGATGTTTCCAGGTCTAAGTATAATTTATAAGATTTTGCTGTGGAAATCTCTGATACTATGTGGTAACGAAGAAAGTGATACCCTTTAACAGCAACCAGATGTGTATATTGATCGGTTGTCTCGACCTTCCTTCATTTTGGAGGTGTGTAAAGAGCAGATGTCTTTGGGATGGCACATCCCTCCTCAGAATATGATTTTAATTAGGGTGCAGCAGGAGCAGCCCTGCGCAGCTATGAGGCTGCAGTGCCCTCCCTTTGGTAGCTCATATTACACCATCGTTCTTGCATTGAGCTTCCTCCACCATATGATGCTTTCTGTAAAATATAGCTATGTTCTAACTCTGACTAACTCCTGATGGGTAATGTGCCCTGATCTGCTCGCAGGAGGTGTCACAGGGCAGGGGGATGCTCTTTGGGGTGATCTGCCACCAGTGCACCCAGCACTCATGCCACGGTGCTCTGCAATGGGACCTCTCATATAGACACCCAGAAAAGGCACAGAGCTTTTACCTGGGCATCATAGACCAAGCCAGGCAGATTTTAAACACTGTTTTTTTGAGAAAAGGGGGAATTTTAAAAACATTTTGTGGCAAAATGGATCCCCTCTCCCGCCTTTTTTTTTTTTTTTTTTTTTTTTGGTCCAAATTACCTAATTTTAAAAAAGTTTAATTAAAAAGTAACCTGAAAATTAAATGCTTGAGTCAACCTGAAATCATCTTTGTTTTAAGTTTTTACTCTTGCATAGAAACCCTGACAAAAATCCCAAACAAAAAAAGAATTCTTATTTTTATATATATATATAAAATATGCATACATATATAAATGAACTGAACTAAGAAATCTACTATTTGAACAGCTCTCCTATAAAGACCCTCTGTAGTCTTGAACTGCTCTTTACCAGCAGCTCCTGGGGCTCCTTCCCAGATCGCTCCCACCTCTTCGAGCAGAAATGCTGTTTGTGACTGCACCTCTTGCAAAGGGTCTCAGCCTGTATTTCAAGTGTCAAAGCGAAAATAATGTGCAGTTTCTCCCTAAGCAATCCCTGTTTTTTCAGGTAGGTTGTGTACCTCAGCTCGCATTCACATGTTAAGCACCAGTTTTGGAATTTAAAGAGTTTTTCCTGTGTCCATAGGCAGGATGCTAAAGGTTGCCCTTGTAGAAAAAGGGAGATAGGGCTGTTTTAGTGTTTGTGGGTGAAATAAGTTTGTATGTCCACTGAGATGTCCTTAAAAGATATTTGAAGCAATGTGAAAAAGTTTAAGATTCAGTATGAATTTTTTCTGGACTCTAAAATAAAATAAGAATTATCTTCAAGATACATTATTTTAAAAAATCATGGACTATTAATTATCTGTATAAAAATAGAGTCTGTCCTAATTATACATAGGTGGTAATGATTGTATTTCAAAATAGAGCCAGTTAGTTCAAGTCTAGATTCATTTTGAACGGCTCTATTATGAAGCACTAAAATGTTCTTCTGTTCCTTTCTAAAACCAGGACATTATTTATTCCTGTTCTCCATCCATTGACAGAAGACTGGTATTTAAATGCTTTGCTTATTTCCAACTGCAACAGGTTTTTAAATAGAGATGAATATTCTAGCCAGAATGTTTTAATCTGCTGGAAAACTGCTTTATACATTCTAAGGCAAAATCACAAACCCAGATCTCTTCATATGATTTCAAAATTAAAAATAGTTTCTGCTCCATTCCAAATTTAGACGTAAAGGTAAATTTTTAATTTGGATTAACTTAATTTGATAGTTCCCCAAGTGGCAGGAGGGCTGGAAAGGCACAGGAAACAAAAGTTGGCTAATTTCAATGGAGTATTTGTATTAACAGTGAAGCCTAATAATGCCTTTTTTTTTTTTCTCCCGGCATCCTGCATTGGTTTATTTTCTTTTATGCCATTATTTGCATTTGGTGAACAGCTGGGCCAGCAGTTTCCATTTGCAGTCTTTCAGCTCTGTGAAGTAGCTCAGAAAGTAATGGACATTTGCAAATTAATACTTAATGTTTTTTTGGCTTTTTTTTGCTTTACTGCTAATCTGATGTAACTCTCCTTTTTAAGCACAGAGGTAATATCAGAGCAGGAGTAATTACTATGTTAAAACCAGTACCATAGTAGAATATTTTGCTAATTAAACTTGTTGCATTTAAATTGCTTCCTTTGGATCACTGTATAGAGCAGAACTGTTTGGAACAAAAAAATGAAGCCACTTGCTTTCCCAGAGGCCCAGCACTGCAGATGGTCAGATTGAACATGAAGCACCTAGGCTCTGAATTAGCCCTTTGTATGAAAGAGAGAAAGGTAATTTGAATGTTTGAACTCCCCATTCCATCCACACACGCACAGGAAGCTTGTCTCAAAATGAACAATTCTCTAAATAAAGACTAATAAGCTAAATTAATTAGAAGGTGTGATTTGAAAAGATGTTGATGAGAAGAGTCTGTCATTTTAGACAAATGGAAGGGAGCTAAATAAATTAGGGCACATTAATATCGCATTGTTCGGCAAGCAGCTCTCCTTTATTGCCTTCATTAGCGGGTGCCGCTCGAAAGGAGCCCTCGCTCGCCATTCCCCGCTCTTACCAATGCCTGGCACGCAGCGCCTGCATTACAAATATTTCAGCAAATCCTCATAGTTTCTGCAAATTAATATTTATATTTCTGGATGCTGGGCTTTTCATCTGCAACATAGTCAGCTCTGAACATTAATTTCTTTTCTTGCGGAATTGTCAGCAAAGGCGGCTTACATCAAAAGGCTCAAAGCCAGAAGTCTGAAATTACTTTATAAAATAAACTTGGCTCATAACTTTTACAATAGGATCTTCTCCCAACTAATATTCCTCCAGTATTCATTTTGATAGAAAATAGCCTGCCTCCTGACTTCAGTAGGCCTTTGATAACTTTTTAGAGTGTGTTTTAAAAGGTTCCCGTAGTAAATAATTAGGATACATTTCAAATGCGCATCTCATCATATGTTTGTTCCTCTCAGAAAATGAAATGTGTGTTTTGCCTTTTCTCTCTTCTGCAGATGGGATATTTGGGAGATGTCAGCGGGTGCCAGTAAGAGACATATATAAATACGACATTTCACCCCTTGTTCTTCAGCGCTTAAGGATCATCCTAGAGAAGCTCTCACACAGAGGTACAGTAAAAATGGTGCTAGAAACTGGTTAGTGGTGC
This sequence comes from Nothoprocta perdicaria, assembly GCF_003342845.1. Classification (NCBI taxonomy): domain Eukaryota; kingdom Metazoa; phylum Chordata; class Aves; order Tinamiformes; family Tinamidae; genus Nothoprocta; species Nothoprocta perdicaria. The sequence goes on along the minus strand of NW_020456254.1, from coordinate 2,010,821 downwards.
GAAGGTGGGGGGCATTGGGCAATAGAGCTATTTTGTGCTCCTTCTGAGGTGACATCTTCCAAATTTTCAGGAAATGCCATCCTTAAGCAAGTAGGATACCTCCTGACGATCTGAATATGCAAAAAGGGCTTGGTGAAGCAAGTTCGGAGAGATGTTTCCTTCTTACACAGTCAATGCCTGTGATTGGTGCTCTTTACACAGCTAAATTTTAGGATCTGTGAAAGTTAATGTCATATAAATAAATGAGCAGTAAATAAAAATAATTTACCATGTATTTTTTTGCACCGCAGAATGTTTCAGGGTGCATGTGCATAAAACACATACAACTTGCACTTAGCTAGGAACAGTTTTAACTTTCTAGTGAATTCAGGTAAGTAGAAGAAATACTCATTTCAAACTACATCTGGTATGTCCTTACAATTTTTATCCAAATTTCTGAAATTAGTCTCTGTGCTCTCTCCAAGACTAAAACGGTGTTCTCAATGGTATAACTTAACAAATCAAAATAGGGATAAAGTGAAAGATGGCAAGGTGAAAAACATTTTTAGGTACACACAAAACACGTCTCAGCTGCAGACATACGTAAGAACAACAAATCTTAAATTTAAATTGTTCTAAAAAATGTTGGAATGGTTTATTTTTCAATTGCATCATCAGCTTGGGTGTTTGCTCCTAAATATCTTCTAGTTACAATCCCATATTCAAACTAATAGTTTCATATTACTTGGAATTTAGACTTATTTGGAAACAAATGGCCCAAATGAATCAAATATTTTCTGAGAATTTATTTGGCATCCAGCAGCCCATCCAAGTAAGGCAAACTCTAGACAAAACTCGACTTTAGTGCCTCCTTATTGAATATATGTGAATGGTACTTGAGGCTCTTTGTCACATGTCATTTTCCAAAGCCTGAATTATGCAAGCAAATTTATGAAAATATTATCTTCCTCAGGGCAACACAGTAGGAGTAGGAGTATGAGAAATAGAGAAAATATTCTCTATTTGAATATGGTGAAGTCAAATGTCTAGGTATATCTGGAGAGGGCAAAAGATTTCATCTCACTGAGACACCAAAGCTAAGATCTGTAGGTGAAAGTGTTTACTTGTGAGATAGGTGTTATGATAATAGCAACTGAGATCTAGTCAGTGCAAGTGATGAAGCCCAGAGTGTGTCTCAGATTGCCCTCACAAGGGCATTTACATTTCCTGAACAGGGCTGACTTAAAGGCCCATAACACTCCCTCCCTAGGGATGTCCAGTATGACGTAAGACCTGTAGAAGACCCACAACGTTCTGGAGGAGCATGTGGAGGCTGGTGGGATACTCCGTGCCATCTGAAGTGATACTTACCTACTTATATCTCCCAACCTACATATGATTTTGTTCAGTTTAACTGAGTTAACATAATCCCTTAATATGTGCTTCTCTTCGATCAACCAGCCAACCCCTTCCTAAGACCTCTACCTCCATAGAGTGGTCTTTAGCAGTAATCTCATAAGGTTGCATAAATCTCCCTTTAAGGGCGTTTGTACATTGAAATTTGGATTTATATCTTATTTTGTCCATAGATCGAGAATGACAAGGAACACTGAGATTGAAATTGTGACTGAGAATGAAAGCTTTTTTTGCCTTTATCTTTCTTTACTCATGAGCTTTGGAGGTGCATACACAAATGCGCATATGCTTTGAACTCCTATAAAACTTTTGAAGGCAGTTTTCTTGGCCTGTGGGTATCACAGTGATAAGAATCTTTAAAATACCTGTAAAAGATAATAGAATGCCCTCGTTCAAATGATTGACAAGATACATTTTTTTTTTTTTTTTACTCTCAATATGTCTGGCAAATTCTGAAATGTTTAGTGAGGACAGAAATATGGACACAGTAGAATCAACCCTAGATTAATGGATTATAGACACCAGGATAAGTAGAGAACTCTGCTGTCTGCTAGTGCTATCAGATATGATAAAACTAGCCCATAGAGCATAGATGATGGTTGTGATGGTCATGCTGCTCTCCTGCAAATATTGGGTGCAAAACATCACGACCATTCCTGCAATATAGATAGATAAGCAAGACATTGTCAGGTCCACATAAATAGTTCAGCTAACCACAAGAAAGGTCTTCACTTTTTTTTTTTTTTCCCAGAGGTCTTATTTCCTTCATTTGTGTAATACTCAGTTCTTCTTGTCCTTTCAGAAAGGCTAGCTCCACTTGATGGTGCACATCCTCCCTGAAAATGATAGCGTCGGTATCTTGGCTCTCTGTTTTTTACAGATCACAGCAAATTCTTCTGAGATGATATAGTGGGTCAGTTAGGCTTAGTCTCGAGATTAGAAAAACTTTTAATAATGTCTATATCATATTACAATTTTATATATTTCTATATATGTATATTTATTATATATATACTTGTTTATACATAAAATACTTTTCTATTTTTATTAATCAATCTATCTTTATTTTAATAAATAGCAATTAATTTTAAATAATTCATTATTAATAATAATGAACATTAATTTTTAATTTTAAAAGATTAAAATTAATTAGAAATTAATTTTAATTTCTATTTTTATCCAGTTAAGGGCTAGATATTTTGTAGGTTATTAACTTCAGTGACTTTATGTAATTTTTTTTTACTTTTCTGATATGTCCTATTTTTTTCTTTTCTTCTTCCCTTTCTGGTGTCTTCTTGCACAATTACTAATCCTCTTATTCTGTTCGTATAGAATAATAAAAAAATCGTAAAAAAACTTAGAATTTACATCTTCTTTTTCACCATAATTGTTGATCACTTCTAAGTGATGCATGTATCCAAATCAAGCCCGATGGAAGACTGTATGGTCAGGTCCTTTACAGCACAAAGGACAATACGGCATGAATAGCAAATAACATTTGTGATTCTGCCAGCTCAAAATGTTTGCTACAATAGCGAGGCGTATGACAGTAGCTTAGATGAGTGACACACTTGATCATAATCTCTTTAATAAAGAACTTTGTGTAAAATTGAATTCAGGTTTCATAATGATACAGTTTTTATGTCTTCTTTACACATTCTTTTTTTGCACTATCTACTAGTGGATTGATGATAGAAATGAATGCCTAGGAATATTGGATAGTTCCTTACAAAGAAATAATCTGTTAGCATTCAAATACACTTGTTTATAGTCATACTGTCCTTGATTCTATGAAATCTTTCAAAATACCTTTCATGAAGATTTTCTGAAGATATCATTTTATGTATGTGAATATAAGGAAAAGTTCTTCTCAGCAGAGCTGAAACATAGGCAATCATGATGAGTCACTTTCTGCAATTGATTCCTTTATAATTTTTAATTTAGGAGAAGATAAAACATTTCTCATTCTCTGGTAAACAAAACAACCCAAAAGATGATGTTTAGGTGGGAGTAAAACATTGGAAAGGGGAAATGAAAGAAATAGTACCGTAGGAGGATAATTGAGTAGTGCCAGAGGGAACTGGAAGTACTTATCCATACAGTCAGTCTTCAGCATCTCCCTTGTCCAGCCTAGAAAGGATTCTGCAGATAATATACCAGGTATAATGAATCACCCATATGCTTTCCTTGCTTGACTTCAGACATTCAAAATGCCTAGGTACTGAAATGCTATTAAATATGGAAGGGTATTAAAAACAAAATGCAGTATGAAAAGGCAAACGGATCACAGCACTAAGATTCTTGGGAAGAGGGAAAGTATGGAAAGTGAGCGATAAGCACTAATGATTGCACACTATCGTTCAAATGCCAGGGCAAAAATATTATTTGAAATCTCAGTATAAGCAATAACAAAAGAGGACAGTAGTATCTCCCAAACTGCTTTTTTTTCACCCTGAGAGGGAATTACGTTTGTGTCCTAGAAGATTTCACTTGCTCAGCTTTTTGTGCTTAGTGGCAAAGGGTTTCCCTCAGCTACGTCACATTTTTGTTGTATGAACATGCTGCTGCTAGCGTGGTTCTGCAGGACTCCATCTACATAAACAAAGCATATGAGACTAAAAATAAAGAGCATAGTTTCTGTCTTCTGTTTCATTTAAATTTTAATTAAATTGCAGTTCCAGTCCTATACTCCCTTTACTGCAGGAATCATGCAGCATGACCATTTGAAAACAAATTAGATTAATGTTTTTGTTTTGTTTCTGTAAGCCAGAGCCAATAATAGATTTCCCAAGTGTGCTTGTCACTGCTTACCTTTTGCTACAGCACCTTCTTGCTCAGCACTCTGCTTTCAAAAGAAGCAAGTTCTTCTACAAAATATTTGGTATCAAGACCTGTTTAAAATATCCAAATAGCAAAAATCTTATTAGGGGAACCAAAAAGGATATATTTTATAATTAATTTAGTGCAAGTCAGTAATATATTCTTGAGAGACTGATAGGCTGCTAAAATAGACAAAAAAACATTGCAACCCAGAGCGTTCTTGGCAAGAGAAAAGCAAACAGTGCTAAAAGACTTTTTAACCAGTTGAGCATTTGAGTAGCAATATTAATATTGCTGTGCTAGAAGTAGTTATATACTTCTACAACAATTTTATATTAATAAACTATAAAAATCAGTTTTCCAATGAGTTAACTCAAAAACTGAAACGGAGGTAGCTTGTCACATGCAGCTCGTCAATTAAGAGTTGCAAAATACTTCAATCAATACTGATTTTTCAGGGAAAATTATCAAGAAGCATCACTTAGTACTCTGGTGAAGGTAACGAACTTGATAGGGAACTTTTTTAAGTTGTCAAATAGACTTTATAAAGGAATGCAACAACTCTTGCACATATATGCAAGATTACTAGTACATTTTTGCAATGGTATATTGAAAGCTGAAATCAATGGAGGTAGGAAATATGGAGTATATTTTTTAAATTCAAATATTGATATAAAGAAATGTAAACAAGTTTACTTGAACAGACACATTTATATCAGATTTCCCAGGCATCTGCTTGCTCCAGACATCAGTTTACAAAGCCAGCTCTTCCTGTAGGTGTTCAGGAATTGAAGCATAACCCCCATCACATGCAATACTAGAGAAACTCTTTTGGGACCAATGCACTCTCCTCCTCCTGGTGTCACTGGGGCACTACCTGAAAGTTTTGGTTCAATGGAAAATAGCACACTGAAACAGTTACAAAGAATTCCTGCCTTGGCTAAGTGGTAAAGTGCCTCTGCTATTTTTTTGCCTTCAAAAAATCTAGATAAAAGTTGAGAAAACTAAGAATGAGTTTAAAAGAATGCAAAACCTTCCATTTTAGAAGTAGCAAAACCAACACACTTAGAAAACACTTTGAGATCCCTCACGTTATTTCACTTATTCGCACAGTACAGAACAACAACAAAAAAAGGTATGCCTACCTGCTCACTGGTATAGACTGGTAAGCCTATACTCTGATAAGTAAGTCATTGACTTACTCTTTGCTATATAAGACATCTGTAGAAATGTTCTTTTGGAAACTAGGGTTTTATGAAGAATGTATTGACGTTACAAAAATTGATTATAGGAACAGTACAAAACACAAAATGTGCATTCTGGGAAACAAACCAGAGAGTACAGAAGAAAACTTTCTTTTGTATATTTATTTTCACCTGCATCAAAGACAATGGCACTGTTGTAGGAAGCCTTGTGATTCTGCATAATTTGGACGTTGCTTTTTTGCGTGCTATGTATGCCAACCCCAAAGCATCATATCCCTTTAGCTTAAAAAGAATTATCAATCAGAATTTCCACTTGTGTTTTTGATAATGTGATGCATTAACTAATATGTTTGATAGAGAGTGGCAAAGGTCTGCATGTCTCCTTCTTGTCATGTTTCTGTCAATCAGCTGACAGTTGCTGCCTAGGATCAGAACATATTGGTCTTTGTGTCCCAGCTAGCTTTGCAACTTTTCTCCTGAAGGAAACAGGAATTAGTGATAATAAAATGCAAATATCAAAGGCTGTCAGTCAGTTTCTGGGCTGCCTCCTTTGTTCAGAAGATCTCTAGGGCACTTCATGGGGTTTAAAGTCTCTGCATTGATGTTTAGTCATTGCCTTGAAGCTCTGTGCTGGTTCCTCCTGATCTTTGAAACCTGGAGTCTGTCTCTGCTTCCTCCTTCTGTTGAAGACGGTAAAGATGTCTTGTCTTGCTCCTGTAGGACTTCACTGAATGAGCTCTACAGGCTTTCTCTGGATGGCCTTGTTCTCAGTGTCAGACTGAACAACAACTGAATAGAAATATGAACAGTCTCATATTTCATATTCAGGTTATTCATTAACATGTTGCCCTATTAATGGTGCCACATGCAGATCTGAACTTCATCCCTTATATCATATTTTAAAGAATTAACACCTTCCCCAAGACTATTGGACTGTAAATAGGCTGGACTCCAAGTGATGCGGGTACCTAATATGTTTTGAAAAACGCTTAAAATCACAACAATCAAACTGGAGTTCATTATCAGCTCTTACCACATTTGGAATGTCAGCAAATATCAATTCAAGCAGGAGATTCCTTCTTTAGCAGCTGTAATGCTACTTTTGGAAATTGTGAATAACAACCTAGCATATCCAAACTAATTATGCCATTTTGGACCATTAATCTAGAATTCTGTATAGCACATTTGCATAGTCAGTGTCAGACTGCTACTTGTCACTGCACTACCAGTACTTTTTGCTAAGCACTATTTGTTGAACTTGTCTGCTTACTGGGAAATTTATTTTTCTTTTCTATTTCTATATTAATTTCATTTTTTTCCTCTACAGCTTTTATCTCTGTCTACATGGCCTCACATACTTTTATGAAATCAGCCCTTTTGATGAGACCAAGTGTTTGGCATATTTTTAGCTTTATAATAGATACTCTAAATTCTGAAACATTTAGTCTTGCCTTTTCAAAACGGTGCTTTTAGTCTTATACAAAACCTAATAGGTAAATGGTGTACTCCCACAGTACACTATGTTATGACTTTAGCTTTGCCTTGTTTCTAGTCATCAGAACAAATTCTCACAATGGATTTTGTTCCCTTTTCTACACAGAAAACATATATATCATTTTTCTTTTTTTCTCTGACAAATGTAGCTGTTCTCTGCAAAGGCTGGGTGCTATCAAATCCCTGATTTTGTTCCACTTTTGCTGTCTTTCATGCTGGTTCTTAGCACACTCATTGCAGTTTAGAAGTTTCTCCATATGTTCAGTCCATACACATATATATAGGATCATGTTTAGACAAGCACAGCTCTTGATCATAGTGCCCTCCTTTCCCCAGCAGTTCTCCATTGCTCTATTTCTCTTTTGGAGCCTAGCAGAGTGTTGAAATTGTGTAACTGTCTTTTCTCCAGTTTGAGTCTTTTATTCCTGTTGCTGTCTGGTTTCTAATTAGGGATTTGACAGACCTTCCAGTGAATATTTCACTAAAGTGTTGCCAATCTTTAGGAAGTCTTTGAATGTTCCTCCTGTTTGACTTGCCATAGATAGTTGATAGCTATTCAGCTATTTCTTTTTTTCACTTTGGGCTTTGTGGGAGTTTTTTGGAGTGCAGTATCTTTCAGATTTCTGTAGCCTGGTCAGATAATTAATTTCCCTTTCCTTTTTTTTTTTTTACTGTAGGCTACTTCACAGTGCAGAACCTCTGACTCAGAAATAAAATGTAGGGCTGCTGATTCTGCAGTATTTTTAAAAGTTATCTTTTGTTCCTTTCATTTTTTTTTTATAGCTCCCCTAGCTTTTCTGAAGAGACAAAATTCCTGCCTGAGCATCTTCCAGTTGTTTGATATTTTCCTAGAAAGATATGTTAAGGCACTTTAGATGCTCCTTAGCCTTTATTTCTTCTTTTCTTTGTCTGAAAAAACTGCTGGTAAGGATGGAAGCAGAATCTGTCCATATGTTACCCTTCTTTCTAGTAGTTTTTCCCCTTTGCCAAGTTTCAACAGTATTTGACCAAACTTGTGAATTTTGTGTATAATAAAATTCATGATAATCCTATCTGAAGAAGAGAAAGGATATCACTACTGCAGTGAAGTCAAATGTTACCATTTTTTAGACGCATCTGGCTCTCACATACATCTATCAGCTAATTTTTACCCTCTGTTTTGGAGCTGGACCTGCTAGCCTGTGTTTTACCCTGCTGGCAGCCCAGAAAGTCTGCTTAGGACAGATGGAGAGGAACCGCAGGTACTGCAGAAAACTGCAAGGAGAGGATGACCCCAGACAAGGCCAGGTGGGACTCAAAGTAACCATGATTACACTAGAAACATGTGAAGGAGCTCAGAATGCTTTTATGTAAAAAGACATTTGTGTGAAAAGAGAAGGTCTGTAGATTTTCTGTCCATCTGATTGCAGCCAACTGAGCAGTAGCAATAGGTTGGAATCAGTGTGCCCCATGCCTGGTCCTCAGAGCATGACATACCCTTATAGACCCATCACACTGCATAATGTTACTGATGGCAAAAACTAAAATGTAACAAATATGGACACATAAAAATTGATCTTGGCCAATTAATTTATTCCATTATTTTTGCTTAAACAGTTTTTTAACTTTGAACTCGAAAAAACTTGAAAAGTGTTTTTTTAAATTTAAAAAGTTTTGCCTAGTTGTGTTTCTTTTCCTCATAGTGTTATAAGTGCCTGTAATAGGTAAGTCCTTAGAATTTTCCTGATACCCTTGAATGTTAAGAAACCGCCGTGGTGAACAAAGGTCTGTTTTAGCTGGGGTGTAAATCAACATGAAGAACGTCCTAGACAGTGCCCATTTGTATTTCTACACAAATCCAATTGCACAACATGAAAATGGTCACAGTATCATATGATCATAGAATCATAGAATCATTAAGGTTGGAAGGGACCTCAGAGGTCATCTAGTCCAACTCCCCTGCTCACGCAGGGTCACCTTGAGCATTTGGCACAGGGCTGCGTCCAAGTGGGTTTGGAAGATCTCCAGAGAAGGAGACTCCACAGCCTCTCTGGGCAGCCTGTTCCAGGGCTCTGTCACCCTCACTGTCAAGAAATGTTTCTTTAAATTCCTGCGGAACTTTTGGTGCTTCAGTTTGTGGCCGTTTCCTCTAGTTCTGTCAGAGGCCGCCACTGAAAAAAGGCCGCTCCACTGCCTCCCTTGAGGTGTTTATAGACACTGATCAGATCCCCCCCCTCAGCCTTCTCCAGGCCCAGTTCTCCCAGCCTTTCTTCATAGTGCAGATGTTCCAGATGTTTTGAGAGTGGCTTATTCATTTAAAACAGATGCTGTTTTATCTCCCTTCCCCCCTTATTTCCTATTAGGAGAGTAGGCAAGTGAAAACGTTTTAGCACTCTAGCTCAGCTTCTTTAAATAGCTTGATGAGTTTCTGGTCTCTCCAGATAGACTGTAACACAGAGATATGTTCACTTCTGATAATACATTTTATTTCCTGACGCTCCAGATAGATAGCATCAAACATGAAGCTTTTCATTCAGATCCTAGTTACTAGGTTTCATTAGTGGAAATCTGATGCTAACCCAAACTGCAAAACAAGGTAAAATAAATACTTTCAAAACAAAATAAAAATATAGGAAAGCAAAATACACAAATTAAAACTGTGCATGATCAAAATGTCAGACAGTCGTTTTGTTCAGCCACATACCGTTTCTGATTTGTAAATCTTCATGAGATAGTTCTGCTCTCAAAACCCTGCTTTCCCATTTGAACGACACTATAACTATTTATGCAAGATGTAATTCTGAAACAAGACTTTACCTTTTCTTATCTGCTACTTTTTCTGCCACCTGAAATCTTAGTTGCAAGGACACTATTGAGGCCCACCATCTGGAGGAAGTCCTTATATTGCTGTAGAATCAACAGGTCATAGCATCATCTATTAAACACAAGAGACCCGAGCTTGTGAATTGCCCTGTGAGGCCTTTCTGAATCTTTTTTTTCATCTCTCTTTAAGGAGCTTAAACAGTCTTCAACAATATATGATAGGCTTCATTCATTAATTTATAACCTCATAAGATTATTATCTCTTTATCCTAATTCCGGGAGGAGCTTCTACATATGGTAGCTTCAATGAGGCAGCAACATGTGCTTAAAGTATGTGCCAATGTAATTTTTATATGACTGGACAATCACTCACAGTGGAAAAAAAGAAATAAAGACAAAAAGAGTCATTAAGTTTGACATTGTTCATATAAACACTCTGTAAAATACTTAGGAATAATGAATGTATTTATGGAGTCAGAAATGAACTGGAAACAATTTGTAAAGAGAAGAAGGGGTAAACTTACACATAATGAAATCATCATGAATAAATTAAATAGCTCTACATGAGAAGGAAAATGCATTATCATATGTTTTGAGTTTTATCTCTGTCATCAGCACTAGTATTCACTTGAAAATTTCTGCAATATTGAGCATTGGTGCATGTTTGCATATATGTCTGAGGAACAGGGGTAAGGTATTCTTCCTTTTCCTTCCAGTAAAATAATTCATTCATCATTGCAGGCTTGAGAGGAGGAAAGTGAACATTCCTAAAATGATACACTCATTGAAAGTTTAGGAAAATGGTCCTCAGCAATGAAAATGTCTTAGCATTATCTTAATAATGTATGAGGCAATTACACCAGTAAATAAATAAAAACAGATTGTGTCCATGAGTTACTTAAAGTGGGAGGTTTTTCCTCAGGCTGAGAATAACTTTAGAAAAACTGTGTACCAGATTCTTTCTTAATTCTTCAGAATTAAGAAAACTATATCTGAACCCCAGTGGGTGGAACAGAGCTTTTCCCCCTTGTGGGCAGCAAAAAAAACCCCTGTCTGCTTTTGAATTTTAATTAAAACTTAGATTAGTTATGATCATCTTATCTTTCCTTTGCACTGCGGGGTCTGATCGCTGCGTGAACGTATCCAAAGTTTAATCTACTTCTGCTCCTCCTAGATTTGACAGTCTAATTAAGTGCTCAAATTCAGCACTTAGTATAAAAGAAATCCCACTTCACATTTCAGTAAGATCTTAGATAAAATTGGTATTGGTCACTTACCTGTATGGCTGAAATCTTTTGAATAATTGGATGGTTTCATCTTCACTACTGCATTCATCAGTTTTAGGGGGAAAAAAATTAAAAAAAAAAACCCTCAAAAAAACAGATCTCCTTTCTATATTGCACTAGAAAACTTACCGTGCTCCAAAGGTTCAGCCAAGCACTGACTGTAAAGCATTAATTGGCATTAACTGACATGATACTGGATGAACTTAAACACACATCTCCATTCTTTCTCGCAGTATAAGCATAAAAGTGTATATGAACATTAAAAACAGTTGTTCAAAAATGTGTAGCCACCCCACTCACTGGCTTTCTCCCTAGTGAAGGATAACTGAGCAACATGTGCAAAGTATCTCTGCTGTTTCTCGCATGCGACCTTACCCTTTTTTCTGCTGGCCTGTGCCTCCGTCCTGCTCCTTCTGCAGCTCTGCTCTTTTCCTTCTTCCAGGTTCCTGGTGGGTGACTCACTTTTCTCCCCTAGACTTTGCAAAGAGATGACACTTAACTCTCAGGCTAGTAGCTAACTCTCACAAATGTGTTCTCTCCTTTTAAACAAGCAGGTCTCGTTCCTTATGCCACTTGGCTTGACCCACGTGGAGGAGACTAGTGATTCGAGTCCTAGATCCCTGCACATGTTGTGCAGAGGGAGCACTTCATTCTAGAACTTACTCTTAGCAACTCTCTTGAGAGTAGGTTCAGATTTACCCTCCAGAGTCCGTTTTGGCACTCAAATAATTTTTTTTTTTTTTTTTTTTTTTTTKTAAAATTTGCAACAATTTTAGCCCTTCCCACCCTCCAAATCTTGACGAATGGGTTCCCAAGAAATTCTTCAAGCCCTTTGCCATCCTGGCCGGATGCCGCTGTAGCTGCGTTGAAAATGGGTGTTTTGGCTGCGTGGATGGAGTCGTCTCACTCAGCCCTGACATCTGCAGCTGTAGATCTACAATCTACCTCCACTGGGCTCTCTTTATAATCAGGAGAGGAACCGGCACTTTCGGAGCGTGATTCATCCGTGTAATTTTAGACCACTGTAGGATGAAGTGAATCATATTGGAGATTTCACTGACCGTATTGCTCAGCTCTGCACTGACGAGGAGGTCCTGGGTCAGCTGCCCTTGCTATTTCGGTTGGTCACATGAATTTTCTCCTTTCCACTTTGTTCAATGCAACACTGTCATGTTTCGGGCCCTGTGGAGAGGCATTCGGCAGAGCTTAGTTGTACTTTAAGTGTAAGTACCTTCTGGTGCAGCTTTAGTAGCATCGTACAGATTGAGTAGAACCTGGAAAAAAAACAATTTCAATTCTCAAGCGGGGTTACTGAAAAAAATGAACTTTGCTACGGGTTGCCCTGGCCTGTAATCTTGCAATGTTTTAATTATTTTGCTGAAATCCACTGAGTGCTCATCAGTTATCCCTGTAGCAACATCAAGTAATCAGCTCTCAAATTCTGTCCCTTGTCTCCTTGTTGAATAGCAGGTGCTCAGGCAATTTCTAATGCTGCTGTGCTATTTTGCCTTTTTTTTTTTTTTTTTTTTTTTTTTTGTGCAGCTCATGCTAGAAGAGATCCAGGTTTTATCTTGAACTTTGGATTGACAGGCTGTTCTTGCAGGCCCTTTCCTGACATCTTATGATATGAACTTACCTTCATTGGAAGCAAGTTCAGTTCTTAGCCCTGCGTAAATTCCAATGATCTTAAAATTTCTGTTGTTTTGTAATTCATCACTTGTCTTTAAATAGAGACAAGATATAGCTGGTTATATGGCTTTTGTTTTGTAGGGACTCCGTATCCCATAATAGAATTTTCTTAATAATGATGATTTAAAGTTAGGCAATATCCCGAGTTTCATGTTGATTTTGTTTTGATACTTGTATAATTCAGAGTAGTTAATATTGTTTTGGATAAAAACTGTTATAGTAAATGTAGTTAAACTTTGTATTTTTTGCAAATTTGTGCAAATGCTTTAGAGACAGATTTCTGAAAAGCCAAATTGTGCACTAAACAGATTTTCCTACAAAAAAAAAAAAAAAAAGAAAGCAGAACTGAAACCCTTTTTTGGTCCTATTTCAGTATTTTCAAAATACAACAACAGCTTCTGTTTCTGCATTAGCTGCTCCTTGATAAGGCTACTGAAAACATCAATTTCTGTAATAAAATATCATTTACCATTTTCCAGATCTTCACTCATCGTTGTCTAACTGGGCCAATTGCAGCTGAGGGTGGATGATGCCCAGATTGAAATGGCATTGGTTTTGTAAATTCTGCCATACGTGATTATTTTGGGGTGTTTCTGTTTGAGTTCTTTTTTCTTTCTCAAGAATTAAAAAAAAAAATTCAAAAGTACAAGTGTGGGACTGTGAAATCAAGACATACTTGGAGAAAAAAACAAACATATTTTCTGGAGGTTCTGTGCTAATAGGTTGGGAAGGATTGTGGGATCTGCTAATGCAACTAATTTTTCCAGATGAAGCTTTTCTAATGGCAGGACCATCTAGGGCTTGAGACATCAAAGAGTGAGAATTAATAGTCTCTTGGCTTCCCACATTGATAATTGACAGCTAGGCCAACAGCCTCTTCCATTACATTTCTGCAGCAGTTTTATTTTAAAAATACTCAATCTGGAAAGCAGCACATTATGAGATCAATGTCTTGTTGTTAGTAAGCTACTGATAGTTAATGGCATAAAGAGTTTTTGCATTAAAAATAAACTACTATACAGTATAATAGCTGGTTATTTATTTTCACTGATTTTATTATATATATTTTTAAAGTGATGTTTTACCTGCTTTCCTTTTGAAACAGCTTTCCACCTGCAAAATTAATTTCAAAAGTATGTCTGGATAAATTTATGATGGTGTGCCTGTCATCCTCTGATAATATACTTAGGTATTCAGGTGTGGTGAGTTGCTCTCGTGGTTAATTATAGGTATGACTAGGCATGGTATAAGAAGCCAGGTGAAGGTTCATTTTTTTAAGTAGAAGTCAGAGCTATGATGCACCATCATTCAGGCAAGATGCTGCAAATTTCCTAGTATAATAAAGACAGAGCAGCAGGTAGAGCATACATATTAATTTAAAGACTTCTGCACTGCAGGAAACTGAATCCCAGGAAGCTGGATTAAACCATAATCCCCAAACCCTGAGCGCCAGGGTCACCAGTTCTGCAGTGGGAGATATATCCTGAGGCTGCAATGCCCATTATACATGGTAGTAGGGAGTTAGAATTTTCTTTATAGTGATATGTTTGCTGAATTACTGAGTGCTGTGGATTCTGTATTGAATCTTACATCTCTAGACTGCAGAATTGCTCAGATTTCTTTCTCTGAGTTAGTGAAATACATTGCAGAGCATCTGTGTATTTATAGGGTACAATGACAGAAGGAAAGTGATTTTTCATCAGTGAAGTAGGGCCATGCACGGTGCTAGTGAGTTACCTCTGCTCATCCCATCAGAACTGTTTATGCAGCACCATTCAATTTACATGGCTTTTTTGTACGAATAATTATTTTGTAACTTGGAGCTTTTACAATTTTGAAACCAGCATTGTCAGCTTCCGTAATCCCTTGTTTACAGGTTATAGATGAAGGGCCAGTGGACTTTGGCTATTTTCTTTCACATTACTTGTTATTTCATGCAGAGGTTGCAACTCTGAGCTTTGCAAACTTGGCCTGCCATAAGAGCAGAGAGTGAGTCTTTGAGCTGCCAGAATGCTGGTTCTTTTGTTTATTTTTTTTTCCTCCCTACTTAATACAGGATGCAGAATAAAATCCAACTTGTTATCATGAGTTGGCAAACCAGGCTGAAAACTTGATTTTGTCAGTGGAGTGTGAAGATGCCTGCAAAATATTTACCTGCTGGGAAATGGAGCCCCATCATATAACTGGCTTTTTGTTTTGTTTTGTTTTCTTTTGTTTCCAAAACGAGCTTTTATTGTGATAACTCTGTTGCAGCTAAATGCCATTTTGAATTTTCACTGCTGTTCCAGCATTTACTTTGAAGGCATTTGCCAATATATTTCTGCAGATTGAGAGAAACACTCCAAAAGTGGTTTTTTTTTTTTTTTTTTTATTGACTTAGCATGTCTAGAATAGAGGTACAGAGCCATTGCTCTGGGCTGGTAAATGATAAAGAAGTGCCACACTGGCTCACTGAAGTAGTTCATCAGGTTGAATATCCTCTCTGACAATAGCAAATATTTAGGGAATGAGGACAAGATGTATAGCAACTATAGAAGAAGCATGCCTTCTTATACCCGTGCATACCTTCTGACAACTCTTGCATATTACTAAAGAAAATTTTCTATAGAAGTAATTAAAATATTAATGTTAAAGCAAAGAAATCATAACCTGTGGTAGAACAGGAAATAAGATAGGCAATAATTTCAGTTAGCCAGCATAGACAATATCACCTTAACCTTCCACAGATCAGTGAGATTCAGTCTGTCTCTGGAATTCAGACTATGAGTATCAGAAATATCTTCTGGAACATACCCTATTTTTCTAGAAAAACAAAGCAAAACAACAACATCAAAAATCTAACCAACCAACGAAAAAATCTCAACCCTTATTATTCTATGCATAATGATTGTGTGTTATCTCTAAAAAATCGTATAGCACATTCCTGGGATAGCTGTCCTGTTTTTCATTGAAGTAACTTCTGCCATAGTTAACATTTTCCTCTTTCATCCACGACTTCTAAAGCTCTTTGTGAACACTCCTTGGCATCCCTCAAAAGACCCCACGTTATTCTGATGTAGTGCCACAGTTGGAAACTGTGCCTTTGCAAGGCAAACATTGCAGTAGTGCCAGAGCCCTGAGAGAGAGCTACAGGCCTTGCCTTGTCTGCTTTCCTACCCTCTCCTCACCATCCTGCCTTCTCCTCACTTCTAATTACTGCAGTATGGCATAGATGTGACCTAGACCTAATTTTTTTATCCTAACTATATTGACGTATCAGAAATAAAGACAGTTTTTCCTTATAAATGCACTAACTTGTTTCTCAAGGTCAAATTTTAAATGACAAAAGTCATGTGAGGTGTTTTCTGGGCAGCTTGCTTTAGGTCTTCACAACAGCAGCACAATGTTGAGCCTCTCTTGCTTTCTCTTTTTTCAGGATATCACGTAAAGATTTCCATGGTATCTTCTGTTTTCTTACTTTAGCTGTATCATCACTGATTCCCATTATGAATTTTTCATACATCACATGTGTTTGTGCTTTTAATGTAAAAGGAAAACATCAGCACCTTCTGGTTTGGGTAGCAAAACAGATGGACTGATTTTCCTGAAATGATGACAATGTGGAAAAGTACAGAAAAGTTTAAGACCAAAAAAAGAATCTGCTATGAATTCCTTTCAGTTCTGTTTTGGCACCTGAGGATTAACTGCAATCCAGCTGTGGAAAAGAACCAATTATTTGTCCCTTAATCTTCTGCAAACCGAGTTCCTGGAAGCTGGCATCCCATCTGCCTTGAAATCTGTGTGTTGGCTTATTTTTCACTGAGAAATGCTACATCCTCTAAAGATGGACAGCTTTGGGATTCGGAGTGGCTATGCCATATGATCCATCATTTGACTGTCAGACAAGCTGTTTCTGTATGGACAGTATACTTAGCAGATAGTCTAATAGGTCCATTTACCCTTTAATTTCTTTCATTACTGTTAATTAGTAAGAAATTCTGTCCCCACTGAAGCCCTGCTGTTGGCCCCATCTTTTATTGCAGCCTTTGGGACCAAGTTTCATTTTGTTGAAGATTCTATAATGAATTTGCATTAGTTTTTTTAAAAAATATAGGGTTTTTTTGGTCTATATTTTTTCTTTCTGTGTGGAAGAAATATCAAGGCTGGCAACAGGGGACAAATTGTTCTGAAATTTAATAGTAACATAAAAATAATGTTTTCATTCTACCAGAAAAAGTGCTAGTGGGCTGTATATGCTGTTCCCCAAAAGTCTACCAAGATCTGCTTTATTTTCCCCTTGTTATTTTTTACCAGTATGCTGTCTGGGATTTCTGTGGAGTTATTTTTGACAAAATGCCCTTTTAAGATACTGTTGAGTAATCCACCCACACTCTAGAAAGCTGGCAACCTGTAGAGACTTGTAAAATAGGTTTTTAGTAGGCGCTTTTTTGAAAACATTTTCATCAGATTTTACCCTATGAAGTTTTGAGCCTTGGCTGCCCTGTTGACAAACTCAGTCTCACCCCTGCTGAGAGACATGACATAAAGTGACATTGGTTGTTTATGCTGTCCAAGAGCAGCAAAAACGTCTAGATGGAATAGTCACATATTTGGGCTGAGGAGGAACATGGTTAAGACCGTTCTCCTCTTCTTTGAGATCTCAAAAATATTCCAGAACCCTCCCATGATGCTGGCATGTTAGGCATGTAGAGTGAGATGGAATTGGCTTGGCTGTTTTGCCTCTGGGTTCCAGCTGAAGAGGCACTCTCATCTGAATGAGACAATATAAACATGGCTCAGTGCAGCCGAGCTTAATGATACAACTTGTATGAAAATCATAACATTTAGAAGGTTCAGGATTTTCTGCATTGCATACAGTTTGTATCTACAGGAGGATTCGGAGCTGCGTATTCCATGCAGCAAGATCAGCACCAATAACAATGTTTGAATTACGATCCTTATTTCATATTTGAGATTTGCACTTGAGACACTGATACATCACTGATTCCACTGACGTTTTTATTTTTTTCTCCCGCACTTTAAGAGTTTCTCTCCTTTAGCATGTTTTTTTTTTCCTATTAGAGTGAAATCTTAGCACCTCTTAATTTTCATGGTTTTTATTCTCCTTGATGCTCTACTAGATAAAATGTTAATAATACCTATTCTCCTTTTAAAAGGGGGACATACAGGAATAAATGGTTGGGTTCACAGAGAGATGTAATTTTTTATATTTATATTGATTTCAGGAGCAACTTATCTACCTATATTAGATGCTTTAGTGTGTTTTTGGACATAGACCTTACTAATTAGCTGAGATTTTATAGAAAATCAGTAGTGCCTGAGGGATTTGAACCATTTAGTCTTCTTCAAGTTCATCTTTTTTTGTTGTGTACTTGCTGGGATTATGTGAAGTCTAAGCCTTCCATTCTCACCAAGCTGGTTTAGCATAATGACTCAGAGGTAGTGAAAGCTGCTTTGTAGAGGTTTGCACTGAGCATTATACAACAGAAATAGCTTAAAGACATTTACAAGTGACCTAGTGCTTGCCGGGCCATAGCCACTGCTGTTGGATCAAAAGCTAGAGGAGACACAGATTCAGAAGAGAAATAAAATCTCTGTGTATTGTTGAAAGAACCAATATCAGAGGAATTGAGGAGGGGGGGAAAAGTAGGTAAAAGTGATAGTTTTAAAATATTTATAACCTCTTCTTTGATATGGCACAATTGAAAACAAAGGAGGTAGAGTATAGGTTCAACGTCCAACTGTAATTCTCTAGGTGAAAGCATAAGATGACCAGTTTGCACTATTTACTTTCTAGATGAACGTATGATGTTACTGATACTGGATATAGAGAGCATTGCACTTGCAGGTTTAATGATGTGGATGTGAATATTTTATCCCTTCTGTAGGGAAAACTATAAATTGTATATGTATAAAAAAAATTTTCAAATTGTGTACGTATAAAAAAAAAAATTGCTGCTACTTATGTCCCTTATGCATAACACTGACCATGGTGGCAATAACATGTAGGTCAAAATACCTTCCAAAATGTCATGAAAAACTATTATCCTATTCCCCACTTTCACCCCTTGAACCTATGCGTTAAAGGACAGCAGATGGACACTTGAAGGCCACAACAGCTGTGTGAGAAAGCTATGAGAGAGAGCCAGGCAGCAGATAGGCAGTAATGTTGCTGCAGCAGCAGCCTTGCTATAATGGACAGAGATAAGGAAAGGGTGATAATGTCTTTGAATGACATGGCTTGAATTTACGACTTAAAGCCAGATTATGAGGCTACCTCAAGTCTCATAAATACAAAGATATTTTTGCCAAAACAGTTGCTTCTGTACTTTCCAAAATAGTTGCTGAGAGGAAATCAGTAGGGGATATCTGGATGCCGTGGCTGCTCTTTTTTCCTTCCCTTGAAAGTTCAGGAGAAAATGAAAGACTTGGCTGTGGATCATAACCTTGAAAATTTAATGCACCAGCTTTATCTGTTATGTTTTCCATCTGTTATGGATTCCATATTACCACTTACAATAGTAAGAATGTTTCAGAGTATTAGACTAAGTGTTTAATAATGTTTAGCTGGAGAAAATCAAAAGTGCATGCTAATCTCACTGTATTGACAACACTTCATCCTCACAACTGAACTGCCTGAATTTCCGTTATCATACAGCAGTGGGCTCTCTAAATATTTGAGGCTGAAAGTTTGTGAAGACATCTCTGTCAGGCTGCTTAATTAGGCAATGCTGCTTTCAATAATTCTGCTCAATAGTTGTGCTTCTAAATAACAGGTTTTCTTGGTGATGTCAGGACATGGTATGCACTCTGAATGCTTCTAAAAAGTCACTGTATGGATATTTAGAAAGATTTTATGAGTCTCTCTTCTAGATAGATCATTTGCAATATAAAGGAGAGCTTTGACTCCCACAAATAGGTGTGACAAAATAAAAAGGCAGCTTGGTATTTATTTTTTCTTCAATGGGATTGAAACTAAGTAGTTGTCATCATAAACATGATGAGTGTTAAGATAATATCTATCAAAGGAAGAAATGCTTTATAGTGATAATAAGCAAAATGCAAGTCTCTGGAAGAACTAGCTAAATGTGAGAACTGGAAAAGCACTGGTGGCAGGAGGAGGGCACGGTCGAATTGCACTGAATTGCAGGAGAAGGCAGCAAAGAGTAGTTGGAGGCAACTGGTATTTCCAGGGATAAAGAACATGAACTTCTAGGAACAAAGATTTTGTTAGTTTCACTACTTGATGAAAATATGCTGCATTCAGATTTTTATATTCTGAGATAATTTACTTTTCCCTATGTAACTAATATAACATTTCCTCCTACTTCTCTTTCCTTCTCTCCCCAAAGCTAAGAGTCATTTATAATCTTTCTTCACACAAATGTTTTCCATATCTTTAATCATTCCCATTGTCTGAATTTTTGGGCTGATTTTCCTTTGCTTTGAGATAAAATATACAAAATTGCTCAGAGTATTCTAGTGGATTCTAGCATTCAGTGTATTTTTAAAGACTTATTTTGTAGTTAGTACTAGTAGCATCCTTATGGTGCTTCTCAGCCTTTTTATTGGCCCACATTGAGAGGTGGGATTTTTTTCTCCTTAAGATAATAGAATTAAGTTGGTTGTGCAAAGATATAGATGGAGATTATTCTGTTTTATTTCTACAAGTTTGCATTTTTAACAGTTAAATTTTTATCCTCTCATATTCCCAAGGCTAGACAACATTGTGGGGACAAGGGCTAGAGAACATTGTGAAAGATATTCTCTGTACTTCCTTATTTTGAGAATATTTGTTAACCTAGCAATGTGGCCATAGAATCATAGAATCATAGAATGCCGAAGGTTGGAAGGGACCTCAGAGGTCATCGAGTCCAACCCCCCTGCTCACGCAGGGTCACCTAGAGCATGTGGCACAGGGCTGCATCCAAGCGGGTTTTAAAGATCTCCAAAGAAGGAGACTCCACAACCTCTCTGGGCAGCCTGTTCCAGTGCTTTGTCACCCTCACAGTGAAGAAATGCTTCCTTAAGTTCCTGTGGAACTTCCGATGCTTCAGTTTGAAGCCATTTCCTCTAGTCCTATCACTGTCCACCACTGAAAAGAGGCCGCCCCCCTCCTCCTCACTGCCTCCCTTGAGGTATTTATACACGCTGATCAGGTCCCCCCTCAGCCTCCTCTTCTCCAGGCTGAACAGGCCCAGCTCCCTCAGCCTTTGCTCATAGGGCAGATGTTCCAGGCCTCTGATCATCCTGGTAGCCCTGCGCTGGACTCTCTCCACAGCTCCACATCCCTCTTGTACTGGGGAGCCCAGAACTGGACGCAGCACTCCAGATGTGCTCTCACCAGGGCTGAGTAGAGGGGGATGATCACTTCCCTCGACCTGCTGGAGACGCTTTTCTTAATGCATCCCAGGATCCCGTTGGCCTTCTTGGCCACCAGGGCACACTGCTGCCTCATGGTCAACTTGTCGTCCACCATGACACCCAGGTCCCTCTCTGCAGGGCTGCTCTCCAGCAGGTCCACTCCTAAACTGTACTGGTGTCCAGGGTTATTCCTCC
Source organism: Nothoprocta perdicaria (assembly GCF_003342845.1). Lineage (NCBI taxonomy): Eukaryota > Metazoa > Chordata > Aves > Tinamiformes > Tinamidae > Nothoprocta > Nothoprocta perdicaria. The sequence continues at coordinate 1,989,571 of NW_020456254.1, read as the reverse complement.
CCAAGTGCAGGACCCTGCACTTGCCCCTGTTGAACCTCATGAGGTTTCTCGCTGCCCAGTCCTCCAGTCTGTCCAGGTCCCTCTGGATGGCAGCACAGCCCTCAGGGCTATCAGCTACTCCACCCAGTTTGGTATCATCGGCAAACTTGCTGAGGGAGCACTCCAGCCCTTCATCCAGGTCGTTAATGAATAAGTTGAACAGGACTGGACCGAGAACTGACCCCTGGGGGACACCACTAAGTACAGGCCTCCAGCTGGACTCCGCACCATTGACAACCACTCTCTGCACCCTGCCATCGAGCCAATTCCTAATCCACCTCCCCGTCCACACATCTATCCCACACCTTTGGAGCTTGCCCAGGAGGATGCTGTGAGGGACAGTGTCAAAAGCCTTGCTCAAATCCAGATAGACCACATCTACCGCTCTGCCCTCATCTATCCAGCTAGATATTCCTTCGTAGAAGGTGATCAGGTTAGTCAAGCAGGATTTCCCCTTGGTGAATCCATGCTGGCTACTCCTGAGCACCTTCTTCTCCTCTATGTGTCTGGAGACAGCAGCCAGGATGAGCTGCTCCATCACTTTCCCAGGGATGGAGGTGAGGCTCACCGGCCTGTAGTTACTCGGGTCCTCCTTCTTGCCTTTTTTGAAGACTGGAGTGATGTTGGCTGAATACTGCTCATCACACCTTTTTTACAGACCATTATTAAATAATCCAAAGATACTGAATACCTTCTAAGGATGTAACAAAGTCATTACTTATATCAGTATAGAAGGAAAAGAATATTCTTACTGCTATTTTTAAGTTATAGGAAGTTAATTTCTAGGAACTTTACTTGGCATGAGTGACTACAGTTGGCAAGTGAAACTTCTGTTGATGCAAATATTTAATCTGACTAAATGTATTTGGAAGATTTTTGATCAATTATCTCTTTAATTTGCTTTATTTCTGATGAAATGACTAGGTAGCTGGCATGTGACAGTCATAACTGCTTGTAAGAGGTGGAGGACAGTGCTTGTCTCCCCAACCTGTCCTTTCGCTGCCTTTACTGAAACTGTCCTGCATGTGCAGCCTTCCTGGAGATGGGTTTTTGTAGGTGTTTCCCAACCAGCATGACTGCAGCAGAGATCCACTGTGTCAGTGGAAGAGAAGAATTTAACCCCCTGCTTATATAGTTCCTTTCTTACTAAATGAAGATGTGCTTTGAGAAATAGAGTACATTTGACACCGTATTTACCATTCATGTCTACTAGGAACAGAATTATTTTATAGACAGACACATTGTTCTCTCACGTATTAATTTTTTTAAATGCATTTCACTTCTGCTGACAAGCCATTAAAATTCAGCATTTAAATGTCACACTTTGGCATGTAATTTGCTGTCATGAAAACAACTATGGATTTATTTTCTGGTGAGATTCTTGTTAAGTATTGAGCAATATGTCAAAACCAAAAAGTGTCATAATTTCTTAAGAGGAGAAAAAAGGAGAAGTCCCAAACAGCATGGAATATTAAAAATCACCTGCACTGATAGGAAGCGATACAACGATGTTGAATATGTATATATTTTTAATATGGAAAATGAAATATATTTGTTTCTATGGAACTGTAGTTCTGATATAATTCTGAACAAGTCAAACCCGAGAAAATATAAGTTAATTATTGAAGTTGGGTATAATCAATTTTTGAATGGAAAACAACCATTGAAAAATCAAAAATGCTGTACAAAGCAATTGTTATGTGGCTGTTCCTTGTTATCTTTTTTCCTCTTTCTGAGTCTCTTTAAACTTTAAACCAATAATCCAGCATAGCTCTAAAGAGGAGTGTGCCGTTTCAAGCAGAAATGCCACATTGTATTATAATATCTTGATCACCTGATGATCACATGTGGAATTTAAAGACAACAGACGCTTTTTGAAAAAAAAAAAAAAAAAAAAAAAAAAAAAAAAAAGAATATAAATTTCAGTGACTGACACAAATTTAATTTGGACAATTTTCTTTCCTAAATTCCTCCCACATCCATATAAAATCTATGATACTTATTTAATCATTGTCCTTATCAGATGTTCACTTTGGCTTTATGATATCAGACAGGTACTGTATTGCAGCCCACACAGGGCAACATATTAATCTCAGTTAAAAAAAAAAAAAACTATAATTTTCTAGAGCTTTCATACTCCAAGTGGTTGGTAACAGTAATCCAAATTATTTTATACTTAATAATTCTTGATTTAGTAATGTTTTGAAAGTCCAGCTAACAGGTTATTTTTCATTCTCTGTAGAAATTGCTTTATTCTTTTCATTTTCCTAACACTAAAAATATATCTGAAGTGAAACTAAAAAGAATATTTGCTATTTCAAAATATTTTCACTATAAACTATTTACCATGATATTCAATAATATGTTTAATAATGGAGAATGTGATTACTTTTTTAAGATAAATTTTATATTATCTTCTTATATTCTGTAAACTTTCATTCCACAAATGTTTTCTCATGTTTTCTCCTTTTGTTTTTCATTTTCACTGGAAGCTGTAACAGCATGGGTAGATTTATTGTGGCTATAGAACAGATTTTTGCATAGAGAGTGTTTTGAAAGATTTTTAGTAGCATTTTCTTCCTGTCAGGTTACCCTCTTTCAAACAGCCCTTTTAGAAATTCTGTTAAAATATGTGTCTAGTGTCAAGAGCATCAGATCCAGGCAGGAATGGGCAAGCATTCAAAATGACCTGTCATTGTGAGAAGGAAGTGGTAATAGCATTATGCTGGTTTGAAAAAACTCTCTGTGCTAAAGACTATAAATGGCCCTGTACTGAATAATGGAAACAAATTTATGTTTCTGTAAATGTTTTTAAATACAATGATGAATTTTATTTTGGATATTGAGTCTTTTTTAGAAGTGCATTGATGCTATTGCCATGGTGGTTATAGAAAATTTTCAACCTTGGTTTTGCTTTCAAAAGTCCTTCCACATTCTATTGCAGAAATCAATCTTAAATGATGAACAAACTTCCCACTTTTATAATGAAGGATGGCTGTGTTAGATGGGCACATATGTATATTTATATTTATTCTGCGAGTGAACAAATACTCAGCTTGGGTTCTCTACTTATTTTTCATATCAGTTTTAGTTGGATTTTGGAAGAGATGAGGCTAGCAGAAGAAGGAGAGGATGTGATGCTATCTGATGATGCCTACACTAAAGTCTAAATAAAATTTAAGGAAAACTGTGTTCAGACTCCTCTAAAGCAAGTCTCTGTTCTCATCCTATATGTGATCGCTGATTTTCCTTCCCATGCTGACACGAATCACAGAACGGGTGAGGTTGGAAGGGACCTCTAGAGATCATTCAGTCCAACTTCCCTGCTCCAGCAGGGACACCCAGAGCACCAGGCACAGGGCTGCATCCAGGCGGGTTTTGAAGACCTCCGGAGAAGGAGATTCCACAACCTCCCTGGGCAGCCTGTTCCACTGCTCTGTCACCCTCACACTGAAGAAGTTCCTCCTCACATGGAAATGGAACTTTCTGTGTTTCAACTAGTACCCATTGCTCCTTGTCCTATCACTAACCATCACTGAATAGAGTTTGACCCCTTCCTGCCTTCATCCCAAAGATGAATACACAATTTTTGTGAGTAATAGATCACCAGATTCAACTTTCACCATACTCTGACACTTGTAAATTCCACGTAGAAATTGTAATATTAAAATAATTAGTCAAAATTTCCGTGATTTCTTTGTCTTATAGCTGTAAAACATGTGTTTGTGTCTTTGCATCTGAACAAGATAGTTTGTATGGGATTCAATATAATTGTGTCCGCATGGTGCTCTTCCTGGGGTAATTATACTCTACAGAGCTCTGTTTTGTACACATTATTTTATACACAGCTTTGTCATTGCCATTTTATGTACCTCTCCATGCTAGTGCATTTCTATGGAGGTATACTTTATAGTCACTTTTAGAATTTCTTTCTTTTGCATCTTTGGCATTAAAAATACTGAACACTAACCTCAAACTCATATCGTTTATTTTACAGTGACAGCTTTGTGTTTACTCTATTTATCCTATTAACTTAAGATTTGCTTAATTTTAGCAATTTCATCGTCTTTGTCATTACAAATAAAATGGATCTCAGGTCATTGGCCAAGTCCTGCATGAACTTCATGCATTAAATTATTTCACAAAATTAGGGTACTCATTAAACTTGCTGTTTTTCCCCTTTTGGGGGAAAAAAAAAAAAAAAAAGGAAGAGATTTGAATTTATTGGTAACTCGCTATGGGAATCTTGTCACCTCTGGTGAAATTTCTGATGTATGCAGAGGACCCTTACTTGGCCAATATCATTCATGTTCACCATAAGCAAAAGTTGCCTGGTCTTTACCCCTGGAGATCAGTTTTGCTTGGTGGAATATAGAATTTATATTTAAGAATTTCCTTTGCCTTTTACTCAGTAGTAATTATCTAACCTTTAAGACTGATGATCCAGTTCCATATAGACTGTCCAGATTAAAAAAGAAAAAAAGAAAAAAACTCTGCTGAAATCTGCCTTTGCAGCTGGTCTCAATAAAGAATCCATGGACAGGTCCAGGACTGAATGATGAACTGTTGAATTCAATGTTTCCTAAATTATTAAATCAAAGCTGTTGTATTACCCTTTGAAACACTCTTTTTGCACTCTCTGCTAGAATTGCATGCACTAGCATTGAGTGCTTCCCCACTGCTTAAATTCTTTGAGAATTTAAATGAGAAGTGAGCGGTAAGTTAGCCCTATATCACCCTATACTTCACAGGAAGGAATTTTAATTATTAGATTTGGGAGAAATTAAACTAGGAGGAAAAGATGAAGATTAAAAAAATACACGTATGCTGAAAAAGAAGTTTTGCTGCTGCTCAGCGTTCTTCAGTCTCCGAGGATCTGAACATTATTAGTAGATAATTGATTCAAGCCTTTACACTGCCCATAGTTGAAGAGAAATGCTCATGAGGGAGAGGCTTTGATTAGCTACATACCCTTTTACTTTCCACAGAATGTTCTGCATTCCAAAACATAACCTCTTTCTTCCCATTTACATGGCATATACTGATAGCTGGTGCTGTCCAAGAGCTGGAAATGACCTCCTTGCTGCACTAATACTTTCAGGTAGTCATAGATTTTATTCCCAGACCTAAAACTGTTTACTGCATCCATCATCAATACCTTTGTATGGTAGTTCATCTAATCTGCCTTAAGGGACATAAGTGAATATTACCAAGGTACTCTCAAGCAATTGATTGTACAATATAAATTATTTTTCTGCAGCTATTTATAAATGCATTTAAAAAAATTATTGTAAGAAAGCCATTTGACTTCACAAAAGTGATAAAAGAATATGGCATTACATGTAAAGCATCGCATTCATTCAACAGTTATGAAAGTAATCGGGCAATGCCAACAGAATGTCACATCTTCAGGTTTAATTCTGCACCCCTGTGTATATCTGTGTGCATGACAGTGTCTTTGGTTGCATGAATGCATACCTAGAAAAAGCATAATTTTTCAGTCTTAATTCAAAACTAGACACAAGTACTTCTTTACTTGCTCAGCTAAGAAACTATGGCTTAATCAGATGGTTGGGAGTGATTAAGAGTACGTCAAGACTGTGTTTCCGAAAGGTGGTGGGTAAACCCAGCCAGAGCAGGAGCAGAGAATGCTGTCAGACCTCCCCTGTCATCAGGCAGGACTGAGCCTAGGTGCCTTGCACTGAATCACAGAAATCTGCAGTGGGAAAAAAGTCTGTCATTTCCCATGGGCATGACAACAAAGTAAATATATCTAAACAGCTGCTTTGAAACAATCCCCAGACTTTCCTGTAAATTCATACATTGTCTGATGAAAGAACTGCTCAATGCCATTTTTTTTTTCCCGCAGATTTACTAATACAATCAAATCCAAAACCAGATCACTTCCAGGACAAGATAGCATGATGGACAATTTTCTTGCTTATTTTCCATTTTCAGACCTAAACATTGCAGTTTTAGCACAGTTCCAAAGACTAAAGCATGCATATAAAAGGAACGGTTAGATTTTTGACTTGCATTTGAAATGCCAAAGACAGTACTGATTTTTTTTTTTTTTTTTAAGAAATAATAAGAAAATTATCTCAGAGCCTCAAACCTAAAAGATGTAATTCTAAAAGAAATGGAGCTCCTGTGAAACAGAGTAAGGTAAATATGCAGAATAGAAACTACTGTGTAACAGAGTGAAGGTGTGCCTGATTCTGCTTCTTATGGATTTTTTTTTTATTATTTTTTAACTAAAGCAGACCTTTGCGAGCTAAGCAAAGGGAATAAAGCCAGAGAAGGGACATAAAAAAATCTAGCAGTGATTTAAGGCTCACATTGATCATTGTTCAAAATTAAGTCAACCTGTCATTGAAAGTATTTTTTGTGAAATCGATTGTGCCACTGTCAGACAGTGACTGCCCTGAGTGTTTGCATTGTCATTCAGTGCAAAGGCTGTTATGATTTCATTAATATGTTTAGCTGCTTTCTTCTGCTTTGAGTAATGTGGCAGAATGCCCTGCTTTTTATTTTAACCTGGAGTAAATGAATTAAGGAATGTCATGCTGTACTTTTGAAACAGAGCTCACTGTAAGACAACAGATAGAACTAATCAAAACCTTTTTTTTTTTAATTTGTGAAAAAATCTAATGTTGGACTGACATTGTTTTGGGAAATATCCTGTGGACTGGATATTTCTGCAGCTACGAGGGTTGCCTGGCTGTCTGCTGGCACTTCTCCTTAAGTGAATGGGTAGGAAAGTGGGTTTCTATGGACTATTTATCAGAATATTTTCCAGATAGAACTTTTTTCTCTGCCTCCTTTAGAGCAGTGGCTGTTGTCCACTGAAACCTAACTGCAGTTCAACAAAGCGAGGGGTGTTGTTTTTCCAAGTTATTTTTCTCACTGTGGAATTGTCTCATTAGGCGTATCACATTCCCAAAGCTGAAATATCTGCCAGTATCTCTGAGGAATTACCCCAGGTGTGCTAGACTGCCTTGATAGAAATCACCACTTAAATGAGATGGAAAGAAGAAATTGTTGATTGTTGAAGTGGGGAGGGAAAGCATTTGTGTGCGGGAGCATTCAATTTTAAATTGCATTAATAGTGGTTAAATTATTTTGTCTGGAAATAGAGCAAAACAGATAATGTCCTGCATGACTTGGAGATGTCATTAGAGAGAATAATCATGCTGTAGTGTGCCCACAGATCACCAGGCCATTGCCCTTGGGGATTTCTGGAAAATTTGAAGCAGTGCAATTAGTTTTCCAGTGGTCTGGATGTGGGTCATGTTTCTGTAGTTGTTTGCATGGTCAGAGTTACCATTGCACGGCCTACTTGATAATAATAATTCAATTGCTGTGAACCCCTACGACTACTTGCTGTTTCTGATCAGCAGGAGCAATATCTTCCAGTGACAATACTCAGATATGTGTCTGAAATTTAGTATCTCCTGGTGATATTTTTCACCAATACAAAAACCTCATAAGCCGTATCAAAAAAAAAAAAAAAAAAAAAAAAAAAAAAAAAAAGAGAGAGATTCCAAAGTTTTGTGTCAGAGTCTAAGATATTTGAATGAGAAAATGAAAAATCACCTGTCAGCACTCGTTATATGAAGTTGTCGGACTTGGATATTCAAGGAAAAAATGTGATGTGAATTTATTATTTTTTGAAAGATGAGAAAACAGCTAAGCTAAATAAGAGTTTAGCTAAGCTAAATAAGACTCAAATCCTAAATTAATTTACAAAGATTCTTACCAATATGTGATCTGTTTTCTAACTGAGACATGTAGCTTAATGTTCATAACTTTGCCATGAATAAAGTAACAGAAATGTAGTAGATGTTGAAGGAAATGGTACCTTCTCTTCCATCGCTGGTTTAGCTATTAGTGTGAACTCTGTTAATTTTTGCCAGAATATGGATCACCCTTGTGCTAAGCATAGTACAAACATACAATGAGAGATTTTGTTCTTTCACCTTTGGCTCAATTTAAGGAAACAGCAAATATTGGAAGAAGTCAAAACAGTGTCTAAAACACAAACCATCCAGATGATGAGTGGAGAAATCAGACATACTGCCCAGGAAGCTCTGGTCATCAGTGTCAGTCCTAGTGCCTGCTTGTGATCTCAATCAGGTGTGCCAGAAAAAAGCCATCTGATGACAATATATTTTTTTTTTTTTTCTGGTGTGAGGTTATGTTGCCAGCTAATAATACCATGTTCTTTTGAGTCCCCCAAGGATAATTGTCATGAAGTTCAAGTTGTCAAAACATATTATTAGCATTGCTTGAGGAAGAATGTAAAGCTCTTAAATAATCACTAGGTGAACCTGGCAAAGATAGATACATTGAGATACATCTGTTTTAGTGCAGAAAGAGAGACTGCTCAGTATTTTGTAATAAACCTTGAAATACTGAAGAGAACAGTGTGGTGGGCCACTTTGGTAAGAGCCATGTGTGAGTCATCTTAACACTTAATGAAGTGTGATCTTGTTTTAACTTGCCTCGACTGTTGCTAGCTGCTCTTGGCCACTTCAGTGATGTGGAGAGCGTGGTGACTGGAGAGTGCACTGGGGTGGTGTGAGTCAGAGTGGGGGCAACTTGGCTCAGGTCAAGAGGAAAGACAGCCAAGAAAGGCAAAGTGTTTTGTCTGCAAATGGAGAAATGCTGCTGCTGGAACTGTTCAGTGGAAAGGATAAAGATTATGGTGGGTTGAGTCTGTGGATTTGTCATTTGCATGGCTGAGGTGGATTGCTTTGTAGTATCGATGCACTGAGGATGCTGCTGGAGCTGAGGCTGGCTAGCTGTTGTCCCCATAGTTCACCAGTTTGAAATTGCCCTGGAATCAATAGACTCTGCAAAAATGGCTGCATGCTTGAATTTCATGCAAGCACTGGTAATTATTACATCCCCTCTTGTATTATCAGTAGCTCTTTTTCTGTTGCCTCTTTCCTTTCTGAATGAGCCTCTTTGTTACCACTGTAGCAATCAATACTGCAGAGACTTAAGAAAAAAGAGGGGAAGAGACACTGAACATAATGCTAGTAATCAGAAGGGTTGTTATGTACAAAAGGGATGAAAAATAGGTCTTTCTCCATGAGCCACATGATAGAATCCGCCTTTGTGTTCATCTGTTTTGATCTGACGATGAACTGGAGACTTAGAGGTGAGAAGTTAGTGACAAGCATGCTGAGCTACCCCACACTACCCACTGAAGGAAAAGAAAGCCAAAGCAGCGCTGGAGCTTTGACCCCAAACCCTAAGATATATTTTCAGACCTACTAGTCTTTTCTGTTTTGTATTGTTTGAATCATTTCCTACTGAGGTAGATAGAGCCAGAGGAAAGAGCAAGCGTTTTCAAATGTGTTACACTAGTTTTATTGCTGCTCCTATGCTTTGAGGTGGCTCCATGGAGCAAATTGTTGATAAGTTGAGAAACTTTTAGTGATCTCTTGCTGGGACACCGAAGGTGCAGTTTTTCTGATCTCTCTCATCCAAGGGAGTCAGGGAAATAATGTTAAAAATAGAGGGCTATACAAAGGCACTGAGGGGTGCAAATTTTAGAAAAGGAGTGAGAGGGAATGAAACTATAGTCTACATGTCAGGAGTGCTTATATTGCATACAGTCTAGTGTGTGTAAACTTGATAGTTACACCCCATAAGATTTACTGTTTTGCTGTGCAGGATAAACACAATAGAGCAGGAAAATATGTACAATTTAGTACAGAATTGAGAATAAAGGATATTGGGCAACGAAATGGGATTTAAAAGTTGTAACACTGAGAGCTGGAACCCTTTTTTTTGAATGCAGTTATGCAGAAAGATGGGCCTGAGGAGAGCACTCCCGCAGACCTGCAGGAAAGAACTTGAGAGACTGACTGAGGAAGGAGGCAGGAATGTTTCCTGTGACATGGGAAATGTGAGGGGCATTTTGGCCCTGAGTTACTGGAAGGTCTTCTCTTGGAAAGTGCTCATTAAAATGGGAGCTGCACAAACTGGCAGCCCCATGGAAAATCGTGAAACTCTTTGTACTGGAGAGGGAACCTGAGACAGAACTGACATCCCATCTGACCAAATTAGAGGCAATACATGATTTAAAGAAGTTAAGCATATAAACATGGAGGAGGGAGAGATAAGATGGTTCAAACTCTTTAGCAATTGCCCTGGAACTAGATTATAGTGGGATCTAAAGAGAAATCTTTTATCCTCTGTGGGGTGGTATGAGTAATTCTTGTTTTCATTATAAATTTTCACTTTTTAAATTATGTTACATTTGCAATTTTTTTAGCTAGAAGATAAAGGATGATTAATAGCACAGAGAGTTGTATTTCTAGCTTCTTATGAAAGTTTGCTTGGGAAGTTCTGGGATGCATCTGTGAAGCCAGACTTGACTAGTTGGAAGTCGAGGTGCTGTTGCTTGGTTGAACAACTGACAGCTACAATTTGTATCCTTATGCTTATTACAGGTGAGGATTTACACTCTCTCTGTCTGCAATTTGATTTAGGGAATCCTCAGAGCTGTCTCTTGTGATGGTCAAGAGATGATGTTTCTCAAGAGACCAGATGCCACCAGAACATTATCAGAACTGGCACCGCTTTTGTGTCTGTTTTCTTAATATGAAAAAATTGGGTAATTTTTGCCATGAAAGATATCATAATCCAGAATCAGATTTGTCACAGATTCTTAAGAAGTTTTGCAATAGACTGGATGAATCACTCGGGGAGGGGGATGGTGGTGGGTTTTTTTAACCCATTATTCTCAAGATCATAACATCTAGCACAGACTGAGAAACAAGAAGACAAAAAGCTTTGATCTCCACTTTACTTTCTTTCAGCCTTTTTGTCCCAATAGAAGCCATTTGGAATTTGAGAACAGACGAGATAACCTTGCTCGAAGCACTAGCAAATACATCATCAAGTTGTTGTGACATTATGTACTGTACTGTCCCTTCAGAAATGAAGTTCAAGTGGAACAAATGTTAGAAAAAGACATATGGCTTATGGGGACAGGTTTGTTCTCTAGTGAAAAGTGAAGTTATTAAATGAGCAGTGCCTGCCAATTGCAGAAAAGTTGGCAAGGTTATATTGGCACTTTTTTTTTTTTAATTTAAAATTTGCAAGACCTCATGCAGGACTGCTGAATAAGGCCTTGAAAATGCTAGGCAGTATATGAATATATGGTCAATGCTCATGTTATAAACTCTTGTGTTATGAGCAGGAAGAATATGACACAACAAAAAAACTCTCAGAAAAGATTTTTTTTTACAAGAATAAGATGATCTCATTCCTGACTAGATTAGAAAACCTCTTTAAAAGATTAAAACTATGTACAGCAGAAGAGGTATTTGCCTGGTCTTTCTGAAGTCACAGCAGATAAAACTGCTTATTTTTCATGGTCAAGTTGTGTACATAAAGTTGTTCAGCAGAAACAAAATATGAAATAGAAATCTCTGATTTGATTAGAGAACAGTTGTCCTAAATATTCTGGAATAACTAGATTTTAGAAATGTAAAGGAATTCCTTACATTTTCAAAGTATGATCCACCTGCTAATGTAAGGGAATTGTGGCATGTTCTGTGTGTGACAGGGACTCCAGTTAAGATTCCTGTATGAATGCAAGCAAAAGTGGAATATGTGTTTATCTAGGGGAGTTATTATTTACCTATATCTGGAAAGCTTTCAGACTAATACACTTAAAGTAATGCTTATTTCTTCTGAATCCTTTGTGTAAAGTCAGCAGATGAATAACAATTACACCTTACTAAAATTAAACGGTTCTATAGAAATGCATACTTTACAATATTAATGGCATAATATATTTGATTTTTAAACATAATAGCTCACTGATAGTACTTTATCTCCTGGGAAAGCAATTTGCTAGTCACACAGGTAAATGCACATGGAGGCAACTCTGCATAAGAAAGTACAACTGTTAGCACATACTGTAGTTTTTATGGATGAGGACCTGTAAAAGTTACATATATATATAGAGCACCTCTGAAAGACCATAAACCAGGACTCTCCACCTTGATAGGGGTTATAGTCACTGAGTGACTTTGTTGGTATCAAGCCTTCATAGGTTAGGTTTAGCTCAGTGGTTAAGCTCAGTGACCTGGACATGGCCTTCAGATTCTTCAGAAACGTCGCTGTAGTCTCTTCAACAGTTTGTTGCAAATACTGATCCGTGCACTTTTTTTTCCTTTCAATTTTAGTCAGTTTGAGTGTATTTTAACCTCAGATAAGATACCAATCATATTTTAAAATATCTTGTTAAATTCATTCTTTTTATGTATCTCTTGATATTTTTATGTTAAAAGTTTTCCGTTAGAAAGAAACCTAGTGTTGAACATCTCTGTAAAAATAACATGATCTATATGATTTACACTTTTAAATGTGTTGTAAAAGGTGGCCTTTGTATAGGGGAGGCTTCATCCCTCTTGCAAAGCCAGAGCCTTCACTTTCAGTGGAACGAAATGTATCAACATTGGAAGAAACCGAGTCCTATTTAAAGCTGAAAGCCTACTAGATGGGACAAAAACCCTGCATTTTTAAAGGGGGAAGAAGGGGGGGAGAAAGCCATTCATGAGAAGTATAAAATGTAATTTTGTTTTAAAGCTCACTAAAAGCTATATAGGTCATGAAGACAATCAGTCCTTTATTCTTTGAAATAATTCACATTACAGCCCTATGTATTACCACCCTTATCACAAAAAAAGCCTTTAGATTTGTGTTGGCAGATAATTACAAATTGATTTCTGGACCCTCATTTTGACAATGGTTTTGAAAACCTTTTCTTTTTTTCCCCTTTTTAAAAGCCTCTTATGATTTCTCCTGCATCATACTGAAGAAGTACTGTCATGATAAGCTGGCCAGGTGTACTAAACCATTTATACAAAAGAGCCATAGAGCACAAGACCCCAAATATTCTGAAAATGAACTGTGAAGTGCTTCAGGTAACTGCTCTTGGCAGTGTATTTAATTTATATCTATCTTCATCTTTCATATCATTCAAACTTGAAATAATTTTACAAATAGAAGGTAATTTCGCAAATGGCTAACTGAAAATTTTACAACCTGCAGCTTGCTCTTTTTCCTAGCATAAGCATACCAAATCCTAGGCTCCTTTCTTTAATATTGATGTTTAGGAGTCATTGACATAAAAGTCTTCAGGAGCCAAGAGCCTTAACCCTGTATTGCTCCTGCTTACCTTATGGAGTTAAATCCATCTCAGAAGATACTACTGTTTCATTACCAAAGTCTCATGCTGAAAGTTCAGTTTGCAGTTTAAGACTGTTTTCCCAGCTCATAGGCAAACTTGAAGGATTAATCCTTGCATTTAGGAGTCTGCAATTTAAAACTCAGCCTTTTGTAGCTGCAAAAACACATTTAGGTAAAGTAGGTGAGTAGGAAGAAAGGAGATGAGTAACAAAAATCACTAGGTATGCTGGTATAGACGTGCTGTGTGCAGCCTGCAGTCCATCACTGACAGCAATCGCAGTAATCGTTCCTCACCACCTGCTTAGCTATACTATTTTTTACATACAAATGCAGTAGTATTTTCTTTTTTTAAAAAATAATGTTTATTTTTACAGAGAACTAAATAGCATTACCTCAGCATTTTGGATATATCCAAGGGATTCACAACACTAAGAACAACCTAGGGATGCAGGTATGTGAAGCACCTGTATGACAGGCAGCAAAAAAGTGCTAAAAATAATTAAAGGCTAAACTGAATTTTTTGAGTAGTACAGACTTAATAATTTGTCTTTGATTTCCTTCATAACTACAACCTTATGTATTATCGAACTGTTTGCAAGGTATCAAATATGATATCACCTTTTTTAGATATATTTTTATTTCAGGGAAAAAATATCATCTTTCAGATAAATGGGAATGGTAGCGTTACCTTTGGCTAAATCTCACATGGATGCCTGTAAAATATGATTTTATACCAGATGCCAGGAGGATGGAATCTGTAAACAGTATTAAGGAAAGAATATGAAGTGCTACTATCTTTGATAATCTTTAACTCTTTGATAATCTTTAATTCTTGGTAGAGGATAATTTTTGATCATGTTTCTTGTGGAACTTAAGCCTAAATCTGAATGCTACTAAACTTAACTTCCCTTTTTCCTGTTCATTTCTTACTTTTTTTTTTCTATGAATTTATAAATTATTTATCCTGTTACTCATTTTACCTCCTTTTTTTCAACATTTCTTTTCTCTAATTTCCAAGTATGTTCCAGAAACCATAAAAACAATGTAATCTTTAAACTGGCTAGTGGAATACATAAAATAATATGAAATTTGAAACAAGCAAACAAACAAAAACAGATTTTCATGTGCAACTGAAGCCATTCAGAAAAGCAGGATGTGAGCAGGTTACTTATTATTATTATTCCTCAGAGGCACATCCATGACTGGGATTAATTCTCAGACTTTCATTTATTTCAGTGGGCACTAACAATTCCTTTGAGTTCTTCTTTCTGAATTTCCTCTCTTTTTCATTAGTACCTGCCATTTTTTTTCTGTCTTCCATTCCATTCCGGTCCTCTGTGTGTGTATGTGCAGATATGTATGGATGCCATTTATTGTAGGGAGTCTTTATTTTTTCTGCACAAGTAGGATTCAGAATGTTCTTCTGGAATTTGACTAATTTAACTCTGTGAGAATATTGTGAGGATATTGCTGTCTAACTGCTTACTTGAACTGCTGTTGTAGACATGTCAACAGAAGATGGGGTGAGATAAAGGGAATGGGGCAAAAGCAGTTAGGAAGAAGTTCAAAATAAGACCAGAGAAGAGATGATACAAGTGACATGACTTTTTAAATTAAAGAATATGATTTATAAAGAGGAAGATTCACATTTTGTGGATTGTGTTTTGGGCTTTTTGCTGTGGACATGTGTCAGTACAGCAGGAACTGCGTAGTCCTAACCCTGCTCAAGCCCCTCCACACGTGGGTGAGAGGGAAGAGGACCACACGGCTTGGGCAGTGCAGAGCCAGATTCTTTCAGACCCGTTTCCGTGCTCCGGTGATGCAAATGTGAAGTTTCATTTCTTCCCTGTAAAGCCAGTGCTCAGACAATATTGCAGAACAAACCTTTCCTTACAAAGGTTATTTTCTCTCTGGAGCATTCCTTTTTTTATTTCTTTTTCTTTTTTTTTTTTTTTCCTGAAAGGCATTGTAGACTAGAAATTCTCTAAGAGTTCATGACACCCTGAGAGCCTTCCTTTCAGAGACAAGCTGTATAATAATAATGCAGTGGCAGAAAAATCGAGGAGAGGTGGCTTTCTCCAATAGAGAATTTGCCTTTAATTCTACCCTGAAGAGATTGCAATGGAGCACCAACCTTTGTTCTTACTGTAGCGCCTCACTGCTGCACCAACCATTTGTTAAATGGGAAGTAATTGAGGTTGAAAGAGAATTGAATGAATAAAGCTTTTGGCAGCGAAGGGGAGGAGGCAAAGTGTGGGTTAAAGGTTATTCCTTGCAGAAATTTCATAAAATGAGAGGTAATACAGCTTTTGAGCTAGAATTGCTGGTGTCTCTGGAGGGGGCTTGCAGAAGAGAGGGAAGAGAGCAGGTTCGGTGGGGAGGGGGGAGACTGAAGCTGGAGATGCACAATGGGAGTAGTAAACTGGTATCAAATACCTGGCTTTGTGTCATCTTATCAATTATATTAGAAATTTCAGTCTAAGATTTGCCAGTTTGGCAAACTCTCTTCAGGTGTAGAGACCAAAGCAAGAGGAACTGAGGAGGTGTCAAGCGACAGTAATACAGCCTGTTCAAAGCTTATCTGAGTTGGTGCTGCTGTCAGAGGAATGAATGAACTGCACATGTAGGTATTTTCCAGAATTCTGGGGTTCTGATAATTTGAGGAAAAAGATATTTTCTTTTTTTTGCTGTGAACTTTTGTTTGCCTTTAGATTTACTCCTTCACACTGACCAAAGAGTCTTTCCCTCAGCCTTCCCCTCAATACCTTTCACACTCCTCCTCAGAAGGGAAAGCCTGTCAAGAACGTTGATCTTGTGTTATTTGGGGCCTGGAGACTCTGGGATCTTTCACTGATCCTGTACTAAATAAAATACCAACATTAAGGAAACATTAATGTGTTTCCCTTTAGTATGCTTTCCACACTATCCTGCAGTAATTTTGTATTAATTCTTGTATTTGTAGTACAAAGGCATAGGGAAGTACAACTTTTATCTTGCAGAATACTGTTTTGTGTTCTTCCAACATGTACTTAATTGTGCGAAATATTAGGTCTAATGATCTTTGTTCAAAAATGTGATATTTGGGGACTGTTGTTTGATATACGCATTATTTTCATACATGGCCTTTCGAGTTTTATCTGTTGAATACCATTATTTGCTATGCCTTATAAAATCTGGCTTTGCATAAGTTTTATTATAGCAATACCATCGTGGTTAGCAGGATACTTTCCACTGCTCAAATCATGGTCGAATTTAATACACATTATTTTTAGTGAAATTCCTTTGGGCTAGACACTAGCCCAATTCTCATGCACAGCTTTGTCAGTAATTTGGAGATACACCTCAACTAGCTGCCAGCAAAATACCTTCTAGATGACATAAAGACTATTGGAACTGTGGGCAGCAATTAAGTCCTACCACAAAATTTAGGATGCAGCCAATATACACCATTCAAGCAAAATTTATAAGGAGAATTGAGTGTAGGGATGCAATGAGAATATCTGTTAAGCTGAAAGCTGGTACTTGCGAAAGATGTTAGTGTTATGGTAGGCATGCAGCTCATTATGGGTTTCTATGAGAGCTGGAGGCAAGAAGCAATGTGCTTCTTGGCTATACAGATTAAAAGAGTGATTTAGGGAAGTGGAAGTGATTTTATCTCTGCATATTGCATTAGTCAGTCAGATACTTGAATACTGTGTTCAGTTTTGTGTCCACATTTGTTTAAATTATGTTGGCAAATTGAAGAAGGTACAGGAATGGGCCAAAAAAGTAATTTTGAGAGAATGCCTTATAGTGAGAACTTAGAGCTCCATCTGTTCTGCTTTTCTCAAAGAAAGAGAGATGATTTGTTTACAGTATAGAAGTGCCTCAGTGCATATAAAATATTGGTTACCAGAAGCCTCTATAATCTAGCAGAAAAAGGCAAGAATTGGCTGAAATAGCTGGAAGTTGAATCCACACTAATCAAATGGGGAATTAGAAACAAATAAACAAACAAGAGAAGAATGAACCTTAATTGTGGAGCAATGCTTTGTGAAATATGAAAATCCTGATACTAATATTTTTTCCAGCTCTAATAAAGCGGCCCTCATCACGGTATCACTGTTGTTGAACTTGCTACCTAAATGGAGAGGAAAAGTGCGAAGGATTATTCTGCATCCACAGAATACCAATGCCAGCAAATTCTGACATATTGATGGAAATTTTGAATCTTGTGGCAGTTATACTATCAGATAAGCACCAGCAGCACTGATAAATGCTGAGTCCATAAGTGACTTCAGAGCCACCTCTGATCCCAATGGGTCTTGTGAATGTGAACCTTTGCCCAAGTCCAGAGAGTCGGTCAGGTACCCACTTGAAAGGGAAGTATGTGGGACATGGTGCAGCTGAGGGATGCAATCACTTCCAGCTACCTGCAGGAAGGCTTTGGAGTGGGGTACCTTGGAGATACAATTATTAAAAAATTAAAAATTAAATCCCAAATCATTTGCAGCTGGAATACATTTTAGAGCTGGGATTAGTAGATAGTTAAAAAAAGGAGTAATGCTGCAGTGTCTTACAATTAGAAATCATCATTAATTAAACACACATTCATTTACAGAATGAGGTATTTTCTTTGTGGCACGTCTGGGTGTTCTCCTTACTTGTGTTTTTATTACTTGCAATTACAATTTATTACTTTCCATAAAAATGATAATTTCGGGCATCCCAAGTTAAATGAATGATTCAATAATTTAGAACTACTGAGTATTTGTTATCTTTGAGGGCTGTGAAAATGAATTGCACGTTGCTGAATTTGAACTGCCGGTCTCGTGGAGAAATCAGTCCCGCAGGAGCCGCGCGGCGCCGCTGCGGAGGCAGGAAGGCCGAGGCTGCAGGGTCTGTGCATTTACCTCCCGGATACTTATCTGAGCTGAGTATTCGCAGGGCACTGAGTTTCTGGTTCACCTTCGAATGCAGCTCTGGAGGTATCTTTGCTACTCACTGGAGGGAAAAAATGCTAAAACGGGGAAATATGGCCTGGGAAATATGGGAAAGGGCTTTGGCCTAAGAAGCAGAATCCCGTGAAGGTCCATATAGACAGCTCTTCCATTCTTGGGTATCTACCCCAGAATGTCCTTTCTGGGAAATTTCACATCCTTGTGGAATGACAGCATCTGGACCAAAGCCCATGCCAGGAACAGCCTCTGATAACGTTGCTTTGCCCGCTCTGTCTCCTTTGCTGTGGGTGGAAAGCTGAGGTGCTCTGCAGTCCTTGAGGCACTATAGAACTGCGAGGCACTATAGAAATGTAAGAGCACCAGGTTCATGTTGCTGCATTCGGCCCGTGCTGCCAGATTGTCCTGACTGGTAGCTGGAAGAGGGGGTTAAATGAGTCCATGGGGCAACTGGTGCAGTTTTATTGGCTTCACTGGGAACAGGAGCTCTCAAGGGGCAATTTCTGCAAATTCATCTCACTGCTCCTGTTTCCTCTGACACCCTCAAACTGAACCAGGTGCCACAAATCATCTGCTTCATAGTGATGTTTCACGTGAAAATCAGTGATCATGCGTCATATAGGCTGCCACCATGGTGGTATGTGATCTGTTAATTTTTAGTGATCTAAACACATGTTCACACACACATATTTAATCTCCGTGGTGTTTCAGAGTCCAGAATTACATGTATTTTTTATTTTGATCTTCAGAGAAAAAGGAAAGCAGAGGCATTTGGCTGAAACTGTAAAAAACTAATAATTGAGGGTTTTGAATATGAAAACTAGCCTTGTGACCCCACTGTTGTCCAAAAGAGGAAGTGAGAAGATTTTTATCATACATGGCTTCTGTCATCTCCTTTGTTGGGAAGAGAATAAATATCCTGCCTAAGTTCTTAAAAAAAATACTCCAGCTTTATCTGAAAAATGTGCTTTATTCCCCTTTCAAATTACTCATTTCTGACACACATGACAGCTCCTGCCTTTCAGTACCTTAATTGAAGCTGTAATAATTGATGCCACCTTTACATATTTATTTCCTGTGGAAATATAGTTTACAGAGTCACCGATTCAGGAGATAAAAATAGTGTCCTGGTGCTGGGCTTCTCTCTGCGACTAGAGGTGATGATAAAAGTGATTTCCCGTGAAGCGGGCAGCAGCACCGTACTGCTGCGCACGTGCTTGGAGCTGCTGATTTACAGGGGGGCTTAGAACCCTGAACTCCGGTTTAATTCAGTGAGAGCTTTAGCACCAATAAATTAAAGTCAAGTATGTGTTTGAGCATATTTTATAGACTGTGTGGCAGATTCTGATTACTTTCGCTGGGGATAAACTAAAGTCTGATCCTTTTCCCCTTACAAAGTGCTTTGTGGTATTTCTTATGCTTATATTAGTGATTAAAAAAAAAAAAAAAAAAAAAAAGGAAAATTGCCTCTCCCCTAAACCTCCCATCCTTCTTATTGTATAGATATTTTACCCTTTGTCCAAATGCAAAATGAACATAAGGTATATTGTTGAAACCACCTCAGCAGTGTTTATCAATGATGCATCTAGCTTGGTGGAGTGACACAGGCTCACTGGATTGTGACCACAATGAGAAATTGCTTAGATAGTTACTGCTGTTCCCAGTAGTGCAAATCTGGGAGTGAGGCACAATTCTTGAGGCATCGGTGTTTATGATAATTAGATTAAACAGTGTATGCGAGGCAATCAAGTGGTCATATGCATGAATGAACTGATAGGCAGAAGATATAATATCATTACCTATTGAAATATCCGTGTCCTAGTAAGAAAAATAGCAGGACAGTTAACAAGCAGAAGCTGCATGCAAGAAGTCTCATTACTGCCTGGTAAAGTATGCTATTCTGTGTATTGTGATACACAATAGTTATGATTAAATTAAAAAGAAATCCTTCTTATGCTGCAAATTGAGCATTCAGAGGGTAGACCAATGTAATTCTGACATTGCCTTAATTCATTATTTTTGTGCTTGTGTGTTATGGTACGGTGTCTGATTGCATTGATCACATACTACTTTTTTTCCAGATAATCCCAGCATCATTTAATGCACAAGGAGAACCTATTCTTTGGATCACCTGGGATCTGAAATAGCTCCATTTGCAAGCTGATAGTTTAAACTCCTAGCAACCCAGACATGCCTACATAACCACCAAGCTTATCTAAGGTCTTCTGTCTCAGGAAATAAATTAACCCATTCAATCCCAATAACTAACTGTGAGAAAAAGAAGAGAAATCTAAGCGTGTATGATTTTTATTTGAAAACATTGTCGTTGTTTCACCATTTTTCTACAAACACAAATCTCATTAATCCACAGCAATATTTACGGGCAGAAAGATATTAGCATTAATAGGTAGAATGTTATTATAATTGGATTGCTGCTTGTTTTGTTTCTTTTGAAGACTGTTTTTTATTTATTGTAATGAAAACAAAACAGTTCCATTTGAAACTTGAATTCCTGAATGGCATACAAAAACACAACTACCTTTCTGTACATGTGTTAAATCAAAATGGCGTATATTCCTGAATCGAGATTTTTAATAGGAAATTTAAGTGGTTTTGAAATCCTGGTTTCTGCAAATGCTGGAGGGAAGGAATGTGTTACTGTATCTAGTTCTGAGTCTTTTGAGAGTCTGCATGAGTCGTCAAAGGTGCCTGTGTGAGATGTGACCTTTTCAGTTCGTATTTATTATGTCTTCCCAAATACACACAGTAGCTGTACAGTGCCTGTCAACATTACATTTGGTGAAACTGGTCCTCTGAAGGAAGGAGTTCTTTTTAATCCTTAAATACGCCTCTTCTCCAGCTGATTCTGAGAAAAACATTGTGAAGGAAACTATAAGAAGCAGAGAAAGAAATGCGTGTTTTAACTTTCTTTTCTCCCTTTCCTTTCCAAAGTCCTCCCTCCTTTTATATCAAATTCTCCTTGGGATCTAGTCTTTTGTTATCCCACCTTATCCCTCTGAGGACCTTTGTTATAAAGAGCTTATAAATGTCCCCTCTCCAGCAAAATGCAGTACACGGACCCTGTGTTATCCATACATAGCAGAGTGTTTCGCCCCCTCCAACAGTGGCTTAACTATAGTACCTGGTTCTCCTACCTAATTACAGCAAGAAGGAATTAAGCCCTTTCCAGTCCTTCAAACACTTCCTCCTCCTGATTTGCAAGGCTCTCATTAAACCCCTCAAGCCCTCACTAGCATGGACAGCAAACAGTGAAATGTGTGTTAAACCACTGAAATGATAGGAAATATTCTGTAGTTTAACCCTGTTAGTGGACTCGGGAGGAGCATGGCTACCTGGTGAATGTGGCATCCTATTTGTGATTGAAAAACAATGTGACACACATGGGGTTTTTCCCCTCTTAATGGCCTTCAAGCTCCCGTCAGTCTCTGTAGCAATTAAAAAAATACATTCATTAAATGCAAATGGGGGATACTTCCAAATACATCATTCTGTTAGGCAAAGTGAGGAAGACATTGCTTTTGATTTCAAAATGGGCTTTAAACAACTGCTGATCAGTAATGTGAGAGCTTATTGCATTTATCTGAGTGCCCAAAAGGGAATTACATCAGACTGGGTCTGATTTATATTATTACAGCTTCTCAAATCTCTGTTATGTCAGGTTATCGTAATCTTCACTAACTGCATAATTGGTCTTTGCAAAAGCAAGTCCTTCTTCCTAAATTCCTGCTACAAAAGCCATGTCTTGCAGTGGCTGGATCTCCTCTTGTCTAGAGCAGCATCATCCATCTCACTGCTTTGCACAGCAGCCAACGGGGACCTCATCTGCTCTGAGCTCAGGTGAACTCTATGAAGATCTTGGGGTAACACTATGATGTTTCTAAAAAACCAAAAAACCTGACTGAAATAATCTGATTGCACATTTTCTTCATACTGTGAGTAAAGGGCACCTCCTTTCTTGCTAAAGAGAGGCAGGCACTACCTCCGTTTTTAAGTAATCCCTTTTGAGACATCCCTTCTGAGCATCTGAGACACCCTTCTTAGTCCTCGCAGGCCTGCATTAAAAGTAGATTGTTGGTGCCAATAAGTAAGCTGTGTTGTTTGTACATGGCTGCTCTTCCTG
Organism: Nothoprocta perdicaria; assembly: GCF_003342845.1. Taxonomy (NCBI): domain Eukaryota; kingdom Metazoa; phylum Chordata; class Aves; order Tinamiformes; family Tinamidae; genus Nothoprocta; species Nothoprocta perdicaria. Next base: position 1,967,236 of record NW_020456254.1, on the reverse strand, counting down.
GACTTTGTTGCATAGGGACTAAAAGATGTGAAAACTGGACTGTTCTTATTCTCTCATTTATGAATCAGCAGATAGCGGAATATTTTCCTTTGCCATTGATCAACTGGAAAAAAATAAATAAGATTGAACATAAACATTCCTGGACTTCTTTTTCTTCCCTTTCCTTTTGTTCTGACTTTCTGCAAAAATTTCTGCAGGTGTAACATCTGTATAATGTATAAATCATTATAAACAAGGCTTGAAAGGAATTTTACTGTTTATACTATAGCTTCCCTGCCCTTTAGCAGTGATGAAAAGTGAAAATACCAGTGCATCTGGAATTCAAAGGAGGAGAAAAAAATAGATGAGAGATCATAAAGGGGTAGCGTGGTTCAGCTAGACTCAGTGTTTAGAATATTAAGCAGATTTGACCCATGCTGAGAAGAGTCTGAAGAGCAAATTTTTCTCAGCACCATCTCTTATGTCAGCACCCTGATTAACAAAGACATTTAAATAATGTCACTGCACTTCATACAATTTGAGCCTATTTTCTCTTTTGTATAGTTCGCGAATGTAATTTTTTTTTTTCACTTGCCATATTTGACCTCTGTCTCCTAATAGTGGCAGGCAATGATACTTTGAATTATTATGATGAATATAAATGTAAGCTTCAAAAATAACAAAGCTTTTGTTCCTTTCCTGATGAAAGCACTATTTTGCAGTTGCTTTAAATTTTATAGCTCCAAGTCTGCCATGCTAGAGAAATCTACTAAGGATTTCTCAGTGAATTCATTAGAAATGTCTGTTTTCATAGTCTGCCTTGTACAAATAAGGAGCAGGGATTTGAAAGTTCAGGGTATATCTTGCTGTGCCTAAGCTGCCACAGTGTTATATATGCTGAACCTGTTTTTATGTTCCTAGTGAGGAATAATTCAAGCTGAACTCTGAATTCCCTCATTAGGGGTTTAAGCCACTAAGGCTAAATTTTGGTATTTGTTAACAGCATCCTGTGTGAATTAATATTTTCCAGGGGGCACACAGATTTTTGAAAGAACAGTTTTTGCAAGATAAAGGTAAGTAAAAGCCACATGTGTATTCCAGACATGTGAAAGCAATTTCAAGGGTCACAGCTTCGCAGCTGGAATTAACAAGATGCTAACTAAGAGAAAGAGGAAGAGTAGAAGGAATGTGCTCTTCCATTTCTCGTGTAGTATAGAGAATGTAAATGCTTGGAAAATGTCCCAAATGAAATGAATCTGTCTTTTTCTCCTAGTCATGTGGGTCTTTCTTATTTTTTTCTTTACTTTTCTTCATTTTTTTTCTTTTATATTTTCTTTATTAGATCTGATGAAAAAGCTATACAGTAGAAATGGACTGAGTCACTTTTCCAAGCAAAATCTAAGGGTTCAGGGCATGGCAAACTTCTTGTGATTATAGTTTCAACTTTCAAGTATTTTTCTACATTTCTATTTTTGAAAGATTGGAAGAGAAACTACTGTTCATTTCTCTCATATATCTGAAAATGGAAGTCATTTTACTGAGAAACCGAACATCTAAATCAGAGTTTGTCGAAGCCTCTGTGCTAAGTTTCTAGGTAGCCTGAACTATAGCGTGTGACTGCCAACTGTCCAGATGGAAACTGTAAATCAGGCAGCAGATGAATGTGGGATTGCCTCAGCAAAAGATAACATTTTTCAATTGTTTTGCAGATTAGGGGCCTGTCATACTTCATCTCCATCATACAATCCTAAACATTTTGTAGGGAGATACAATGAGGAGAATGAAGGCTATGCAATGACTAAACATGTTATTATTTAATAGGAAATTGTATCTTAGATTTCATTGCAGCACAGAAAGCAAATAATTTATGTTGCTTTCCATAAGCCTTATTCTAACTATTATTAATTCATTGTATTTAGAGAACATTCAGAAATTACTCCAAATCAAAGCTAGTTATTGTTGAATGGGATTAGAGCCACAAAGGCTGAGAAGATGTTCACAGAGACTCATTTGTTCCTTCCAATAGTCTCTCGCTTCATTGTCATGTTGCCAAAGAGAGTTGGTGAAAGGGCAGTTTTCTGGTGTCTTGACACCTGGCTTCCAGTGATTTACATCTGCAAACAATTTCTTTCTTTCAATTGAGATATCTTCAGGGATTGATACCTCAAATGAAAGGCTCTTAGCATTACAGCTCTGGCATTCTTGTACAATGTGTGACACTTCTGGTGGCGTTTTGTGTCTGCCATATAATCCATCTGCAAAGAACCAAAATATCCTGCTGTTTCTTGGTTTAAAATAATGATTTAGCATATGGGAATTAAATAAAAAGAAATCAATGCATAAATAAAAAGAAATGGAGGAATGCCTAATCTTTTTCAATAATGATGCTACCTGGGTATTTAACAAAAGTTAGGATTAAAATCTGGAAAGGAAAAGAAATAGATTATTTTCATTTTTGGTGGTAAACAGGCTTTGTTCACCTAGACAATAAAAAGAAAACAAATATCTCCTAATCTTTTTGCCTTCTCACTTACTGGATATGTACTTGTGAAGTCATTTATTTCACATCAACATCTAGACTATTTTTTAAATTATTGTTTGTTTTAGAACTATTCCCACTATTTCAAAATCAGTTTTCTATTCAGAGGCAATTAGTCATCAACAGATACTTTTTCCTTTTTTTTTTTTTTGAGTGTGATGACTTCCAGCACTAAGCAGGATCTTGATTTGAATCAATGTTTTTCTGCATTTCACTTTGTATTTTATCAATGAATAACGCCACATGATTTCATCTTCTATTGAAATGTCATTTCCATAACAAAATGTCCATGTGTTTTCTCTTTAATTAATATGCTCAGCATCATTTGGGAAGCAAACAAGTGTAGGCTCTACTTAAGAATAAAAAGGAGCTAGTTGTGGTTAGTGAAGTGCACTGAACAGATCCGTGAGTTGTCAGCAGTATAATGCTGCTTCTACCTTCTGTCCCAGAAACCAAAGTACTTGAGAAATGAGATATTAAGGGCTGCTGCATTTCTGATTCTATGTGTCTGGGAGGATGTAAGAACAGCGGGAATTACAGCTCTGAAGGAGAGGAGCTCTGCGTTGTTGGATCTTCATGGCTTCTCTTTATGAGATTCTCCTTCCCCGCTTTGTGCTGACAGCATTTCCCCAGGGGCAAAGTCCCCTGACTCTGAGAAATCCACTATGGGCAAGAAGACAGTGTAGCAGCAGCTCTGCCATAGATGCTTGTCAGGCAGGGGAGAGGCTGTAGCATTTTCATCACACTAAGCTGGCTGACATGCTCTCACAGAATACTATTTGCTGTATAATTTCAGAGCCCTCTTAAACTCTTTTAAACCATGGCTGGATGGAAAATGTGGATGCTGCAATCCTTCCGTTGGAAAAGCATTTTTTTGAATTGCAGCCATTCAGATATGCCAGGAAATGTGAACTGTGATGTTCAGCAGGGCAGCTCTGCTCCGTGCACATGGTCAGCCTGTTGATATGCAGGAGACTGTTCCACATTGTAAAATGCACCAGAGAAACTGAAGAAATTATAAGAGATTTCATATTTGTTACTGTGCTGCTTGTTTTTATTTCATGTTTATTTGAGCTTAAAAATAAGATAAAAAATCGTAAGTCATTTAGAAATTTGCCTGACTGAATGTCCAAATAGCTTCTCAATTTAGTTAGAATTATATACTGCAATTTTATTTTTATTTGTTTCATATCAATTCATATTTCAAAACATGCCCAATGTGATACTAAGAACCTGTCAATAGCCATTGATTGCTTTGGGTAGCACATGGAAGTCCACTGCAAGATATACTGATGCAGAACGTATGTAAGCCAATGTACTTGGGATTAGTTTATTTCTTAAATGAAAGTCTGGAAAAAATAGGCAGGCTACTCCACTTGTATTTGGATTTTTCATTTACAAACAGTAACTTCTCCTTTCTCTCATCAAGTTTCAGAGTTTCTGGGGCACTGCACATGTGCTCACGCTGCATCTGTTTCTGACTAGAGTTTTAGAGCTTGGACTTGGGTCCAAACACGTGCTGCGTGTGGAAATCCTTCAAGGGCAAAGGCAACATCACTTGTCATTGATTCTGCAGAACATTTAAAGAGAAGTGACATTTACCAGGGCTTGTTTTGAAGATTTATAAACACAATATAGATTTGGCAGGAATAGCTGCTTCAGTAACTGTTGTGCTGTAACAAGTAAGCATGGGCTTTACCACCAGCAGATCCACTAGCAGTTTGTCATCCAAGTAAAAATAAATATTCGATAAGCAATTTACGAGGATGTGAGTTCACTTCTGCCTCATTCCACATGGAAAGACCTGACATCTGTTGCCTGCACACTGCTGTTAAGGACACAATGAAATGAAGACAAATTAGTTGTGTAATTGTCAAAAATGTATTGGGAAAACTTTTCTTGTTTAGTAAAAATAATGTGAAGAATAATAGCAGAGGGTATTCATCAAGAGTGTATACATGATGGTGAATGATATCTGAATCATAAGAATAGGAATGATAGCTGTAAGAATTCATGTGAATAGACCTTAGTCTTTCAAGAGCCTAACTTTGATTTAGACAAAACCGCTTTGCATCACTCTGCATGTCACTCTGAAAGAATATTTCAGTTACAACCATTAGGATCCTCACTTGGACTACCAGAGCTGAGCAAGGTGGCATTAATGTGAAGGATGATAAGAGGAATTAATAAAATTGCATAGAGTTTCCTAGTGCTGCTAGGAAGCCAAGATGAGTTACAGGGGGAGTGAGGGCAGGACCTGTTCTGGCTCTGTCCATAAGGTGTTACAGGAGCTACTCCTGAGCAGAGCTTGCTCATGCCCGCTTCTCCCAACCAATGACCACATGAAGGATGGAACAAAACACATGTTGGGCATTTGACACTGCCAAAACTTCAGTGGCTGGTGGGAGGCAGGACTTTACTGCAGCTTCACACGCCTGTCTCTCCCCCACCAAAACAACCCCGCTGTGCAACCTGCTCAGTGTCCAGGAGAGTCACGGGGAAGGAGCCTGGAGTCTACACCAGCATCTGTGTCTACCCCTGGAGGTCAGGCTGGCATTCCAATGCATCCATGGCCATCCTTGGCCATGGTGCGTTACTAGCAGTGGCATGTGGTGTCTTCTGCTGCACTGCAACATTTTTACCTAAATAAATGAAATTTTTCTCCACTGGGACAGTCTTGTTTAGGCTCTGCTGTAATACAGATCCCTGATAAATACACAACATCCATCACACACACTCACACACAAAGTCTATAAACATCACAGTGAGTGTGACAAATATGACAGACTGTTTTTTCTAAATACAAAATGGATGAGGAAAGAAAGACAATTATTTTTGATGACAACTCAATTTGGTGTAGGAGGATCTTTGTTGTAATCTTGGTGTCTTGACCAATTTTAATGTCATCTCAACCAAATAGGATGATCAAAAATTATCTGAGAAACATGAAATATGTTTATCTTTTAAAAATATAAAAGATTCAAGGGCATACCTTGGTACTATGTATAGCAAAACAAATTAAACCTGACTGTTACGTATAATGTGACATATGAAGGACTTATGTGGCTATAAGGACAGACTTCTTTAGTTTCTAGGCTTGAATCTTTGTCATTGAGTTAAGAAGTTGTTGATAGAAAGAAGTATTTCTTGTCATGTAAGTAAAAGAAATCTACAGATTCTATATTTAGACAGAGAAATATAAATGCAGAAGACAATGGTGAATAGAAATACCCATTTAAAAAAAATGTTGAAATTGCAATATCCCATGTTTCTGCTTTTCTAACTGTAGTATATAAAACAAGTTACCCCAGATTCTATTTTTATTTTTGCAACAAATAATCCTGAAAAATAAAATAAAATGATTGTTTCTTTAGGAGGAAAAAAAAAAAGAATATTTTCACTGTTTGCAGTTGCTAACCCTATATGAGATACCATGAATAGGAGCTCTCAGCTGCAGGCTACATGTATAAATGCATGAAGCAGGACATTTTTTTGATAATTCACTCACTCATTACTCTTTCCTTCATGAGATTCATGCAATTGAGGGTGATTATAACAAGTATTTTCTTGGCAGATTGGCTTGCCAGGTTAGAGGTTTTGGCAAGAGAGCCACTAACCTTTTGGAATGAGGGAAGGGCAATTCTCTGTGTTTTCATTCTTATATTGGGAACAACCAGGGAGGAATGTATGAAGCTCTTGGCCACTTTTATAGAGACATTTGCTCATTGTTTCATTTCTAAGGAGCAGCAACCCAGTCAATTATACAGAGAACTTTAAAAAATATATTGATAAAACTTGTGCAATAGACTGGCTTTTTAATTTTTCTTTTCTTTTTCCTTTCTTTTCTTTTTTTTTTTTTTTTNTTTTCTTTTTTTTTTTTTTTTTTTTTTGAGTTAGCTCAAACTGCTCTCCTGGTGATTGATTGCTGCAGGGTCCCTCTACCATTCCCATTGTAAACAGCAGGGTGACACTCTTGATAACTCAGGCTGCGTAGCATTTCCCAGTATTATTCATATGTGCCTAATGGAGTAGTTTATAGACAAACAGAATAACCAATATTTCCTTCTAACTGCATTTATGCCTCTCTTTCACAGAATTAATATTCAGGCTTTGTTTTGTTAACATGGGAGAAAAATGCATGTGACATTTACCCAGGATACCCCGAGGAAGTGGAAAATAAGGCACACAAGTGTTCCACCACATCAAAAGTATGGTAATAGGTAGCACCCGGTAATCTAGAAATACATCACTATTTCTTAATGCTGGCAGTCACTGATCAGAAGACTTATCATCTGTGGCAAAGCTAAGTGAAAGAGAAAAATATGAGCCCTATCCCCAGTGTTTTCCTCTTTTGAAATGCTTTACCACTGCTGCTGCTTGCACTCCTGAGGGACGCTTGCTGATTCGTGTGTCATTCAGAACTATTGATGGACAAATTTCTGGAATAAATGGTAGTTTTGAAAATATACTCATGTACTTTGTATTAGTCTTACTTTAACAGTAGAAATACACTGAAGTTAAGAAAATAAACAACTGCCTGCTGCTCAGTTAGGACTACATTGCTGGAGCTCCAGGAAAAGCTCCCTTTTTCTTGCTCCATCCCTGCTTTCCTCCAGCAGACCCAGGTCTGCAGGGCTGGACCACCTCACAAAATGCATTTTGCAGTTTTACCCCCTGAAAAAGTGTTCCATGAGACCCATTTTGCATATGAAGAAATAAATGGTCACCCCGCTCTTGTGACACTTATGACATTTGCACAGGTGGCACTTGTTTGGGTACATCACGTTTTTGCCTCATTTCGTGAGGAAACAACGGGCACCAGTCTGAGGCTGGAGTGTTCTCCATGCCTCTTTCTGGCCCAGACTATGTCTCAGAGCAATTTTTGTATATAGTAGCTCTGTTTAGTTAATGCTAGACCTTTATGACATGAAGTTTTTATAAATAATCCAAACATTTCTGAATATTCGGATTTTAAGTTGAACAGAGGACTCTCAGTGGAAAAATGTTTAAAATAAATGGGGCAAAATTGCTACCAAGAGTGCATTACATTATATTCATTATATATACTATAAAAGTATATGCTTTATTTCAGTATGATTTCATCAGGGCTTCTTTTGAGGCTTTTTTTTTAATGCCAGGCATTCAGTCAATGCCATTTAACATAGAATCTCTTGGCAGCTGTAAGGAACAAATGATGCAGCTTTTTGCATGAAAAAATATATAAATGGACATCAACTGGAACTGTGCTTGCAAAGACATTCAAATTTTAGGGTTTTTTTTTCTTTCATTTCTGATTGTTTCAGGTCTTCTACTGCAAACCTTTGAGTTCATTGACAAATTTATCCCCCAAATGAATCAGACATTAAACAAATCCCAGTTTGTTAGTGGCACTGTGATAATGTTAAATCACAGTTTAGAAGCATGTTGTATTTTTAAGCATTCAGAGAGATGGACCCCAAAAGACAGTAAAAAAGCTAAAAAGAATCAGTGTGCAGCTGACAAAGCATCAATGTGAATCTGTGAATCAGCATTTCATGAATTACCTAAAAATATTATTGCAGCTTGCTCAGGTATTAACTGTGTGAAACAAGGGAGGGAAAATGAACATCAGGTAGGAAACCACATCAATCAGAGATTCTCTCACTAAATCTTTTCCACCATAGGCTACACTAAGACAAATAATTTCATTTTTTCCCATGGACATCAGCTAAATACATGGGCAGCTGCTACACTTTAGATGACACGTGGCATAATAATCTGTTACTTGATCATAATTGGCTTGAAGATCAGAGCCGTGAAACGTAGGGGTTAAAAATGCCTAAAAAAATAAAAAGTCCATTAGGCAAGGTGAAGTACCTTGCGTCCTCTATTGCAGTTGTTGGAAGCTCAAAACCCCCAAAGTTTACTTGCACAGGAGAATAGAAAGAAGATCATCTAAATAATCCTCAGGCTGAAAATGCTAGGCTGTCTTTTGGGGCTGCACAGACCCACTCAGTGCACATTGCTGTACATGGGGTGAATTCAAAATGAAAGCTGTGGAGCACTAATCAGCTTTTTGGGGAGCAATCTGACCAGCAGAAGGTTCCTCTTTGCTTCAGGCAAAGTGACTTGGCTGGCATATGTTCTTTCCTGGAAAACTGCATTTCAGCCACCAAGATCTTTCTAAGGTTCCTCTGGGAGCCTTAACTTCTGCTACCGTTGTGTTTGTATTATTAGTAATAGCGGCAATAACAATTATTGTTATTGTTGTTATTGCTATAGAAAGAGGCTGTACAAATGTGTGTAATATGTTACCCCTTCCTGCAAGAATTTATAGTCTGAGACATGTGACTTAGGAGAGGGGAATGGCTGAAAACACACAATCAATAAGCTTAGGGAAGTTACTTCCAGTCATTTAAAATTCGCCGTGTCTGCTTTCAGCTGCATTGGTCTCAATGAAGGCTGGAGCAGAGAGACTGGAAGCACTTACTAGAGAAAATGTTCCAAGTCTGTCCAATTTGTCTGTGCTGCACACTCTAAATGTGCTGCAGAGTCTTTTCTCTGACTCATTTTACTATTTCCTCCATACTTTTGATACACTGGTTTGTGTGTAAGTTTAAGGTAAGAAACAAATGCTGAGATGAATTCGTGATCACAGACTGTGCCGTGCTGCCCAGTTTTGCACTCCTGCATATTGACTTTTCCTGTCCAATTCAAGGCACTTCTCTGGCAGACGAAAATTGATTTTTCAAAAACATCAATGAGAGTTCAGCAGTTGCATAAAACAGATGTGAGATTCGCTATGCAGATCTGAAAGAATTTGACTTTTATGCATTTAAAAATACATGAAGAAATATGAATCTGAGATGGATTTGCTAGAATATGTATAACATGTATATCCACATAATTCTCTATACTTTTTCAAGTGCCAGGATATTTCTGACCAATTCTGCCTTGTTAGGAGTGATGTTTTAATTCCCAGACTGAAATGACTTCAAAAGTCCTTTCCCAAGAACTATATTTTTCATAACAATAAGACTGTCATCCTACTCTTAGCATGAAATGAAATGGATAAAATAGAATGAGAACCTGTTCATTTTATGTGTATCATTAACTACTGTTTGGACAATATTTGCCTGCTTAGTATTGTAAAGCCTAGCATTACAACTGATTTCTGTATACTAAAAGGATTCTAAAAGACAAGATGGGTGTAAGAAAGTTTGGAGTAACAGAAGAGGTTCAAAAAGGAGTAATAAGGTAGAGAGGGGAGGAGAAGGAAATGCAGAAATGAAGGGTATTTTTACAGAAAAAGAGACATAGCCACTCTGTATTCAGATAACCTGCAGAAGATGAATGTGGTAAAGGGAGCTGCTTAACAGTGCAGAACTAGCATCAGGAATTAAAATCAGGCTTTTGGGGTTACACTTTGCAAGCATGGAAATATTTCCCATGTTCTTGAAAAATTCTTGTCACTGACAACACTGTGGAAATGTCTGTGCACAACCATGGGACAGAAGGAAGTAGAGGATTATCCCTTTACTTGCTGTATTTTAGATGTGATTGTTCTTTGATAATATGTCTGGCCTAAACACCAGACAGAACTAAGCAAACTAAAAGCATAACTGATCGTTAACTAAATTTAGGCTGAATTCTAATGTAAAATTATAATTATGCAAGAAGCCCTCTTTTGCATGTCTTCCTTCTAAAATAGCATTTTTGAAAACAGAACCATCTACTTTGAAGACTGAAGGACACCAATTTGTGAATAACATAGAATTTAGCTTAGGAATCTGGGAAGTCTCTTTCACATACCCCTTTCTAGTCTAGTCTTGTTCCAGTAGGAAGTTAGATGTTTTATTTTGTGTTGTTATGTTGTTATTTTATTCCTGTCAGGTCCCATGCCAGAAAAAAAAAAATGAAAAAAAGAAAAAAGTAATTCTGCACTTTCTCTTATATAGACCAATTTTCTGTCCCCTTTCTACAACATGAGCTGAAATACAAGTAAAAAAAAAACCCTGCATGCTGAGTCCTATCAGATTATCTATAATCTCTTTAGCAAATGAAGTACTATTTCATCTTCTTCAAAAAATAAAAATTCTGAAAAATAGAAGAGAGAAAGGTTTCCTCTACCTTCCTTTGGCAGTTACTTAGAATAAATTAAAATCAAAGCTATAAGAAGCATGATCTTGCTGGTAATTTACTTCTATAGAGAAGACTTTTTTTATATACACTTTTATGTATAATAAAACAATATATGAAAATTTGAAACTGTAATCCTTAAGCAGTCCTTTCATCTGTTCTCCCAAAGGGAAGTTCTTTGACTTGGGAGAGCAAAGTACAGCAGAAATGCTTGCATGGGATGCGGGTGCTCCCACCAGGAACTCCAAGAGCAGGCAAAAAGAATTCACTAATACAAATCTGGTACTCAGCACCAATTCCTATGAATGCAGTGAAAAAAACCAAGGAAACAACAAAAGTTCCTGAGGACTTTCTCAAGAATATGATCTCCATTCCTGTCGAAATGGGTTGAGCATGAACAGAAATGACTGCTCATGACTCTAAACTGTTCCTTCAAATACAGCTAGTGTGTGAAATTATACAGGGCTAACTTCTATGGAAAGTCTTTAGGTCTAGAAGATGATAAAATGTTAGACAAGAATAAACTAACTGGAGTAATTTTTCATAAAGTGAAGTGTAATATTGTCTTGACAAATATTCTTCAAGTTTTATTCTTGCCTTCTTTAATGACAATTTTAGGAGCAAATGAATATTCCAAATCAAAGATACACCAGAGTTAAATTTTTGAGACATAATTTATAGTAAAAGCAAGCAGAAACCTTAACTATGCAGAGGTGTGTTTAACTTCTCTATTACTATTTTTGTCATTAACATGGCAGTGTGAGTTATAATACAAAATTGCTTTTGGAAGAAGTTCTAGTTTTCTTTTATTGTAATGAGAAGCCTCAAGACTTTATCTTTTGGCTGCATTCTTACATAAGAAATACAGCACTTGAAAGAATGAATTTTGATAAAAACATAGCAACCTCAGAATTAATACTACAATTGTAAGTGGGCCAGTACTGATGTGAATAGCTCCATATCTGTCCTTGAGTCTGGGATGAGCACAGGCTCCTCTGGAGAATGTGGATAGGCAGCCTGCAAAAAGCCATGTCTCTACGTTGACCTGCACATTGGGAAAACAGAGGAGAAAATCAATCATTGCTAATTCTGCAGATGTTCTGATAGCTATAGTAGGCATGAACAATGCCTACACATGGCACGAGGAACGAAACCCTCCGAGCTCTACAACTGAGAGTTTCTGGGCTGAATAAAGTAGTGGTTGAAGATAGCTCAGAGAAAAAAATATTTTGTCATATAGTCTATAGTGACAGAATGGAAAATACTACTAAAAGGTGGAAAATAATTTAATGCCATAACTAAGAAATAGTAACATATTTGGTCTTCACATGTGAATACTTCTGAGCTTTTTGGCCTTTGTAAGGGGACTTTGCTGACGAAGAGGAATCAGGTTTTAGTGTATAGATTTCAGCTAGTATTTAATATTCTCCTGTCATATGGTATGGATTTGATATAGAAAAACATCTTGTTGTAAATATATTGATGCAAATCACTTTGGATTTCAATTGGCACCAAAGCTGGGAGAATCTCATAGCGTCATCCTGTTGAACATCCGTCTGGCAAGCTGAAAGTTGTTTTTCTTTCTAGCTCTTCGTAGGAATAGAGAATAATTGGTTGAATAATTGTGAATTAGAATAAGCTGCAGATAAGTAAGTAGCAGATAAATCAATAGCAGAATAAGTAAGCGGATAAATATTTTCAACAGATTTTTTTAGATGTTTCAACTAATCAAATTTACACCAGCTAAGGATGTGATCAGGTGTATTTGTGGTCAGCCACCAAGTTTCTGGCCTCTTTTTGCAAGGCTCAGAAGAGGCCCCATATGGGAAGATGATTCATGCTGGAATGTAGAGGGCTGTGGCAGGGAGAGCCCCAGGCCTCCCACACAGCTCCGTGGCGGTGACGTGGAGGCAATGCAGGGCCGAGCGTGGTGATTCTGCTCTGACGGTGGAGAGAAATCACTGTGATGGGGTCACGAGGCGGGAGAGACATGAGGTGCAACAGCAGCTGCAAAGGGGAGATGAGACCACCCTATGGCCCATGGGCTCCTTCCCCCCGTAATTTGCCTCTGTTTTCCATGCGTTGTTGTAACTCTTATGTGTGAGTGAGGAACAAGCGCTAGGAGACAATAAAGAGGAGCTATTCTCCCAACTCCCATTTCTTAAGCTGTCTGGCAAACGTGCCCTTTTCCTAGACTCCTCTGAGCACCGCAGTTGTGCTCTTCTGCAGCAAGAAGGCCCGGGCGCTTGTAAGGATTTGAAATGCATCATGAGAAAATGTTAAAATAGCACCGTGGAAGAAAAAAGTGTACCCAAGGTACACACAGATATGACCAGTGAGAACTGGGATTGCAAGACAGATTGGGAGAGACAGGCACAGTTGACTACTGACACCTTGATCTGTGGCCATGTGTATATAGCTCAAGAGTGATGAATTTGGTGTGTTTATGCAAGTACTGCAGACAAACACTTTCCTGATTGGAGTTGAACAAAACTCTTGAGAATGATTCTCTGTGTTTTTCTTCAGAGTTTATTTATGTGAGCAATGTTTAGCTTTTAACAGGGTTGTGCTGTTGGCTTGGAGTTACAGAGTAAAACAGCAGGATTTTGGAAATATAGGTCATAAATAAGTACTTCTACAGCTGTACTAATGTACATATGATTATATATAGATGCATGTATTGATAAATAGATGTGTCTTTTAGATGAACTTTTTTGTTGCACAGTCTTCTAAACTTGAACATCATTTTAGCTTTCTTCACTTGTGTGATTTTATAAAGAAAAGAAAAATATATAATGCTAGGCAACAGAGAACTAAACTTGAAAAAATCTGTATGTGTGTGTATATATATATGCACATTATATATAAATTTCAATGTAAAAATAATTTTAATAACATTATGCTGAAATAATCATATGTTCCCAGTGACTCATTTTCGTATAATTCAAATAAGAACATATTCTGAGCGGTCTTAGATTGAGATTTGCAAAATGATTTGACTCCATCTACATGGCACATTTGAAAAGGTGAGATTAGCATTTGAAAAGAATGAATCAGATCTGAAAATATCTTGGAGATTATTCCCCTTACCAAGGATGGAATCATTTACTGTAGGCATTGACAGTTAGCATGATTTCAAGTGAACTGTTTCTTCAATAAACTCATGTAACATTTTTATTTAAGAAAAGGAGAGGAATGAGCAAACACAAAGTGGATTTCTTACATGTCAAAGTCTTTTTTGTTTTGTTTCATTAACGCCTTCATATATACATAAGCATCTTCTAGATTCTTTAATAATATTTTCATATATGAAAAAAATGAAGTCTGTCCACCTAAACTGCCTAAGTGGAGACCTAAAACTCATCTAAATATAACACACCAGTATATTTAAATACTTCCTAGGCATATCTAATATTATATCTAACCTCATGAAGTTTCTTGTGTTTGGGTTAATAATTTCATAAATACTAAAATTACTTTTACTTCTACATGGTCATAACTCTGTTTGACAGGATGGACACATCTATTTAAACTCCTTTCATTGAATTCAGGCTAGGTAAACAGATAATGAACCCCATTCCTAATACCCATGAAAAACCGGAAAAGCATAACCGCGTCTTTAATAGCTCACAGGATAAAGCAGTCATCCATGAAGGGAGATGGTCACGTTTTGGGTTCTGCTTAAACTGATGATGCTTAAGCTCTTAGCCCAAGAAAGCCCCAGTCCCAGCAAACGTGATGTTAACTGCAAATCATGGTGATGTTTATAATTTGTGTATGAAATGGGAGCTGAACCAGAAACCCACCTTCCGAAGCTGATTCTCTACCACAAATCCGTCCTCTTCTGCCTGGGGCTAGAGAGGATTTTGCTCTGGGAGGTTCCTTACAGAAAGAATTAGCACAGTGCCTAATCTGATCGTATCTAGAACTTTATCAATGTTCATTTGAGGATTTTGTGGTGTTTTAGCGTGCCTGGCACAAAGGCAGATATTCTCCGCAATTACGTGATATTTAGTTATTAGATAATTACAGATAATTGCAAGGGCAAATTCTATAAAGTGTTACCATAAAATCTAAATTCCAGAAATTGGATAACAATTATGGCTGAAGTTATATCATCATCCCAAGTATAATTACCATGAGATCAGCAACACATATAATTAATGAGTAATCACATGGAATTTGCCTTCAGAGTTACTTCACCCTCGTTGTAAAGTTCTTTGTCACAATATTTAAGTATAAAGATAACACAAATTGGCCTTCAGAAGAGCTACATTAAAACCCAAAATACTTCTTTCCCATGTAATATTTACTACTTTATGCTCTAACTGCATAGTTTGATGCAGAGAACAGGGGAAGACTGGTGTGCGGTGAACCAGGGAGAACTGAACTAATCACCTGCAGGAAGCCACTTCTCAATGGATACCAGTAAAGAGTTTTAAAACTCTTTTTCCTTCAGCAGCTGGCTAGTGAGATAAATATTCTCCACAGCTATCCAAAAATAATCCTTTATTATGTATTAAAGCTAGTTTATACCTCACTAAAATTCTATTAAGATCAATACTCAAGACCAATAAGGACAATTACTGTCCTCTTTTCATTCTAGGAGAATTTAGATTAACAACACTTCTTTACAGGAGCAAAGAATCTGTAAATCATTCTTGAATTTATGTTCAGACAAGTTTCCTTTTTCTTTTTTAATATTGTGTATATAAGTTTTTTTTTTTTTTTTGCCAAACTTCAAGTTACTAAATGGTGTTCTTGTTTTTCTTTGTGTGTACTTTCATCAATATTCCTCAGGTTTTACCTGGCAAGATGACTACACACAGCATGTTATTGGTCAGGAGCTCTCAACCATTCATAAAATCCGCACCAGACACCCTGATATATTTCCACCTGGAGGGTCTCATGGAGGAAGGTAAGTTTGCAATGATGAGAAGCAGAATGGCACCATAGCACTGCGTCTGAAATACTAAATGCATCACTAAAGTTAGTGAACAGACATTAAATGAAAACTAGCTGTAGGAAAGTACGAAAAATGGCACACAATGAATGAGAAACTCAACAAATTACAAAATTATGCCCTCTTTTGTTAGCTTGGAGTCAGAAATCAAAACCTCTCTTGTCCCATTTATGCAACTACCTGGCTTAGAATGGCAGGCGTGTACAATAGCTCATCTACAGGAGAAGTTTTATTCTGGAATTAACAGAAACAAAACAAACAAACAAAAAAAAGAAACAAAAAGAAGTACAGAAAGAAATTCTGACCCGCTAATGTCATCAAACTCATGTTTGTCCAGAACAATGTTGCAACCAAATTGAAGTCCATGGAATCTACTTCGGTGGCAAAAGTCATCCAATATAGAGACATTCATGTGAGACTTTATGGCATGAAACAATCCTGGGGCAGCTCTACCTAATCTTTGAATAATACAAGTCATTTCTCTAGGAGCTTGCAAGATATTGAGGGCTAGCTTCATTATGGGTGGCAAGAGGTAAGGACTCTGTATTTGCGTAGAGAGATATGGATATGAAGATATAGACTTATATCATCTTCATATACAGATACAAATATGCATATGTTTTACCCATTCTAGCCTGTCTTACAGGTTTAAGCTCAGCCTAATCATACAAACCTCAGAAGGCAATTTTTAAAAAGTATAAGAAATAATAAATTAACATAATGAAAGTTTAAATGGTAAATTGGATTTTCTTCTAAATGATCTTAAAACATGAAATCTCAGAATTACTGAGCTTGAAGGACAGTACTAGTTGTTTCTTCATATTGGAAGAAAGCTGAAACTCCTTGTCCTGATGGGCAAGATATTGGACATTCAACCTTAGATCGCTATAGAATTTCTAGCTTGGGGAAATCATATCCTGCAAAGAAAGGGAAAACATTTCTCTGCTAGATTGCTCTTTTATGGAAATAAAAATACTGTGTAATTGAAAATGCCCAGTGGCTCCAGCTGTGTTTGCTTCAGTTTTCTCTGATTAAATTCATAGAATTTGACCCTGTATTTTTTCATACTTGCTGATTCATTCAGTGTAAAGGAAACAAAGGCATTTCTTAAAATCATAGCACAGTACATTTCGAGAGTACTGTAAGGCAGAAGCTTAGCTTCTAGGTAAGATACCAATCTATAATTTATCATGAACGTGATAAAAACATGTGTTGAAATCCGTAAACCTGTTCTCTCTGCTTAGATATACTAAATGCCATATACTAAATGTGGATTCTCCAGCAGAAGAAATTACTTTGAATGTCTGTATCCTATGATTTTTTTTTTTTTTTTTTATGTTAGCATAATATAGAACAGATTTCCAAGAGATCAAGGTCATGTTCTCTAATGATCCAGATTCTTAACTGGAGTTATATAAAACTGAAATGTGTAAAAATGTATAGAAACAATTTAGTTCTTTATTGAGAATGAGAGATCACATATAGGAGTTCCTGTTGTGATCAGATTTGAGGTGCTTTGCTTTGTTAATTAAAACTGTATATTTTTAAAATAATTTATTTTGCATATCAACTTTAGGAACATGAAAATTTCAAAGCAGTTCTCATTGTGGATAGATTTTCTGAGGTCAGCAAGCTGGGCTTCTGAAAGCATTATCTTATGTGCCAAGAGTTTAAAACATTAGTTGATTTTTCTAGTTGACTATTTGCAATATATTTGCAATATGACCTATAGGTCATGGAACAGTGGGATTTTTTTTCCTTGTCTTTTTGTAGATTCCTATCAATTTTGCTCTGTGCTCAGTGTGCTTAGTACTTTTGCTAGAATATTGTCAAATATTAATTAACTAATTAAAATAGCAACAACTTAGGTATCTTATTATCAAAGAAATGTTGTGGCAGGAAGACTTTTTATTAAGGATAATGTGTAATAAGGCAATATGAAGTCATATTAATGAGTCATTAATCTCTGCAGAGTTAGTGAGAGCAAGAAAATAGACTCAGACACTTGAAAGGTAAATTGACTTAGGCTAAATTAGTGCATATGAAATCTGATAGAACAGAAGACATGGATTTCATCTTAACCTCCTCCCTGAAACTAGCAGCTTGATTTCAAGATGAAAGTTCTTTCTTTGGTGGCTAACTGGAGTGTACATGGTATTTTCTGGGTCCTTATTAAATTTCAAAAAGAAAAAAAAGAAAAAAAAAACAATCTTGAAAGAAGATCCAAGATAAAGGAAAATATCCATTTTGCACACAGGGAATAAATGTCAGTTGTGTTCATTGGTGCAATTAGGCAAAACCACAAATGTTTCCAACAAACTTCAATGTATAAAATGGAGTATAGCATTATTTCCATAATAAAACCATCATTAAGACAGTAATAAGATTCTTACAGCATTTAATGGGGAGAAACTCTTTATTCTAAAAGTATGGTATCTATCAGTTGAGAGCATTCTACAAAAGCGTAATATTTGTGGTGTGCTGGTTCAGTTATAAATTGCAAAAGATTATAAAGCGACGTGCTTTTCTGTGCATAAATAATTATCTATATCATGATGGTCTTTATGCATTGTAGTCCTTTTTCAAAACAAATTAAAACAGAACATGCTTCCAAATAAGTGCACAAGAAGTCAACTGACAGTCATTTCTCCTACTCACCAGATGCCTTTACATATTTCTCTTTAATCCATTTTCCAGCATCACTTTGTCAGATTTAAGAGGACAATTTTAATTCTATTGTAAGAACAGTTCATTTAATGCATTTTACTTTCTGCAGTAGCAAGGTTAGCAATAGTGATACACTGATGAACTGAAAAGATTTTTTCAAAATCAGACATGTTTAAAGGATTTTATTAAAGTTGCCATCAGATGAAATGTAATGCTTTGTTAGCTGGTTAGCCTTTTACTTTTTGATTGTTGTTTTCAAGTTTATAGTGTATAAAATTACAATCAGTATGGAATTCAAACACAATTTGAGAGCATGGCTATCTCCATAGGAAAAAGAGAGTAATCTTTCACCTCAGTTTCTGCTTTTACCACCAGAGTGAGTGATTATATACTGAAAATAATGGCTTGAAAAGCTAACGTAAAGACTATCTTTTATCTGTGCATTCGATTCATATTAACTCCAGCAAAAATCCCAAGGGTAGAATTTGGTCAGTATTTCCATTTGCTTTCCGCTTTCAAAGTAAGCAAAGAAAGGAGAAGATAGACATTGGAATTAAGCGAGGAATGAGAAATTGGAATACCTTCTCTATGATAGCCTCTTTGGATTAGTTCATCTCTACTGAAGCAGAAAGCCAGCCCGGCTCATTCCAGCCTGGCAGCACAGCCTGAGTCTGCCTTTAGGATGCACAGGAGGTTGGTGATGTTACCTGCACCTCCGCCCTCCGCTGCCGGGCAGGGCTTAGAGCTCTAGAATTGGAGAAAAACGCAAACGCTGTGAGGAGCAAGCAAATTCTTATAGCAAGACCTCTGTTGAGCCCTGTGCAGCAAAACTGAAAGTCTGTTAGTTGTGCATAAAGAAATGCAATTAAATCCAAAATCTGGCATATGCAATAGTGATACTCTTTCACACTCTGCCCCAAAAGCGAATCACCATGTGAACTGGTGGAACTGAACGCGGCTTACAAATGCCTGCTGATGCTTCAAGTAAAATGATGCTCCCACTCCCTGGGCTGTGAAAGTCCTTTCACAGGAAATCTCCATCCCTGGAGAAATGGGATGTGCGGAGGTGGGTGGGAAGGGTGACCCTGAGACATAATTTCCCTCCAAACAATGTGTCACAGAGAAGGAAGCAGATCGGTGACCCTCCCTTGGCTTTCTTACGTGAAGTATGAAATAGTTACTGGTGTTGACATTTAAATTATTGTTATCACTGACATGTTATTGAGATAGATGAGGGAAGCTGATAATAACTCAGAGCTGTTGTACACCACACTCTTAATCCCATATACTCACCTCTCTACACTGCTGTTGCTTAATCACATTTTTATGTTTTTTTTTTTTTTCTGCAAACATCACCAAGATTTGTTTAAAACAGTCAGGAACCATTGATGTGAATCTCACACGGATGGGGACGGAGGAGACACTTTTGTTGTCTCATTATCCCCTTCTGAAGCCTTTTTCTGGAGCTACCTTGCTCACATACCTCTGTATGCCCAGCAGTCTCACTGTACTCTGTTTGCTCGTGTGGAGCCAAAATAATATTGCTTCTGTACACAATACAGCAAGCTTTATAGTTAAACCTACCCATTTATTTCTTTGGGATGCACTTTAGTGTTGTATATTTTCTCAGAATCATAGAGTGTTTGAGGTTGGAAGAAACCTCTAGAGATCATCTAGTCCATCCCCCCTGCTCAAGCAGAGACACCTAGATCACGTAGTATTTTCCGTTTACAAATATTCTTTTCCCCTTTGGACATCATTTTACCTTGATGTAGGCTTTTTGTTGATTTAATGTTGGTCATTTACTTTGATTGCACAACACATTGCTAATAGTGGACTCATTAAAAAAAATAGTTGTTTTTACTGAAGCAGAATTGTCTTTATTGCTGTTCTTCTAAAGCTTTTTAGTGACTTTTTTTTTCTTAAGCACTCATGTATGGAAATAATTTCAGTATCTTGAGGTATAAAACATGGTTCCTTTTTTTTTTGCTGGGCTGACTGTCATGCAGACTAGTAATATGTTTCTTGTTTGGTTTTTCTGTGCAGGACTTCAGAAGAGAATGCAGATAATGAAAGAAATTATGACCTGGAAAAGGATACGAACTTGGCCAAGTCTCTTCAGCAATATCTCTCATATCTAGGTATTCTCTCCCAGTCTGCAGCTATAAATCTCTATCCAAGGAAGAAGAGTGACACAGCTTCTGTCAAGGTTGTATCTCTAAAGTGGTTCCTACATTTTGTGGTTTTGGCTTCTGTCCTCTGAGCTATCCTAACTTTCAGTCTTCCCTTCTGTCCTAACACCAGCCCTTGTTTTTCACTGCCTCCTCAGACTGGTTATCAACCTGCACATTATTTAACCCAGTTCTCTCTAAGTGTTTTGGATTGGTTTCAGCACTCTATTGCAATAGAGTTGTTCAAATCCAGATCATTTACCCTAGTTAGGGATTCATTGTGTGTAAGGAAAGGGGAAGAGACGTATAAAGGTGGCAACATCTTCCCTTGCTGAGCTGCCCCTCTCCAGAAAGCTGGCTGAGCTTCCCTGGAAGTTCTTGATGGATACATATGGTGGAAGTCATCTGCTAGACATACAAGAACTGCAGGGCGGGCATCTAACCTGAGCTAACCAACTTCAACTGCCTTTATAGTCAACGGAGATCTGATCTATGCTATTTAGGGTATTTAGGGAACAACAGATTTAATCATCGAACAAATTTTGGCAATAGGTCTGTTGAATGAAGCTCAGAAGTTCTTACTTTTTATTGATCATAAAGGAAGTCTATAGTGACAAATCAGGTATAAATTATAGATATATGTATAGTTAGGCAAGATAAATTAAACCCATTAAATCTTACATAAACTTATGCATTGTTCTCTGATTTAAAAAAGTGCTGATCTGAAAGCAAAACTATTATTTTCTTTCATGAAGAAAAATTATCTGGTTCTTAGGCAACTTATTAAATTTATAAACATAATCAGCAGAAATGACAGCACAGGAGAGGTCCTTTCTCTTGCTCAAGAAATGTATTTTGCCCAGAATAATCTATTACTTTAAACTAAAATACTACTGTCTACTAATACAGATAGCACCTTTTAGAAATTTGATATGTGATATTTGCATCAATACAGCCTATATGAAACAGCCATAACTAAGGGATATATTGAAGAAATATCAGATGAAAAAAATACAGCATCAAAGCCAAAATGTGACCTTTTCCAAGAACTGACTCAGAGACACAGAACCATTGCAGTGTATCCGCAAGAGCAGCTCCCCAAAACAGTCTAAGCTACGTCAACTCTTTATGCAGTCATGGCATATCTGAAATACTGTTATTATTCTGTTCAGAAGTTGAAAATTTACAATTTCACTGATTGGCATATGTAACTGTAAGTTACAACGTATGGCACATGACAACGGATGCTTGTTTTGGGTTAAGAGTAATACCCAGGCAATGGCAAGGCAGCTTTGGGAGCTGATGAGCAACCACCTTAACATTCATTTTTTTGTCAGCTAAGCATCGACTTCAGTAAGGAAGCCATTCTCTGACAATCTGGCTTTCAGAGGAGACAAAACTTATCCAAGAAGTATTGCAGTGGGTCTGCTGCTGTCATGCAGGTTCATAAATAATCCATATGGTTGAGACCTTCTGTGGGGAAGCCTGCTGTGATAACACCACCCACCAATGTTATCAAGAGTTGCCATGGAGATAGCTACTTAGGAGCCTGGGGGAGTGGGATAAAGAGGAGAAAATCTGGAAATGAAGCACATATAGAAACAAGATGTAGACTTCTTTTTACTATGGAATATTTTGAGACAACAGACATTGAGCCAGACGTGTTACCTGTCACTTAAAAGCAAACAAAATAGAGGACAAATATCTTAAAAATTAGTGGCTAATCTTGAATTTGAAATGATTTTGGAAATCTCTCCCTGTTCTCTGCAAATCAAATACAGCTGCTGTTTTAAAAAAGAAGTGAGACGCTGTATCTATAGTTTGATTCATTCAGTTATTAATGGAATAAAAATTAAACAAAATAGAAATGAGAATATTTGTGAATCCATGATGCAGAAAAATATGTAAAATTTAATGGTTTGAAAATAATAGTAAGGAAAATAATGGCAGTAGTTGCATGTAATATGACTGTGCAACTTGAAATTGAAAATGGTGATTTAATCCATTTCATTGCATGGTTCAACAAAATAGTGATATCTTATTTTTGTTTTCCTATACAAATAAGTTATTAGGATATACTGAATAATCCTAGCAATTTTTTATGTTTTTAACTACTTTGTACTTTCCTGATGAGTAATATGGGTAAAACACAGGTAATTTACCCTGCCTACACTTAGAATTGCAACTTTGGGGCCTTTGCCCTTCTTAAAAAATCACTTTTCTTCAAGTATGCATTTACATCTGTCGCTTTATCCTTGTGGTCGTGGAACAAGAGATGCAGCACTGCTCCTGGTCACACTGATATCTCATTTTCTGTGATGTATAATTGGAGCCTGCAGAAATTTAGCACTTTTAAGCACATTGC
The DNA here is from genome assembly GCF_003342845.1 of Nothoprocta perdicaria. Taxonomy (NCBI): domain Eukaryota; kingdom Metazoa; phylum Chordata; class Aves; order Tinamiformes; family Tinamidae; genus Nothoprocta; species Nothoprocta perdicaria. The sequence continues at coordinate 1,944,434 of NW_020456254.1, read as the reverse complement.
CTGAGTGGCTTCCAATTTGTTCCAAAACTGTCATCCAAGAATTCTGACCAAAAGTAAGAAAGAAAAAGAAGATAAAGAGTGCTTAAAATTTAAATTTTCTATACACCAAAAGTCTTGTTCAGTACTTTACAAACATTTGATCTTTATTTTCTACCATTTTTGACATGCATATGGGAATAATGAGCTTCAGCAAACAGTGGTGTTCATAGCTGTACAATACAATATACAATACAATATAATATTCATTATTATAGCTGTACAATACAATATAATATTGTATACATGCTGTATAATGTATTTATATGTATTTGAAGTACAGCAGTAATGTTTTAAGACAAGTAACTTTTCCTAATCTGCTTTTTCAAATTGCTGTCAACTCGAGGTATGACGCGACTGCAACAGAAATCATACTATCAAACTTAAATCATATGATGCAACAGAATTCCTATAACATTCACCATTGAAGAGGCAAGCACTTCTCCAGGTGCTTTTTTGAAGCACTTGAATTTCAGCACCAGCTTAGAGATTTTTTCGCATTTAGAGAGTGTCTATTGTAGGCTATAATCTGGACATTTGATAATGATTTCACTGGATAAATAGCAGTAAATCAGAAGATTTAGTGAGTCTGTTTCCTAGACATTATCACTGTAAGGAATACAGTGCAGCTGGAAAGAGTTGTTCAGAAAATGAGCACTTGGTGGCATTTGTTACTTAAGCATCAGTTGGTATTTTTTCCTACTCTGGCTTAATGAAGGTTTTACAGTTCACAAAATGTAACAATATGAGCCTTTCTAATACCTTTCCAACAAAACTGATCTTCACGTGAAAAGAGCATATAGCCAAATATATACACACTGTCAGAAAGCTTGATTTATGTTACTGTGAGGCAAGACATGCAAAGGCTTCAGGTGGTATGTGGATTCTCCTTCCATCACCTCCCCCTGAAATTTCGGAAGAGAATAATTTGGTTGTATTGGGTTAGGAAGTCCAGAGCAGAGTTTATGTTATATACGAATTTTATATTATATGTTTTTTATAATTATATAATACATATATATATGTATATAACATGCATATGTATATGTATATATGTATAATAATTATGTATTTATTATATACTATAGTCTCTCTTTTGCCCATTTTTGATGTTTATTAAATGAACATCAAACATATTAGGTATTACGTGCATCTCAGATTATACCTCGTGCTGTTAACTCTTGTGGATTTCATAAAACTTTGGTGAGTTTTAAAAAGTCCAAATGCCTGCAATGGTATAAATGGAGGGGTTTCAATTATGTGGCTTTTATCCTACTGAGAATTACTTTTAGCTGTTACAAAAAGAGAAAAGATTTGAAATGCAATCCAAATGTACCTAAAAGGCTCAAAATCAGGATGTGAATAAAAATAATTCAGCAGGAATGGTTTGTTTATTCCCTCAGCTATCATTTTTACCTATTCTCATGGCTTTTGGAAGCCTGACATGATTTTTTTCAATGCCTCACACTGGCAGAAGTGCCCTCCTTGGGTAACACATCCCTGCAGTGTCCTTATTTCAAATGCAAAGGCTATTATGCACAGCAGCCTTCCTCCTCCTCCTCTTCCTCCTCCTCCTCCTCTTCCCAAGCTAAACAAGGTCTGTGCTTGCTCTTACTCCTTCCATGTGACTTGGTCTCCACACTTTCATCCCCATCCTATCGTGCTGTTCAGAACCTAACACCTAGTGCAGGGAAGAAGACAGGAAATCAATTAATGCAAAATCTTCAAGGAATTTTAGTCTATTTTACTGCTATTTTATCATTCTTTAGATTTTAATTACTCATATTTATTTCCCCGGTAGACTTTCTGTATGAATAATTTGATAGCAGAAATCTATGAGTCCCAGAGAATTTTTTTGAACTTTCTGAAAAGTTCACAAGGAGTTTAGAAAAATATATTTTAAAAAAAATTGCATCAAAGAGGTTTTTAATAAACTTTCAGGTTTTCAGAGACAAAAAGAATGGGATGAAGTGCCTGATTAGTGGGCAGAGAGGTATGACCAGTAGTATGGGCAGCTGTGCAGCTGCATTGGAAACTGAGGAAGTAAAATTTAAAATTCACAGACTTGGTTTACAAGTCTAGAAGGATACAAAGGGCAGATTGGGCATTTGGTAGAGACTTTATTTCACTCCTGAGTGCAACCAGGAACTTGCCATGCTCAGTTTCCCCTTTCACAGTCATGGCAGAGTTTGCTGGATCAAAAATCCATTGTTTGATTTTGTAATTGATCTCCTGAGTGAAGTAAGATACATGACAACTATTAAGAAGGATTACTATTTGTTATAGAAAACCTGAGTGCACAAATTTAATAAAAAATTACTGAGAACTTATCTGCAAATAGTAATTATTCTGATTACCCAATAAAAAATTACGCAGTCATTGCTCATTTTAATCTGGAGCTTTAACTCAAGAAAGCAGGACCCCTATTTCTGTAACATTCATTACTCACAGTATTAAATTAAGATCATCAGAAGTTGATTTGATAGCTGACTGCTGAAAAGTCAAAGCCTTTTCTGCAGGGTATACATTTAAATTCTGATTCTATAAATGTAAAATTTAATATTGCATATATGTGGGATTCTCTATAAATAAGAAATATGTCTTCTGCCCTTTGCATAAGCACATTAGCAAAAATATCAGGAATAATTGAGAGAGGAGGATGTCCCTGAAGCTGTGCCTGACTATCTGCTTATCTGTACAACAAGCACTACCGTAATATCTGAACTTCTCATAAGCTTTGATGCCTTTATTTTCCCAATACCATTACCAAATAGAGAAGAAGTAATATCATAATTTCACAGATTTTTCTTAGTTTTTTTGAGGTCACACTCAATCTGAGCACAGACTGGAACTCAAGGCTCAAATTCCTACTAAGTACCTCATCCCTTGGATCATTCTTCCCTCCCTGTTTTTTTTCTCCTGTAAACTTGAAACACTAAAGTCTTCTTCTTAAAATAAATAAATGTAGGCAGTGACAGAGGATTCATTTGAGCAAATACAGATGTTTTTACTGGAGTAAGTCAACCTGAAATCATTTGTGACAAATGGAGAGAAACAAAAATTTCCAAGTTGTGATCCATCTCATACTTATTTAATAGAGGTGTGATAAATTCTATCCTGTTGGCCATCCTATATGAATCTGATGTAGAAATCTTTTTTTGGGGGGGGAGGAATCATACTTTTCCTTGTGTACAATATCAGAACAGAATTTCCGTGCCTAGCATAGAAATTGTAATTTGCCTTATTGCACAAGTATCTTAACAATAATTTGAAGATACTAGAGAAAGTATTATAAAAGATCTGTCATACCTAGGCACTTATTTAAGAGGCTAATTCATTAGTTTCTATGATCTTGAAGGTGCATGTGTATGTGTATGTATGTGCATTATAGGAGAGGCCCTATGTTGCAACCTGTTTTAATATGAAAAGAAAAAAAATTCCTAAATTCTAAGCAATTGCCCAACAAATGGTTCATTGTTTCATACAGTTATAAAGTAACAGGGTGGTATTTGTCCTGCAGATCTCTGAAACCTGCATATCTTTGGGCACCCAAAGTCTCCAGACTCAAATGTTAAAGTTATAAATACTCTGCATTGGCGCTAATATGCTAAAATCTTGGCAGATGAGTATTGTCGTGTTTCTGTGTAAAGCATCTTTAGATAACGAGTTAGCTCAATACCAGCATATGCCTACAGAAAATGTGTTTAAACATCATTCGCTGAAATTTCCCATTGCCGTAACAGACTTATTGACATATGAGCAAACTCTTCGCAGAGGAGAGAAGCTGGTAAAGCCTAGTCTGTCTGTCAACAGCGATTACCATACTGCACCATGTCCACCTTTCGTTGGGTCTCTGTGTGGCTTCCTTGGTTTCTAGCAGTAACACCAGGGGAGGTGCTGGATCCAGGAGTGGAGAGGCTGGAGCAGCTCCTTGGCTCCAGGTGCAGGCAGCAGTGGTGCTGACCAGGTATTCCCAACAGCACCCACAAGTATGTCTATACCATCCACACATAAGTATGGGTGGAAAGATGATCTGCCACTTCTTCTACGCCAGTTGTAGTGTTTTAGAAACTGTTTAAACCATATAATGGAGTTTTGTATGAAACAGAAAGAGAGGCCTAGATATGAAGACTGAAAACCAGGAGCTTCCTCAGTCATATGAGAAATGATAACTAATAATTTAATTAGTCATGCAGGAGAGCTGGAGAAAGACAAAGATTTGGGATACAGCTAGGAGAATTACAACAGAGCTAATAATAGTTGGGAACATTTGGGACTTAAAAGTGATTTTCCAAAATAGTATCTTGTACATGAAGAAAACTAATTTACTTATTCATTCTCTTTCCTGTTCTTTGGACAAGGATTGTTTATTTTAAAACGGTAGCATTTGCTGTTCCTGCTCAAATCTCTGTCGTGTAGTTCTGGCAGGGCTGGTGACTGCAGGCTATGCAGCCAGAAACAGGTAATCCTGCTGCACTGCAGAATCCAGAATGCAGAATTCAGAATTCAGCAGCAACGCCAACCCCAATCCTGATCAAAGGTGGATCTGAACAGCCATTTTGCTTGATCAAGCTTTTGACACTGCAAACTAGAGGCTGTTAATTAACCGTCTTTACTATCTAAGCTTCTTTGATGTAGCTCTTAAATTGTTTCAAAGCTGTTGCACTTCTCTGAAAGAAAATATGAGATAGTAACAGAAAATTTGATGTGAAATAAGAGGTGGTCCCTCAAACCTGTGAATCTGTCACAAAACCATGAACTTGATGCTATCCCATCATAGAGGAGCCACAGCAGGCCCTGTTTTGGCCTCCTTCTTGATTTCCGGATATTGAAATTATCTTCCAGGCCCTTGCTTTCTTCTGCTGATTTCTTGCAAAGTATCATATTACTATCCTCTGTATGTAAAAAGGCTATTTTAAGTTGGTAGAAAAAGCTTTTGTTCGACTGCTGTTTAGAAAGTTGAAATTTTTCATCCTCCACTATTTTCAGAGAAACCTAACGCTGAATTTGGTGCCCAGAGTGTAATGCCGTGTTCACAGACAGGGACCTATAGAGCAGAGATTGTCCATGTCATCCGGTTCAAAACCTGCTGAGATGTCCTCTTGCCACAGTGCAGCACTGTATGCAAGTAACAGCTCACCATCTAGAAGAATTAAGACTGCACTGGCCAAGGACCAACAGCTTACTGGTCGTAAGCACAGTGCTCACTGGTGTAGGAGCAGAGCTGTATTCATCTCACAACCCTGGCCCAGGAAGTTTTGTCCTAAAACTCACTACATAGCACAGATACATCCCTCTTATTTCATTGATTTCTCTCAAGGTCAGGGTATAGCATCACATACGACCTCATGTGCTGCACACTAATTTAGCAGTGCTCCTGTTTACAGAGGTTCACTCGAGTGAATGATACTCCTGATGGAGCAAAGACACATAATGCAAATACATGTGGCTTGAAAAGCAAATAGACTATTTGCTTTTGAGCAGTTAATTTTGAGAAATTTTGAGAAATAGAGAAATTTTTACTTATCTCACTCCACACAGTGAAATAAAATGTTCAGCCTTTCAATTATTGGTAGTTTTTGAGAACTTTTGTCTTCTCATTCTATTGGTGAGGAAGAGCTGTGCTATAGTGTTTGCTATGTTGTTATTTTCTAATTTCAGAGTACATATTGCCACTGTCTGAAGTTGCACAGTAAATTCAGCCTCAGGCTCCTGTGATTAAGTTTTGTAGGTCCTGGTCCAAGCAAACTTCGGGGTAGAAATGATGAATTAATATCTGAAAATGCATCAAAGAAGAAAAGTTAAATAAATGGGAGGAATTTGTCTTTCTGCACTTCTGAAAATAATTTTTGTTAAATCTATATGCCTTTATCACATAGATCCTGAAGAAAGGAAGCATTTTATCATAAATTCCATGTGATGGCTTTGAATTCTGCTACCCTTTTGAGCCAAATATTCAAAATCAGTTTATCCCTTTGTGGACTAATTAAATAAACTTTTTCTGTGTCTTGTGTTGTCTCATATTTCCCCCTACTTCAATATTCTTTCTAAAGAAAACATGCAGACTGCAAAATTTGCACAGTGTATCTATAAGGTGTAAGTTAATGTGCCCTTCTGTGAACTTTCATATGGAAAATGTCAGTTACTTACATACCTAAACCATAGTAGACATTGACCTAATAATTCCTTCTTTAGAAAGGTTAGTGTGTAGGTTTTTTGATGATGTGTGAATTATTGAGATAACCTATTTGAGAGGTGGTGAAAGAGAAGAAAACCTTGCTCAAGTGGAAGATTTTTTTTTTAACATGAATATTTTAGCAAGTCAGAGTAATTTTTAAAGATATTCTACCAGTGACATGAGATAATTGAACAGTATCTTATCTATTTTAAAATGCCCTGATAATAATGGGAACTTGAATGCTAACTCTATGTGATACTACTTAGTTCCATGCTAATTAGAGCATTCTTTCTTGGATCTACATATCTTCCTTCCTTCCTTCCTTCCTTCCTTCCTTCCTTCCTTCCTTCCTTCCTTCCTTCCTTCCTTCCTTCCTTCCTTCCCCTCTCTCTCTCTCTCTCTCTGTTTCTTGTAATTAGTGGCATTGATTTATATAAAGCAAGTTTAATTAATGAAAAAAAGAAATTAAAATTTCTGTGCTCTCTGTTTTTTTTTTTTTTTTTTTTTTAACTCTATAATGTCACCAGCTTCTCCACAGGCAACATCCAGTGAATTTACCAGTTCTCCTGTCACTGATCATGTGGTTATTCCATTTAACTTTGAAATGACCAAGATCAACTACCAAAAAACAAACAAACAAAAATTCTAATAAGATTATAAGACTGTGTCAACTATGTATAATCGATGTTACTGTCTTTCTGTAAAAGTTACAATTACTTTTCATGCCAGTTAGCCCAACACCATAATTTAAGATTGTATCTGCGCTGCAGATTTTATTATTATTTTATTTTATTTTATTTTATTTTATTTTATTTTATTTTATTTTATTTTATTTTATTTTATTTTATTCTTAGGTGCATGCATTTTTGATGTTGCATTTTCTTTTTGGGCAGGGGTGGATTTTTTGCCTCCATCCAAATTGCCATACAGTAGTGGAGCCCTTTAATTAAGTCGGATGAAGCTCCATCAGATGGGCTAGTAACCGAAAGCACCCTTGAGCCAGCTGGGCTGTTGCTGTTATACTTTAATTAGGACTTCTAATATTTCATTCCATCCTGCCAGACGTGTGACCTGTCAAGTTGTGGAGAGGCGACTCGGCCTCGGCAGAGCTGCATCTCGGACCTTGCACTTGACTCTTGTCTATGTGCAATTTGTGTGCAGCCACTGGCGTGGTTGATGTGATCTTTTTTTCTATATGCGCTTGTTGTTGATAAGAGCAGGAAATCACAGATCTGTTAATACTAAAAATAATCAGATTTGTTAAATAGCTTGTCAAAATCCAGCTCTTATTACCTGACCCTAGTCTTTTAGTATTGGTCCCAGAGCAGCTTAGCGGGTTTGTTCTCCTGGGGTTTGGTTTATTCCAAAGTAGTTGGTATGGCTGTGACTTGCTATTATGCATGGGAATTGTGTTCAACCTGTATTGGGCAACTTCCTTCCCTCTTGCTGTATATGCAAAAAAGTGTGTATTTTGCAGCTGGAGCATTGAACCAAAGCTGCTACATTCCTATTGATACAGTTCCCAGAGGACACTGCAATATTTCATTCTCAAAGCTGCTTTCTCTCTAGTTTTGTTTTCTTCAACACATTTTTCCACTAGCCCATTTTCTTGGCATCAACAAAATGCACTTCTGTGTTAAAGACCACCTGAAGAAGTAAAACCCCTGAAGCTGGTGGACCAAAGGCAAAAGAAGCCAGATTTCTGTTTTGTGTAGCAAAGGTGTATATATGTGTACAGCAGAAATCTGCAAGTCACAGTTTGAAATCATGGAATGACCCTCCTCAGTCCTTTGAGGGAAAACAAACCTCTTGCAAATCAAAGGTGCAATAAAATCAGCTGTCTGTTTTCCAAAGGAATACATTTCTTTTTGAAGAAAAGTGAAATTATAGTTCATAAAATACACAATCAGATAAAATCTAACAATCTGTCTGTTTCTGTGTGAATTTTTATTCATCTTTGGAGCATCTTAAGGGCCTTATATATTTGATCTTTATAAAACTCAGTAGGAAATACACAAATAATGATTTTCTGGCCAAATTCTGGTTGCTTTCCTTTTGGATGTTAACTTCTTCTTGCTGGACATAGTTTGTTTGGCTTTCTGTGCTAATGTGTTCTGCTGCTGCTGTGAAGGTACGTGATCAGTGTGCTGTATTTTGTGGAGCTGAAATGTCCTCTATGAAGCCTCCCTTGTAGTAGTGCAGCTTGTAGGACTCTTTAACCAAGAGGCCACAACTGAAGTCTGGAAACTGTTCTTCAACATATGTACAGCATATGATGCACTTAGAGCAAATGCTCTCCCAGGGGAATTTAGAAGCTAACCAAGAATTTAATTAGAATATTTCTGTACACTGTAACTGTCTTAGCTGAAATTTGTATGCAGTAGGGAAAGTAGGAAAAGGCCTTTGGAAATCCTGTAGGAGGGCAAAACTGTTTTTTTAAAAAGATAAAATTCTGGCTTTGGACTGTGATCGTAACAAAAATGTTTCTACAATTTAATTGTAACAAATATGATACTACTTAATGAGTATTTTTTTAATAGGATAAATTTTAACTGGCAGTCAGACTTAGTCTACAAATCTAAATTTCATCAAAAAAATATATATATGAAAGGTCAGTGAGAAGAGTAGATCTGGTCTTGCCATGTTAGACTCCCAGCTAATGCAACATTAAAAATCTGAAAGTGAAAATCGAAACATCTAATGCTGGCCAAACAGTTTTAGTATTTTTTTAGCTAAAAAAATTAAGCAATTCAAAAACCTAGCAAATTATTGTTCTGTTTCTTTATACTATCAAAGGATATACTGATGAAAAATTTTATTTAGTGAAAAAATCAATTATTTGATTTTAAACAGAAAAAAAGATAGAAAAAAAATATTTCATACGCACAAAATTATTCTTAGGCTTCTCACCATTCTCTATAAAAGGACATTTTTGTTTTGAGTCTCTAGTTTGTAGTAAGTAACCCCAAGAAAAGTTATTCTCAGCAATCTAGTAAAAAGGAGAAAAAATTGATTTTACTTGATCTTCTTTGCCCAAAGGAATGCAAATAATGCATATATAGTTATAACCAACTTTGAATTTTATCATTCATATCATTCATTTATCATAATTATTTTTTTCTCATGATTGCTAAAACACAAAGAATTGTGTCCATGGTTCCTGCATAGCAGTAATCATTATAATATCTTTTTTCCTGCCTTTTCTCTTCTCTAGAGCTACATCTACAATGATCCCATTAGGTACTACATGAGTCAAAAGCCCAAAGAAAGTGCTCCTGCTTTGGCCCACACATCCACATCCCACCAACAACAGGCTGAAAATCTTCCTGGAAAGACCCTTAAGCAGCCGCTGCCGGACAAACTCCTACCAGAGTCAGAAATGGAGCTCGACCAAAATGCACTGATAGCCACCCTACACACGTACATCATGCAGAACCTGTCAGCACAGAGCAACGCCAAAAGCCCTCCCAGCAGGACTAAAGGGGCTCAGGTTTACGCTGGCAGGCTCTATCCTTCTCAAGTCAGTCATTCTGATGGCACTTTTACCAAAGCAAAAGCAGATTTTGAAATGAAGAGCCTGTTGCAGCCAAGACCTCCACCTGGAACGCTGGGACCAAGTTCAGAGATCCTGAACCAGAACAAACCAAAGGACCCTTTGAGCACAGTGGATGGTAAAGCTCATATTTATTTACTTAAACTAGTCTAAAATCTCCCTCATATTCACCGAGAATTTTTGAAAAAGACATAAATAGGCATTTTTATGTATCTCTTGCTATTGACATGTTCATTTTTTCTTCCAAAATGCTCACAGTAATTATGTTCATCATACTAACTGCTCTTTACTTACAAACATCTACCCACCTTCCATATGCATGCAGAAATACAGCTCTCCCTGTAACACCTATCACTTATATAACTCTTTATATTTTTGAAGTATTTTATAAACAATACATAATTATGGGAATATCTTTGCTGTCAAATCTGTTTTCTTGAAGGCATCCCACACCATATATAGATAAGATAGAACAACCTATTTTTTTCCCTTTTTAGGGATCATGTATTAAAATAAAAGTCAGCCAAAGAAATCAAAGCTGAAATAAAGTCTGGCACACAACACATAAAAAGTCTATCAATTATATGGATATGTGAACTTGCAGTAACACGAGAAGATGGGAGTTACAGCTAGCTTTCGCTGGGCAATGTGTAACAAACCATTTATCTGCTGGATTTTCATCTTTTTTTTGCTAATGCTACTTACCCATGACTAGATTTTGATTTCTTTTGTATATAATAGTTTGACAAATATTTGAATGAAGATGGTGTGTAACATCTCTTGGGATACTGTGATGCATTTCAAGTGCTGCTTTGTAAGTCAACATGAGTCTTCACGGCTGGGAATCATATAGAGTTTAGAAAATAACTCATTCCCTTTATTGTTTCTCTAAACTAACCTAGCTATTGATGTTATTCAAGTAGATCAGAATGCCTGAAAAATAAAATAATTGATCCTCAGACATTGCCAGGCAGCTACATCTGCTACAGTGTAGATAGCACCGTCCCGATCATCTAGATGATATGGAAGAGGGTTTCTTGGAATCCCTTCTGAAGTTAATATCATCCATAAAGTTTAGTGCTTGTTTGTTTGTCTATTTATTTATTTATTTATAATAAAACGCACAAAAATTCGAAGTTGCAGCAGAGGAAAAATAATGCATGCAATCTAAAGGGTGCTTGAAAGTGAAAGCATTCTTGGTATGGTGCCCAGAGATAACAGGTTTCAAGAAACGAGCTATAATGTAAAATCAAATCCAGGCGGCACTGCAAGTCTCTACCACAGGTTAGACAGTTTTGTTGCTAGACTCAAAATAAACTACGCACATGCTGGTTTCATTATCCTCCAGCTGTTCCACTTCACCTTTCCTGGTAGGAGCCAACAGGGAAAAAAATGCTTAACACTTAGAGGGAATAACATGTTTCACAATTCATTTGGTTGTGCTGCTTGGACTTCATGTGCATAAGGTGTCTTGTAGGAACATCTCCCGTTGCAATAGCTTTTAAATATCTTAAAATTATGAATTACTGGGAAGTGAATAGTATGGTTTGCTTTGCATTTTTGTGCCATTAAACAGTCACAAGGCAGTAGTGAGGACAGACACCAGTGCATACATAGTTTATAGTGGGAGCCTGTAGATTAATAATGAATTTGCCAGATTGTCTCGCTCTTCTCATTCTGTACCTGGTCTTGCTGCAAGCTCCCTGGCACTTTGGAGTTCTTCTGTGTTTGTGGGCTGTTCCTCTCCTGCGCTCCCCAAACCACAGGATGGTTCAATATTAGACAGCACACAAGGCAATCATGTGAGCTCCCAGCTCTGCTGCATGAAATTCAGGATTAAGAAGGAAAGCGAAGCTTGACTGGCAGAACAATCCAGAAGGTACTGAGCAGATTAGCACGGGAATTGCTGTGAAACAGCAGCAGGTAAATGAGTTAACAAGGCACCCTGAGGGAGAAATACAAGGGAAGGAAATCTGCAGCCATTTTTCTATCAGATTTGGAAACTATTACCTCTAGGAGAGCATGATGTGTGTGGATACTGCCTTTGTAGTCACTGTGCAGCAGTGGAAACATTAATCTGCCTTTTGCACCAGCCATATTTAGAGTTTGGCTCAGTTTTATCTTGAGCAATTTACCCTAATCTAATCATTTTTGATGTCTTAAATAGTGCAGAATGTATTTCTTAGCTGCTTTGGAAAGGCCACAAAATTAGTAATTCATTTTTTTGTTTGTTTTTACTTTCAATAGATAACAAACGTCTGCATTTATAGAGCAAAAATATTCCTGTATATCCTCTCTCTTGCCAATCTGTGGTCACCAGTCCAGGCAGTGCTCAGGACCTCCTGTTGTGGAGAGCTGATAGGTGGTCAATAGGCTGACGGGCTGGAAGCAGACAGCTCGCCCCTCGGGACTGCAGATCATACAGAAGGGCTGTACTGTGATTTCAGCAAAGTTTTATTCTTACTCCACCACTCCTCGCCGGGCAAACTGGCTTTGGCAGTTTCATCAGTGGAATATGCAGCTTGATTTAGGCACTGCGTGATAAATCTGTTTTCCTTTGCTAAGCAACTGTTCAAACTTAACAGGGTGAAATCTACTGGTAAAGTTGATATTACAAATTAGGTCATCTAAGATATATTTGTTTTTATTGTTATAGTAGCTATGAAAGGGAACTTGTCTTCTACATCCCAGAAGCTGGAGCTAAGGGAGAAATTTGGTTTACCATATAAGCTAACACGGTTGAGCATTAGCAGTTCTACTTAGAAGAGGATGGTGGGAGAGTAAAAAGACCATACTAGCTACACAGACATTCAAGTGTGCATGATCCTTAAGTGTGCTGTGCTTTTGCAATATCCACCTCTTTTTTATAATAATATTCTCTGATTTTAAGAAATCCCTAAGAAATATTTTAGGTTACCCAAAGGTGTTTGTAAATATAAATAAAAATGGTATTTCATTTTTTTCTTGTGTAATTCTTCCCCGCATCTCGCTTTCCATTTCCTTTGAGATTGAGAGTGCTTTGTTATCAACAATGAACCTGTGGAAGTGGAGTGGAGAGATAAGACTTTACTGAGATAATAGATATGGAGGAAAAAAAGTGAGTTTGGTAAAATGAAATGGAATTGAAATGACAAGGCTGTGTTGGCTGCCTGTTGTGCAGGAGCTCAGTAGTTGGTCTGACAGCTGGGTGCGATGCAACCCAAATGAGCAAACAAAAATCTGGTAGTGTTAAGTGAACACAGCTTGCTTACTTGTATAGGACCTGAAATAAAATTCTATATTCAAATTTTTCTTCAGATATTGAAGTAATGGCCAGTGACTGGCTTGAATAAAACTTTTTGAAAAACAATTAATGAAATATTTGAATACAACTCTAATGCAGAAGTTTCAAAGCAGCCTCTCTTGGCAGTCTGTTCCAGGGCTCTGTCACCCTCACTGTCAAGAAATTTTTCCTTAAGTTCCTGCAGAACTTTTGGTGCTTCAGTTTGTGGCCATTTCCTCTAGTTCTGTCAGTGGCCACCACTGAAGAGAGGCCAGCCCCCTCCTCCTCACTGCCTCCCTTGAGGTATTTATACACGCTGATCAGGTCCCCCCTCAGCCTCCTCTTCTCCAGGCTCAACAGGCCCAGCTCCCTCAGCCTTTGCTCATAGGGCAGATGTTCCAGGCCCCTGATCATCCTGGTAGCCCTGCGCTGGACTCTCTCCAGCAGCTCCACATCCCTCTTGTCCTGGGGAGCCCAGAACTGGACACAGTACAAAGTCAAAATATAATTCTCCGTCAAAAGATAAAAAATGTGGTTTTAATGATTGCTTCTCTTCTGAAGTTAAATAAATAAAAACATCTTCAAAAATATTTTAGGGAAGTAAGTAACCTTAAATCAGTCAGTGTTATGTAATATTTAGGAAACTCATCTTTAATGTGGGGAAACCATTCCCAAGGCTCTAAGCAATTGGCTGTATTAGATATTTTTTCCTTTGTCAAGAAGCAGTTTGTGATTTCTTACAAGCCTTTCATTCCTTACATAGATATTCTATATGGACATTCCATATTTACAATGAATTTAGAAATGAATTCTTGGATTGTACTAAAAAAAAAATTATTATCATTTGTAACTATTATGAGGACAGCTCAGTTTTTTTCCAAAATAATATTCAAGTTGATTGCAAAGCTTTCAAAATCTTGCTCATACATTGAATACTAACCTCTGCACATCAAGAGTTATTTGCATCAATAGATAAATAGCCAAAACTCTTGAAAAAATGAGTCAATGAAATCATTGTAGTTTTCCATTTCTTGTGGATTCACTGATGTCAGGTAATCAAACAGTGTTCCATGAATGTTTTCTCCTACTGTGATATGTCTTGCAAAATGTTTTATACATTGACTTGAAAAGTTTCAGGTTTCATTTGCAACTGATAACTATTCTGAGGGATTTTTTTTCCCCTTGCCTTTATCAGATCTGCTTCAACAGTCTAGGTTTTTCTATCTAAAGCCAGAAGTGATACCTAAACAGAGACAAGACTTTTGCAACAACCTAGGAACTCTGATATTTCCTGGAGCTTAATTTCCTGCATTGCTGCTGTGTGTTGCATCCGTTCCTAATGGCCATCATCCAGACAGGCTTCTTGAAAAAGTTTATTGAGCTCAGGTTGACAAAGTCTGATGAAAGCTTTTCCTCTAGTTTGAATCAATTTGCTCTTGCAGGTTTACTGATTATCTTTTTACTATATTATTAAATTTATAATGGGAGACAGATACAATGCAGTAAAATGTGGAAAGGAAAATATGCAGCCTGTGCAGTACAGTACTACTTACCTTTTGCCAAATTTCAGTCTTAATTCTTTTTGCCTCCAAATATATTGGCCTGAAGAGTTTGACATAGCTTTAAATTTAAGTTTTCAACTCTCTTCTTACTAAATCGAGTCTTTCAATTGTACAAAGCACTCTGCTACCACAGTCTTTGCTGGACGTCACAGTTTGAAAGAGCATTATAGATTTGACATCACTACATCTTTTTTACTAATATTTTACTAATATGAATTTGTTTAAAACTATGGTTTGTAAGGAAGTTTCAGAAGCATATATCCTCACCACTAGAATTTTATATCATCATCATGGTAGATTTTTAGAGGAAAGATGTATCCTTATGATCTGGTCAAACAAGTGCCTCCAAGACCACCTTCCCTTACATGTGGAAATCTTTTTCCAGTCACAGTGAAAGTGCTATTTAAGTTGCTTAGAATGTATTAGCTTGTACTGACTAAATAGTTTAGTGAAAACACTAGTTTAGTTGATTAATTATGGAGTAAATGGGAAGAAAATAATCTCTGCTCTGAGATGGCATCAAGAAGCTTGTGGTCATTTGCAGACACTAACTTCTGCTGCTAAACACCAGGAGACAGCAAAAAAAATGGTGGACATTTCCAAATTCCTAAATCTTTTCCAAATGAAAAGATTTTCATTTGGAAATCTTTTCATTTTCAAATGAAAAGATTTAGTCCTCTGCTCTTGCTCTCACAGATATTGAGTTGCTGTGTCTTTGGAGCAGAAGTATCTCTTTACTTTTTTTTCCCCTAGTACTGGGAGAAGCAAAATCTCCAGATCTTATCTTCCTTTTTCTAGAAATCCTTTCTCCTTTATATATCTACTTGTAAAGTCGCCTTTATGGTTTCCTGAAGACTAAGAGCGTGGTCCCAAAGGTGAATTGATGATAAACCTGCCACAGTGCATTAGAGAGGAATGTTACCAGAAGAGGAAAGGCTGCATATGGCCTTCTCAGTGCTTACATACACATTTCTACATTCAACGGAGATTTGAAAGCAGTGTATAACTCCATCAATGAATTTCATGTGCTTCCAATCTTTTATTCTTATGCAGTATTACATATTTGAAAGCGAGTTTGCTTGCATGCGTATATGGTAAATTAGTGATCAGTATGAAAAGGCGGAACAGAGGCATGCCTGAAAATGATTTTAACAAGTTAAACAAGTTTTCTCCAATGGAAATGAGGATGAGCCTTGTAAGCAATGTAGAGCGACACTAAAAGATATATGAAGATGGCTAAGTACCTTCCCTAAATAACATCTTTTAACCTATAATATATATTGTCCTTGAATTTTCTCATCTTTACAACTTATTTTTCACTTTTTTCTTAACTTTTTTTTTTTTCCTGACCGTATATGTGACATTTCATCAACATCCCAGCCTGGAATGTCATCTTACATTTCTTTCCTTAACCTGACAGATAAAGCATTCCCCTTCCATTCCATTTTGTTTATAGCTGGCAAATCAAACAGTATTTGGCAAAATTCTCATTTGAAAAAAAATAATATATATAGCCCAAGAGAAATCAATATGATTGATAAAATGGGTCCTTTACATATCCATATTTGAAATATTTCTAAGTGGAGAGAAGTATTCTGTTTAAAAGACAAAATACCTTTCTTTTCCTAAACAGTATACATCTTTGCACCCTATTAAAAAAATCCGGCAAAGAAACATGCTTACTAATGAATAATAGTGTTACTTATGTCAACATAGTGCATCTAAATAAATGTTGAGCTATCCTAGCTGTTGAATTCAGTATTTTGAGGCCTTTTGGACTAGGAAACCATGCTGTGCTTATAAATAAAAAGTGACAGTTTTATACTGATGTGTCCAGGACAGCTTGCTAGGTTGTATGCTGTACATCCCCCAGTGCCTGGCACAGGTTGGCCTTGTCATAAATTCAAAATCCTTTTATAATAATGTGGTTCCTGTAATGGCAATACCCAACTTCACTCTGCGCCAGTTCCTCAATGGGGGACGAAACAGTAAGGAAACTATATTTTTAGGAAAAATGGAAGATATCTATTGATAGAGGCATATGCACTTCTTGTATGCAGCTAAATCTTGTGCTTATGTTGTTTTATGATTCAGAAACACTTATTAAGGATGTATTGAAGAATCTGGAGAAACATCAGGTGCATGTGGAGAACCTGAGCTCTTTGGAACTGGATGAAATCGCTGATACTATTGCAGATGCAATTCAAGGTGTTGACATACAAGAAGAAAGGGAAGAGGATGCTGGAAAATCTAGAGAAGATGAAACAGGCAGAGAAAAGAAGAAAGGAGATGCACAAGGAAGGGCAGAAGTTCAGACTGGAATAATGAAGAACAATGTTAACATAGCAGGTATTAACTCAGAGAGCTAAATAAATCAAGACATAGATACACAATTTTTCCTTTCCTTTTTATTTCTTTTTATTTTTTTTTTACTAGTTTTAAAGGAGAAAGGAAGGAAATATTTCCATTTTTTTGTTTTTGTTTTTTTTTTATAAGGCTACAAAATTTAAATTTCATGTTTCCTTTTTACAGTGAATGCTTTATTTACCTGAAATCATCTGTTTGTGAAAGCTTGGTCTTCAAGGCTCGTAAACAAGATAAAACTACACACTCAATTACATTGAAAGAGGAATTGCTTTATGCTGTGTGGTCTTATTTCCTATTCTTGAAAATGAGATATTTAAACAAAATGATAATGAAAAATGGTTATATTTCAGAAATGTGTTTCAAAATATGTGAAAAATATCATGTGTTTTGCAGATAATCATTCTTTAATGTACCGTAATTACTTGCAGAAGAAAGTTTTAGACAGATGCGTATATAAAACAACTTATTTCCTTTTCCTACTGGAGAGCAAAGAGAATTATTATGGTTATTTCCTTCTGTTGGGACACAAATTTTCATGGCAATGCAAATTCAGAAGCTGCAGTAATTGCCATTAATGAGTCAACACTTAGCACAGTGGGACATAAGTTACAACTTACCCATTCTCTCTTTTAGGAATGTTGTATCAAAAACACCAAAACCATGTGAAATGTATGACAAAAAGTGCTATTTACATTACTGTCTTTTATTTCCTGTCAATAGTGGGAGAGTGATTGACAATAGCAATATACTGAAATCCTTATTGGTCAGGGGTATTCTGATTATTTAAATTGCTGATTCTGTCTGCAGATTGAAATGAGCGGTCATGTGGGTTTGTCTGTGAGAAATAAGACAGTTCATAAACTAAAAAGCCAAAGTTATTTAACTGAAGTTAATGACGTAACTTCCTATCATCACTATAGTTAAAATATAGCATATTTCTGGTATATAGATACAAATCCTCTTTTTCTACTAAAATGTGAGTGGTGTAGATCTTTTTTTTTTTTTTTTTGCTTAATGTAAATATGATGTCCTTTCTGCCAACTAGAATCACTTTATTGTTTTTGGGGGGTATTGACAAATGATGTGAAGATCAGCCACTTAATTAGCAAAATAACATTATTACATTGGCTCTTGCAGCACTATTTCTATTGATCTTGCATTAATTTTCTGTCTATGTAGAACTACAATAACCATAATGAATTATACTGTGCTCTTTCCTGTGCCCTTTCAGCTATAATGTCTTAATGTTTAAACTGCATTAAAAAGGCTGTCGTTACATATAATGCTGCCTATGAGCAGCATTTGTTTCATATATATGCATTTCTGTTATAATTATACCTATATGCTTTCCACATCCTACAGATAACGAAGTACATGAAGCCACTGCCAAAACTGATAAAGAGGTAGAGTACCAATATTTTAACAACAAAGCAAGTATTTCATCTCAATATATCAGTTTTATATAAAATAAGGATTAGAAGTACAGATCAAAATCTTAAAAATAATTTAATATTTTATGTGGGTATAATTCAATTTTATAGCATAAGCATATTGTTGATGCAATGAAAAATTGAAAGAAGATTTTTCTAATCCTTAACCAAAATATCTGTATCAATTAAAAAAAAGAGGATAAAAAGAAGAAGAAGAAGGAAAAAAGCTAGTCCTATTTATTTTTCCTTTATTTCAATTAAAGCTTTAATACATAGACAAAATCTACAACAGATCCCTAAGGTGAGACTTTTCCTCTTAGTGGATTTGGAGTGTTCAGACATTCCACTGAAAATACTTTTTTTCATCTCTCTCAGTTCTGGGCAATGCAAGCATCTTGCTCATGCAATCTCTCAGATTTTGAGAGGCAGATGAGTAAACACATTCCCTCTGAGAGTTCATTTGTATGGGAGGATTCAAAATTTCATTTTCATTCATGAGATCTGCTGATTTTTACTTTTTCACTGTCAAATCTGCAGTTAATTCTTCAGAATTGTGGAATATTAGACATACTTCAAAAGCTGTAGACCATACCCTCGGTGGTAACATCAACTTTGGAATTCTAATCCAAATTACATTTATAATATTCCTCATAAACTTTGATCCATATCTTACAGACTTATAGTCCTATATTTTGCCTTTTTATTTTTTGAGATCATTTTATCTTTCTGATTCTGGATTGCGTGGAGTAGAAATATCTCAAAGAAATGCTTTCAAAGACTAAATTGAAAAATCTCCTGCTATATACTCTGAAATAGCTACCCTGCAAGCTAGCCTAGACTGCAAGGCCCATAAATAAGCAAATCCTCTGATGATCACAGGCAAGGAAAACACAGAAATGGACACTCTGGCAGGAGTTGAAACTGCCCACATGAAAACTTCAGAGGAATGAAGCACTGCAGTCATAATTGTCCTATGGAGGATCCCATGCATAGATTTCTCAGTGACAGTTTTAATAGGGAATATGACAGAAAAGAATGTTGTAACACAGAGCACAGAGTCCATAAGCCATTATCTCCTCCCAAATGCCTAGCTGTAATGTGTTTTTAATCTACTTTTATATTCAGAAAATAGCAAATGAATTCTCTAGGGATGCATTTTGATTTTTGCTTATTTGCTCATTGTTTCAGTTTATTATAGTAATTGTATCGTATTTTTAACTTAGTGGATCAGTCACAAAGATTTTTTTCACAACTATTTCTAGAGATGAATAAGTGAAATATAGTTTGTCACCTAAGACCTGTTTCCTTTCCTATATTATAACTTACAAGACCCAGAAGAGAAGCATGTACTTCCAGTCCCAACTCTTAGGGACATTGATGGGTATCTGTATCATTTCTCCTTTTTATCAAATTATTTGATAGTAAAGTTTTATTCACATCCATACTCTCTCTGACATACAAATAAATACTGCATTGCAGTAAGGCTTCAAAGGATTAGATCCAGGTTTTGTTCTTCATAACTTTTCTGTGTTTAGTTTTACAAATACTAATATTCTTTTAATACAGGAGAAAACTGCAAAACTAGTTAACTTCTTGAATGAGAATGCATTACCTGAAAATATGCCTAAAGAACTTATACCTGAAGAGTCTACTAAGACAGAAACCAAGAAATCTGAAGATACTGACTCTCCCTCTTCTTCCTCAGAAGAAATAAATGCTGGTGTGGAAAACGTAAAAAGTGAGACTTTCTCAAGGGAACTGACAGCTGCAAAGAACACGGACTCTGACTCTAAAGAGCTGAGTGAGACCCGCTACTGGATGCAGACTGCTTTGATGAAGGATGAAAATCCCTATGAAGAGCTTCAGAAAAAGACAGGACATGACTTACAGCTTGAAGTGAAATCTTTCAAAGAGAATGACTATGGCTATATTGTGACAGCGAAAGAGTAAGTATAGCAACCAATTTGAATGGCATTTTCAAATGGAGAAAATATAAAGTGATTGCACCCAATAAAATATAAATGTAAAAGAGGAAAATGCCACAGGCCTAATTTTTAATACATCTGAAACTGTTTGCATCTAGTTCAGTACTTTGATGAAAATATAAGAAAGGAGTTCTGCTCTCTAACAGTTGCCTATTCTCCTGTATGGAAGATATTTAATTTGTAGACCTCACTCTCTATCTTCTTATGTTCCAGTGACCTTCCAATATGTCAGTAAGTGTGCTTATGGTTGGGATGTGGGCTTTAAATATTTGACTTGAAAGTAGCCTAAATATCAATGCCTGAGTCATTCTTTGAAAAAATGACACACAATAATAAAGCACAATATTTTTTCTGTAGATTCATTTTGATCTGAAAATAACACAAATAGGAATCCACACATCACATATGCAGCTAGTTGGAAAAGAAAGACCTAGTGATTTAAGGTCATGTCACTAATGAACTTGACATTTAATACTTTATTTTCAAAAGGCAGCTTTTTCCCCCTAGTGATGCACAATTTATCAAGGGAACATTTAGGTGTTTATGATGTGGGCACCATGACTTTCTCTTCCTTGCGCCAAGAGCAATATTACTTCTCATCTTGCCTGAGAAATTAGGAAATTCTAGTACAAGCTTACAAATCCCTGTACCATCCTATACTGCTTTACAATGCATGTGTCTGGGCACCAAAGAGGATGGCTTCTTGTTTGCCTTTTTCCATGGGATCTGGTGGGGGCAGATGGCATCAAGAAGAATGAATCACATTTACTGGGGAAGGATTTTAAAAAGTGCATGGAGGAGTAGGCATAAGAGAGTGAAAATGGAGGCCTGGCAGCCTGCAAATATGAGAGAGAGACAGATGCAGAGACAGAGACTTCTCAAAAATCAGGAAGCAAACAGTCCTTTCTTCAGAGATAACAGGAAAGAAGATTTTTTATATGGACTCATTGGCTTGCAGAAACTTTTGCATAATATTACATACATATTATATTTGCATATAATATTACATTAAAATCCTTGTATTGATGTTGTTTTTTGTTGTTTTAGCAGAAATAGTTCTAGTTCACCTTCTAAAGAAACTCAGATCTAGAGTTTAGAAAAGACCCTTTGGGAGTTTTGGAATATTAACTTTAAAGAGATTTCCAGTTGATTTAGGAGTCTTCTCACATTTATGTGACCTTACGTCTATCTATAGCTATTATTAATCATTATTTAATCTTCAAGTGCTTCAGATTTAATTAACTGGTTTTAAACTTGTTTTGTGGTCACATTAAATTGTTGATTTTCACTGACTGGTTCTTACAGCAGACTTCTCATTCTCAAGAATCTCTTTCTGATGAAAGCAGGAAGATTATTTAACAGGATGGTTATTTAACAGATTATTCTCCCACTCTTTTGTCTAGGCTATGTTCTCTCTTTGCAAAGGAAGCACTCAGGAGTTTCCTTCTAAGTCTGTCAGAAATTGGTGACAGTGCCTTACTAGGCCACTTCCTTTGGTTCCTGCCTGCAGATACTCTTTGAAGCAGTAGCAGCTAGTTTTCCCTCATGTTTTGCAATATCGATCTGGAAGGTACCTTATTGTATCCCAGTAGAATCATGTCCCTTCACCATGATGATTTCTTTGGCCTCAAAAATCTCCAGAAGCTCTCACAGCTCTGTATAAAGGGTGATGTTCTGACTTTCAACCTTCACAACATATCAATTCTCCATCTGTTATCAGTTTTTCTTCTTAGATAGCTCCCAAAGGGTTTTTTTTTTTTTTTTCCCACCACAATTTATGTCTTTTATCATTTAGTGACTCTTGTGGAAGAGAGTTGTTTTGGAAAAGCCTCCTGCTCCTACAAGATTCAAAGGCTGAGAGAGCTGGGTCTGTTCAGCCTGGAGAAGAGGAGGCTGAGGGGGGACCTGATCAGCGTGTATAAATACCTCAAGGGAGGCAGTGAGGAGGAGGGGGGCAGCCTCTTTTCAGTGGTGGGCAGGGATAGGACTAGAGGAAATGGCTTCAAACTGAAGCATCGGAAGTTCCACAGGAACTTAAGGAAGCATTTCTTCACTGTGAGGGTGACAAAGCACTGGAACAGGCTGCCCAGAGAGGTTGTGGAGTCTCCTTCTTTGGAGATCTTTAAAACCCGCTTGGATGCAGCCCTGTGCCACGTGCTCTAGGTGACCCTGCGTGAGCAGGGGGGTTGGACTCGATGACCTCTGAGGTCCCTTCCAACCTTCGGCATTCTATGATTCTATGATTCTATGATTCCATATACCCTCTCATGTAACTGAGCATACATCCTTTACCTCCTTTACATTTTACTTCAAGAAAGAGGAAAGGTGCATTTTATTACATGTTTAGAATTTTTCAAGCAAGATGCTTTTCAAGGTACATTGAGATGCTGTTAAAAATGCTCAGAAGCTACATGAAAGACTGAAATGTTTTTGGTGAAACTTCCTCAAATGTTCTGGACTCAAAAATGTAAAGTCCATAAAATCAATTTTTGTATTTAGAGCTAACTGGCTTATTATGAGAAGCATATATTCTCTGTAGCTAGTCAACTCAACTGATAGCTTGTCACTGCCCTCTTAGAACTTTTTGAACTGTTAGATTTCATGTTCTCCAAAGTCATCTTACAGAAAATGGGAATATGCTTTCAAGCTTTTTTCCAGTTCTTAATCTAGAATGAGTTAATTGGTGAAAAGAGCAAGCTGATTAAATTGAACTAAAGAAAAAAATCCTTTTGTACCAGGATTGCATTGCACTCAATCTCCAGCAAGCAGCTTATGGTTCAGGGTTCTCAGACAGTGACTCCTAATAATTCAGTCATTTGACTTTCTTTAGAATTCTTGCTGCCATTTTATTTTTACGTTATAGTAATGGATAGGTCTTCTTAGGCTGCTATCAGTTCTTTGTTTTTAATGGTATTAACTGGAATGTAAGAATAAAATTAAAACCTCATACTTTGAAAAATACATTTTTATACATTCTGGACTTCCATAATATAACAATATATAACAAAATTATTACAGGAAATTCTGCATGCTAAAAACAGATCTGTCCATACTGCATGAGCAATTAGATATTTTCTACAGTATCTGATTAACTTATTGCTTATTTCTACTTCCCACAACCATTTCCTTAGTACATAAAGTGGCTGTAGAGAGCAATTGGACCAGTCTACCTGATAGTAATCAAGTTGCTATAATTATATTTAATCTTGAGGGAGACAGGGTAGAGAACACAATGATCTTTGTTAACTATCGCTACACAGAGAGCAATTTTGGTGTCCATTTAATGAGCATTTCTTCAGTAAGTTTCCTCCATAGGTAAGTTTTCATACTGTAAATCTTACTTGCTGTTTCCAGTAAATAAATAGTAATAATAAATGGCTTTGCTATATGGGTATGTTACACATTTATGCACAATTGTATATGCACATTGCATTCATACTGTGAAATGAGGGAGCTAGAACTATCCTAGAAAGATCTTTAATCGGTATCTCTCTAAAATAATATCTACTTCTTAAGTGATTGCAGTCTCTAAGTGCTCAGGAAATTAATGTCACAAGTGGTTTTTGATACTTTGTATCTAAGTTTTTATACTTTTAAAAAAGTTCTCTATTTTGTGCAACTTTACAAGTTGAAGCTGAAGGTAGGCATAGAATACATCTTTCCAATAGTTCAAGTTTTAGGTAGAATCCCATATTAAATATCTTTCTTGGAGAAACTGGCACATGTAAGATTACCAAAGGTTACTATTTAGGATCTGATTTTTTTTTTTTTTTTTGATCCAGTCATAATTTCTGCCTATTAAATGAAATGCTAAAATGAAACATTAGCGTCACTTATTTGTTTTTGAATACTATTATTCTATATATTTTTCATCCTCCTCCACCTAAAACAATAGATCATAGTTCCAACACATCAACTTTTATTGGCCAGGATTTTTTTTTTGAGTAGCAGAGCTTCATTTTTACAGCTGAAACTGTGCTCTTTTGGTGAGAGAGGAAAGTAGTCCAACATATTTGTACACCGGGGATAATAGCAAGAGTTCTTTTCACCTTTTGATCTGAAAATAGAACTGAAAAGATTATACTCAGTGGTATAGTTGACAGATGTCAGGGGTGATCCATTCACTATTAAATTCTCAGGCTACCATGGCTTTGCAAGCGTGACCCAAAGAGATATTAAGACTGCTTCAGTGAACTCCTAAGATGCCAGCTTTTAATTGTGCCACAAAGCAAAGATAAACATTTCCATGTAATACTTGAAGAAAAGATTTGTGATAGTTTAAAGGCTTGTCAAAACGGCAGTCTGTTTGTCAATGGTAAGAACAATAGGTCACTCCTGCTGTGTTCGTCTAGTGACCTTTCAGATGGTTGGAGCACTGCAATCCATACCAATCCATAATATCCATCAGCACTAATCTTAGGAAAGAATTGACAGTTTCAGTGTAGAAAATTGTCCAGCAAATCCTCCACGGTGCTGCTTCAGCACTTTATTATGCTGAGAAACCAATCAAAATGGGTGATTTACTTCGTTCACTCTTGCCTCCTTCAAAAAAATTGGAATTCTGTGGAATTTATGTGTGTGAGAGGTTTGATTCTTTCTCAGTGTATCTCTTTTCTAACCGATTCTCCTCATGTTAACTTTGAAATTCTAAGTTGTTTTTACAAGGCAAATTATTTACAGGATGTTGCTTTCAGCTGTATGCCACTTAGTGCCATTGTTGCAAAATGTTTCCCATTATAGCAAGAATAGGTTAATGGGAAACCTCTAATTAGAGAAGTTTTTGCCTGTTTTTGGACCAAAGTAATCTTCCAATTTTCTGAATTTTCACTTCTTGTTTTCAAGTATAGTAAACTTACTAATTGGAAAAAAATGTCAGCCTAGGGCTCACGGTTGGCATATGATGTCACATAATAAAAATGCTCATTTGTCTGGGAGAACATGTTCTAAACCGCGGGCGAAAATCCCACAGTCAAAATGTTTTAACAGTGTTTGGGCTCCCGAGGCCACCCAAAGCCAAATTATCCAGAATATGCAATTCCTAAAATCTTTAGTAAAATTGAACACAAGCTGCTGCATGCTTAGCAGTTGACATAGTGAAGCTGGTGTGAATCCTGTGCATCTTCTTAAATATGGGCTTAAGCAGCTAGATTTCACCACACTGGGAAAAATCCTAATCTGAGAGTGCAAATGTGGTCTTTCTGCAGTGATTAACACTCGTTATATTTTGGGCTTCAGAGGTAGGGCATGCTTTTCTAAAGCCATCCCTGGACACTCCAATGTGAGGAACCTGACCTACTTTGTGATTTATCAGGATATATGTGTGTGAAGTTCTTCATTTAAATACGAGATCACAGGCAACTCATGGCTTGTCAGCCAACTTCTGGCATTGTTGTATTAGTCAAATTCCAGAAATTTGGTGTTTTGTCATATGTTAACTATCAACTCCAGATTGTCTATATAAAACTATTTAGGTTGTGAATCTGTTCACAACGTTTTAATTTAATTGGATCATAAATGCATTTCAGTGCTTTTAATTTGAGGTAGCTGGTTTTCAGTTATTCTGAAAAAGCTGAAAACCGATGTCATGTTCACAGTATAAAATTACTAGGAGATGATTAGTTTGATCCACTTAGCATCCTGAAGGGTTAGGTTAATTCTAAACGCTTGATACTCTTTTTACATCTTTACAAAGGTGATAAATATACTTACTACTTTGCACATAATGTCTATTTCTGCAAGGTAGTCTGGTTGGCACCCCAAAGCTGAGTCAAAATACGTTGTGTGCTTTCCCCCAAAGTTTTCTGTTTTCCTAGGCAAGTTGTTAAAGTATTTTATTTTTGCGATCATAATTATTCCTTACTTTTATCAGGTTAAAATATTTAGGACACTAATTTTATTTAAAAATGAAATCTAAAATAAATAGGAGAAAATGAATCACAATATATACAGCAGTGAAACAGAGCAGATAGGGTTTTACTGTTCCTTGTTACTGGAAGGTCATAATGTTTCTTAGAAGCTGAGCTTATGCTTGAGGCTTTTCAGCTCTCTCTTAGAGAAAAATAACAAAATGTTCTTGTTCTTTAATAAACATATACAAACAAAAACACTGATTTGACCTTCTCTACATATCCCAATGTCCTCTTTCAAATTGTTATTCTACATGCAAGCATACTCTATCAAGGGGAAAAGGTCTTCATGTTTTCTTCGCTTAACTTCTACAACTAACTTTAAAAACAAAAAGAAATTCTAAATATAGATAAAAGAGAAATGCTTTTGCTACAACTGTTAAAAGTCTGTTAAAATCAGCAAGGGACAACACTGCTCACAGAAAGAAAAAAAAAGCCTTTTAAATGTAAAGGAATGAATTTTTATCATTCATTTTATTACTTTCACTAGCAGAGTCTGCCCTTGTATAAATAAGTTCTAGAAATGTCCATCATTGATTTTACAGACAAAAGTTTTGCTTCTGATAATATAGCTTGACTCCTACATAAACAATACAGGTGCAAAAATACTTATTTACTACTGTATGCAATAAAAGTAGTTCTTTATTTCTGTATCAGTACTATGACTGGTAGATAAAAGCAAATTTAGAAGTTTAGTTAACTGTTTCCTTGTAATTATTCACAGTTCCTGGTGTTTTCTAGTGTCTTTGAGACAAAAAATGCATTTTTTTTCCTCTGTCTAATCCTACAGCATCCTTGTGATAGTTTAGACAGTGACAAAAATCATGCATACCACATTAAATTCAGTGGAATAAACATCCCTTTAGTACAATGTTTCACCTAATTCTGATCTTGTATATTTTCATAGGAAAATGATACCTCATGCACAAGAAAATACAGTGGTTTACTGTAGCTTAGCAATGTAAAACAAGAAATACTTTATAAAGGAGAGTTTGATTTCTGGCTTCTCTGTGGTATATGAAGAGCATGATAGTCCGTTCTACTCTGCTTCCCTTAACTTCTGTACTTCCAAAATCTGCTGAAATATATTATATTGAAAGACACTTTTCACCTGCTGATGAAAGACCAGTTTATAGGACAAGAGTCCTTCCAGGGTTCATCTTTCCCTCCTCCTAGGCCTTTATTTCTCCGGATATTTTCCATCTGGGCTTTCACCAGGCATTTTCACTTCTAGAGGAATATCCAGAGTGAAATTTTGAATGGATGCAGCTGGTGACCAGCTGGCCTGTGACACTGAACAACAGAAACAACAAGGAACCACTTTGGCCCCTTGCATAAATAGTAATGGTGTGATTGTAGGAGTGCGTCTGGAGCTGCTAGTAGGATGACTAACACCCGGTAGCATATTTAGCTGAACAAATATAGCTCTTGGCCAGGTTTACTAGAATAGACATTCCCAGCTCCCTTCTTCTCTTTTTCCATGTCCCCTGTGTCTTACAGTGTTCCTGGATTCCTGGAATTTCAGCAAATTAACCATAATATATTCTGTTACGCTCCAGTACTTTTTCATCAGTTATGTTCTGTCCAATCCTGGGAGGCTCAGCTACAAAAGTTAAATAACATAGTTCTCATGTCTGATCCATTTTTGAAATTTCTTAACTTGGTTAAAATGCAATCAGTGTAAACACATGACTACTGAAAACTAGAACCTTTTATTTTCATTGTAAATCATTTTACTTCACACAAAAGATAGTTTCCTAAGTAGAAAACCAATATGAATTAGTTCAGAACTCAGAACATGGAAAATATTTCATTTTTTTTACTCAAATAGATATTCTGACTTTCCACTAGCTCTTGTGGGAAGAAGCACAAGATTTTAGAACAGATATATGATATAGAAATTGATTCAGAGCTATTTTTTAATAGTAGGGAGAATGACATTTAGGAAAAAAGACATTTGTATAACTTTTAAAGCTTTGGTTTCTTAAACCAAAAAGTTCTTTTTAAAGTTTTGGTTTCTTTCATTTCTCTGCTGTTTTCCTTTGAATACTTGCCAGATAATTTTATCATTTATTATTTATGCCATCTGCATTGTAAATTGATCTGGACTTTAAGCTGTCTTGGAAGAAGAGGTTTAAATTTTGCTTGTGCTTGTCATACAAAAGAGACAGTATGGAAAGGGCATTAAAATGTGCATCATCAGTCATCATCACTGATTTAATTACTTGCATGTAAGACTAATTTGAACAACTGCATTTTCAAGATCACTGATAAAAGATTTAGGATTCATAACAAGTGGTCTGTTGTTTCTAAGATTCAGCTTAAAATACAGCATGGAATATGTTTGGTGGGGTCCCTTTCAGTCTCAGAAAGGAGAATGCCACAATTATGGAATAGATCATTTCCATTATTTCCATGTTTCTGCTGGTGACACAGTGTCTGTGTGAATCTGTTGTCATTAACAGAGCTGGAGGTAGTGTGTGTTTGAAGTAAATACAAGTACAGGCTGGCACAGTGTCACACTTGCGTTCACTCTAGGGAGTTGATCTTTCTCGACTTCTCTATCACGCTCGCATTTCCATGATGCAGTTATCTCCTCTGACCTTAATAGCCTGACCACTGCCATTGATTTTTACAACGTGTCATGTATGTTACAAATTGGTCTCGACTTGAATCTATCTGAATCAAGAGGTTTAAATTCACACTTATTGGTGGTGGGAAAAGAGGAGAAAAAATATGGAAAGTGGGAATTTGCTGAGCTGTCAAAACAGAAGTAAGCTCAAGAATATTTTATTGTAATAAAGTCTCTGAGGAAGCAAGTATAGAAAAAAACAAACGGCAGCCTGCTGCAATAAAATTGCAGGGTCTTTAAAATCATTACCATAATGGTGTAGTGATGTCAGGAAGATCTCAAGCAATTCAATGAGTAGCTTTGTACTCAGTAGTTTCTTGGTTGTTTTCATGAACCTGAATAAATGTGAACCATTTAGAAAATCTATTGTTATTTAACTAAATTTAATACAAAGACTGCATTCAAAACAGTAAAATCTTTTTATTGGTGCTGCTCTGTTTACTGTGAACGAATGCTTCAAGATGTATGAAACAACACAGAAACATGGACAAAAAACTCAAACTAAGACAGACAAGGCAGGCGGCTGCAACAGCATGAACTGGGACTGTCACTGCCCAGGTCTTTGCTCTCAGGAGCATTTTCAAAGAGAAACAGAGTTTTAGTGAGCAAATATTTTTTAGGCCCAGACAGAATTTAATGGCGAAGCTATCAATTTTTTTGATTGCTAAAACATTTTGAGTTGTCCTTGCTATACCTCTTATTTCCTTTGTGACCTTGACCATATCATTCTAATGTCTCAATTTATTTTCTGTTTGCAGGATAATCTTCCCCCTTCTTGTGATGAGACAGACTCTAATTATATCTAGAAAATGAAAAATAAAAAGTTGAGGAAGGTCTTTAAATGAGTGGTTACAAACACAGTGAGAATGGGAGACACAAGTTGCTGTGTCTTTCCCACCTCTCTTGGGCTGCCCCAGCAGAAAATTCTCACTCCATCCATGGGATGAGTGCCAAAAATTGCCTGCACTGGCAAATGTGGTGGCTTTCCTCTGGGTTGCAAAGTGCATGACCCAGATGCTGGGGGCTAGTGGTTGGATGAGCCGTGTTGGGTGGGTGAACTCTGATGTCATGGAAGAGTGGTGGTAGTGAGCTAGAAGCTACCATCAAACCTGAGGGATAAAGGAGTTATTTGGAAGAGAGAAGTGAAAATTTCTTCTGCAACCTTGCTAAAGTATCACTTATTGTGATTGCATCAACATCCCTTCTATTTTACAGTTACTATTGAAATTTGTATGCAAACAAAAGAGATTCAGATTCTTCTCCTTCACACTTATGTAATTGAATTTCCCACTATGTTATATGCTAAAATACTCACTACTCTTAGCAGAAAAAGTAAAGAAAAAAAAAAGGGAAAAAAAAAAAAAAGAAAAAAACCTCCTATGTCCTTAATAAAAAAGGCTTTCCTGGTATTATTTCCAGCTTCTCTCAGCTGGAGAAATATTGTGACCATAGACTCTGATATGTTTGAAGATCTCATCAATGATAAGCTGTTGTTCAAATCTTATGCTTTGGATATTGATATTGGTCTCTGTGCCTTGGTCCCAGAAAAGCAATGCCAGGGACTCCCTCCTTGTCCTTGCACTGCAGTCCTCTGCAGCAGGACTTCTGTCCATGGGAGACAAGCACCTTCTAATGAGATACATCTGAGTCTCCTGGGAGAAAAGCTGCTGCTGTAGCAAAACTGCAAGTTGTACCTGTTCTCCAAATCAACAGGAGATAAATGGGATGCTCTTCATACTGACTTTAAGGAGAGTGAGTCACAGAGCAAAGGCCAGAGTGTCACTATGGATTAAGAACTGGTTATGTGATAGGAAAGATTCGTCATGAGCTGCTGCTTCTCATCGTGTAGAGAGATTAGTGGTACCCCATGGGCAAATTGTCTGTGTTAGGAAGAACTATGGAGGATTTAGAAAAATTCCAGATGGATTTAAATACATTGAGGGATTAAGGAGCACAATGGCAGATGAAATTCAGCTTGAGTAAGTGTGACAGAATAATAGACATTAACAAAAATAGTTCTTTGGGGGGAAAAAAAAAAGTATTCTTAAAACTCCTTACAGTCCTGGCTCTGAGACTGTGGAAAATTCTGAAGAAAAGAAGATTTGCTATGTTCAGAAACATGAAACCTGCCCCTGGTCTAGTGGCACACATATTCAGATTTGCAAATCTAAAAGAGAGAGCCTGCAAAACTAGAAGTAGGTGGTCCTATTCCCTGCCATATATTTTTATAATTAAGAACAGTTTGACATATAACATTGGTGCCAAGTGTTCAGCAGGGGATTTTTTAAAAAAGGGAGATATTTTTATAAATAATGATGGTATTCACAATAGTATTCTCTAATTCATTATAGAAATAAACAAAAAATTACATTTATTTATTTTAAAAGGAATGCCTCCTCTTACTACATGGTGAAAAGGCAGAAGAGCTGATTTCTCATATCTGATGAATCTTTGCATATGCTCTAGTGCTGTGGATATGCATGGAAACATCTCACATTTCCCTGATCTAGAATCACAAAGTTCATGTGTTTCAGGAGGTTTCAGAGTCTAGACTGTGCATGGAGGTTGGATATGATGGTCTGCATAGGCCCCTTCCAACCTTAATTGTTTATGATTATGTGATTCATGTATGAAAAAAAAAATAGAACCAGTCTTGTGCAACTAGAATGAGATGCTAAATAAGCTCAGATTTTTTTCTTACGTAGTCTCATTTATTAGGTCATGTGTCCCTGCACAGAGTATGAATTTGCTGATGCTTCTGGACTGGGTTTGCACCAATAGCCAAAGTACTTGCAATTCGTATCATTTTAAGCTGCACCTTTAAGTTTTTTCCTCAGGGAAGTAGGATCAATGTTGAATACTCCCACTCAACAATTTTCTTAATATCTTGTTTTCCTGATTTTTAAGTTTGAAAACAACTATACTTTAAAGAAAAAAAAAATATAGTGTAGTGTAGTGAAGATTCTGCTGTACTTGAATTTGGATAGGATGAGAGAGCCTGGGTGTGAGCATAAAATTAACATCTCTCGAGTATGCACTTGTTGATAATGATACAGGAGGACTATAATAAACACTTGGGCAACTTTAAGATTAAGTAAAAAAATCTGAGTAAATTTAACATAGGGTTCAACACTCATAAAATGGGTGGGCTGGATTTCACTGCCTGTCTCCCATTTCAAGCGAGTTTTAGGTGCATTGGATCCTACTTTAGTTAAGATTTCACTGGGGATTAAACTGACATTTAAGTTAAAGGAGCACAATTCCCAATGTCAGGCCTATTTCTGTACTGTAGATTATTCTTCATTTTTGCAGAAAATGATTCAATTGAGCTAATCTGACAGGGCTGCCTGGGTGTCCATTATAGTGCTGCATTACAATTGCTAAACAGAGTATCGGAGGGCTCTAGGTACAGGCTAGTAAAG
Source organism: Nothoprocta perdicaria (assembly GCF_003342845.1). Taxonomy (NCBI): domain Eukaryota; kingdom Metazoa; phylum Chordata; class Aves; order Tinamiformes; family Tinamidae; genus Nothoprocta; species Nothoprocta perdicaria. The sequence goes on along the minus strand of NW_020456254.1, from coordinate 1,912,101 downwards.
ACAATACCTAATTAGAATGATGGCATTAAGGGGGAGATAGAGAGTTCAGTTGAGTGGGTTTCCAAAGATACGTGGCAACTGGAAAGGAGAAAAACAAATGAGAGCAACTGCTTGTGAGCCTGACATAACCTCAACACAACTCTGAGCTACATGCTGCTCTCCTTGGACTAGGAGGAGGCTTGGCAAATGCTAGCAATCAAGCCATCTGTATAACTGGATCCGATTTTTCTCTACGAAAATGGATCAGTTTATGGGATTGTTTTGACAGGCATGTTGGGAAATATAGAACATATAGCTTTTATCATTGTTTACTTCTGTTTTTCCTCTTGTTTCATTTGACATTGCCCACTGGCTTTTATTGGATTTGGGGCTCCATATTGTGTTAGCATGCAGAGCTGGCCCTGCTGTCAGTGTTGCTCCCTATTGAACTCCTTCTGTTCCTCCATTTACATGTTTCCTTCTTGTACTTTGATCAGAGGAAGAGAAGCTTCTAGCCTGGAATGCATAAATCCAGGTCAAAAATACACAATCCATTATTCAACGTGTTTGTTTGCAATCCACAGATATTAGAAGCTAAACTTGGGAATTTTGAGGGAACACAACATCCATTCATAGTGATGTTCAGATTGTTATGGGGTGTAGCTGAACTGGTCTTGAGATCAGGATCCAATATCTGGCACTGGTCTGTTTTGGAAGGTCTGTTGGGCAGTGCATGAGGCAATTCTGTCTCATTAGACTGTTCTGTCCAGCATATTGCTTCCTCCTCTGCTTCCCATAGCAGTCAAGTTTACCAACTTGCCAGTGAAGGATAGGTTACCTTCACCTGGATCTAAGAAACATCTTGTTGATGTGCTCTAAAACCAGAATGGTTTTTGGTAGGAGAAAGAGGGATGCTTTAGTCCCTGAAAATGCATTTTCTTTCTACTTCAATGTCCATTCTTGTTAGGGAGAAATATTTATAGCCTTAGGGACTGCCAATAGTGCTACTCTTTATTCTTATAACTAGAAGGGTTACAAGTGGAATGATATCGGTCTAGTTAGATTACTAGCCACCTAACAAAGAAAGTTGGTATCATTGTCTTCATTTTACAGATGGTGACATTCAGTGTCAGAAGATCACTTGGCCAAGGGCACCTAGTAGGGCTGCTTCAGATGAAGTTGTGTGCTGTTCATCATTCCTCATTTATCATCATCAGCAGCAATTCTCTCACTTAGGTATAAGACCACTGAGTACAATGGGACTGTGTAGACACTTAAAATTTGGCTAGCCAACTCTGTATGTTTTATAGCCTGAGAAGGAAATCACTTAATGTGATGCAAATTGTGCCAACATTCTGGACCCAGACTGTAGAAACACTCCTTACCCCCATATTTTTTTCCAGTAAATTGAGCAATCAAAGGTGAAGTTTTTACTAGACAATAAGAGATGAAATTTATAATCCAAAGGTCTATTGTTTGAATTACCTCAGTAAGTGGATTGGTCTTTAACAATATTTGCTTTCAGCCCCCTCACTGGGAGGGATTTAGATATTGGAAGATACAGGGTATTATTTTCACCAAGCAATCTAATTTTCCTGTATTCTATGCCCAGTAACATTTGTGGAGACATTTTACCAAACAATGATGTGAAGAAAGTTAGGGCCCCCCAATCCACTTTCCAACATTTAAATGGATTACTTAATTTTCAGGAGTGCTCAAGAGCTTACATTAAAGTTAAGAGATATTTATTCCCATAGTTTCACTTCAGATTCATTTCTAAATAAAATAGCTCTACAGCCAAGGTCTGCTTTTCTTTGTTAGATAAAACTCCTGACGGAGTTACAGGGAGTTGATTAAATTATGATGATATTTTTAGCTCAGACAAGTAGTTATGGGTTGAACCATTTATTTTTTCACATAGTGAAAGCATATGGGAGAGTTTTCACAGTTTCGTGATGATGTTGAATCAGTCTTGCCCTGAGCTGGGAAGTTCATTTCATCTGAAGGGATAGTACCACATAATGCTTGCTATCATTAGCAGAAATATAAAGCCATATCCTCTAGCAGGTATAACTAGTTTAGTGCAAAAGTTGTGTGCAGCTAAAAGAGATTGAATAAAATAAGCAGTGAAACGTTTTGGAGATCAAAGACTGTGCCAGATTTAAAAACTAAATATATCTGCATAAACCCCAAAGGAAACATTTATATTTAATTTCTCCATTTATAACTTTGTTGTTATTAACCTTTCAAACAACGTGCATCTTACAAATTGTTTGAGATAGAGATTGGCAACTGTGTGCAGCAGAGTTCTGCTACTGGCTCAGTGTGGGTTAGAGTCTTAGCTGAAACATAATGTTTATGCTGGCACTTTGAGTTGGAGATATTATTAGAGGGTAAAGTAATGGGAGAAAGTTAGTTATGCATTAATTTCTTCTACTTTCTGGCTCTCATTTTATCTTCTAAGTTGTAGAGAACTGGAGCGGTTACACCGTGTTACTGGGATTGGCATAAACCGAGGTGAAAGCAATCATTGTATAACGCAGACCATGCAACACTGAACAAGCTATAAAGCAGAAATGCAATTTTGAGGATGATGTTATGCATTTTTAGAGAAAGCTTTTGAATATTCAACTCTCCTACAAATACAGGTGTTACAGAACTCTAAGTAACAGTACTAGGATCTATTAAAGCTAAGAATTCATGGGAAAGAGCATTGGGAAATACAGTGCTATCAGTTACCATTTTTAGTGTGAAATCTCAACTTTGATAGCATGATCCATAGTAGTCCTGGCATCAAAGAGGTTACTCAGATACTGGTTTTGCATCTCTTCCATACTGTGGTTATTTACTACTTTTTAGCTGCCCAAGTAGCTGTGAAAGTTTGTAAATATTTTCATTTCCCATTGCACAAGAGCTGCAGAAACTACTACTGGACAATCAGACCTGCAAATGATTGACCTTCCCGGAACACTTTTTCTCCCAAAGGTGTTGGCTTTCTTCTTGAATTCTGGCATTTAAATGCTCTGAATATTTCTCCCATTACTACTAATACTGCAGCCTTTAACAATATGTCTTATTTTTGACTTTGGAGCATGTTTTTTAATAGGAAGAGGGGTAAATGGGGAGCGGTACTTAAGCTTGTACAAATGAACCCCCTTTGGTAGAAAAATGACACCAGGGCACTCAGAAGCCTTCCTGGCACCTCTGTGTATCCCTGCTATTACAGGGAAAGCCCACTTGCTGACACCAATCATTTCTGTAAAACTTAAGCCAGCATCTTCAGGAGAAAAGATTTAATTAACACATAAGCCCCTGAGTCACTGTGACAATTTGCTTTCGTAGTGCTGGGAATCTTCACATTTCCACCCACTGTCAGTCGCTGAAATACAGGGTTTTTATGATTAATCTATAATACATTTTTTCCCTTGTAGAAACAAGCAGATTCTTTCATTACTTTCACACAGGACAATTTCTGTGTTGTATATCTAGAAAAACTCTAAATTTATCTGGTGCCTTGAGGCGCTACCCCTGCTTGTGTGACAGGAGGTCTCTGGAGCATTTTGTGTTAGTAGCACAAAGAAAGGCTGAACAATTCCGACCTAACCAACGTCCACATGAGGTATCCCATTATTTAAATCGAAGTGGCCTTCGGGCATCGTATGCAGAACTGAATGCAATAAATAAATAAATAAATAAACACAGGGCTCATTGGAGACAATAAATAAATTTTTGACAGTGATTGCAGTGATATAGGAACACATTCAAAACCTTGAACTGTGATGCAGAAATAATGATCTAGGTCCAGGATTCCGCAATCCGAAAAATCTTTTTTCCCTTTAGTCTCATTGAAAAGATCACATCCAGCAATATGTGCCTTCTTCTGACACTTCCTTCTCTTATTTGTCATAAATCCCCAAAGAAAAAAAAAATAGAACCTTTTTCCCTCTCCAGAATTAGTTTCATCAAAGTTGCGTCTGACTTGCAGTGGTGTAAGTTAGGTAAATTTATGGTTTTTAAAGTTTAATTTTGTGAGCATGAGTCTTAGCAATGTTGAGAATAATTCTGCAATCAGAATGCACACGAAGAATTTTGTATCTGTTTTTCTCACTGGACATTCTGTCATTTCCTTATATTTTTAATTTATTAATACCTTTTATTTGGCTTCGTAGCACAGCAAAATAGTTAAACAAGGTGTTATCTGTTAGGAAATGAAAGTTCACAATATGCTGTTAGGCTGTAACAACTTTAATTATCTGAAATTTTTATAAATATAAATTTTGTATCTAAGTGATTTTTTTAAAATAATAGAAATCCTCCTGTGTTTGCTTGATTACAACCTGTTTTCTGAATTAAAAAAAATGTAAATGTGGCATTGACAAAGATTAAAAAGATTTAAAGTGGGTTCTGTCAGCAGTGCATACTCACACCATACTAACTCCCGTGTATCTAATCAGTGTCCTCTGGACTGTGTGCCGTGCTCCATTGTTTACTCTCAAATCCATAATAGTTTTGTATCCTTTCACTGGGCAAAGATTCATTTTAGAAACTAATGAATTTAAAAATATGCTTTTCCCTTGTCCATTTGATATTGAGCCCTGCAATTTGACTTTCATTGTTTGTTTCCCTCCTTGTCTCGTCAATCCTTTTTCTCTTTCCGTCCTTTTACTTTATTACATTTTTTATTGGGGACTGAGATGAACTGGTCGCTGCATCATGGGCCCATTACACTTCCTAACAATTCCATTTACACCTTATTGTTTGTCTTATTGCTGGAAAATTCAGGTGATTCATCATGCCTGAAGAAGCACCTGATCCCAATTCCCTTGATATCACGATCATTATGTGACAGGAATACAGTTAGTGGTGGCTTGCAGACTCAAAGAGACCAAGGTGATAACTCTTTTGGGACTTTTAGCCTCTCAAGTATTGATGAGTTCCAGTTTTGTAATACTCTGTTTTCTTGCTCCCTTTCAACAGCCCCCTGAATGTGGAAAAGGGCTTGGAGTTGATAAAGGAAGTGGCAGATCTCCTGAAGCTGCAGATGAGTGCCTTCGATGATGTCAAGTATGTACATGGAATTTGCTCCTTTTTTTTTTTTTTAATTGGATTTCCCCTTGTTTTTGAATAGTTCATCTTATGAGTGAACAACTACCTTTTCCTGCTAAAGTTAATGAGAGAGTACAAAAGAAAAAGAATAGCCTCGTGACCTTTATAAGGGACATATATAAATTATATATACTTATTATACATTTATAGTTAGTAACAAATCATTTAAAAAAAGACTGAAATATACCTATGCTTCCATGAGGAAAGAGGAAATAAGTATGTTTACAGTGGTGTAAAAATATTACCGTATTTTCTAATAGTGTCTAGTTATGGCAAATCCTGCAAAGGGTTATTACACCAGCATTACTGAGAGGGAGATAACATGTGAGATATTGATCACAGCCTGGGTCCAGCACTTGCAGGCTGATGTGTGGCGCACTGGGTCATGCTGCTTGGCCAGCTGCTCATTTAACAAGTCACAAGGAGTTCAAATATGTTGAAATATGGTTTATCTTCATATGATTCATGTTGATGAATGCTTTGTGTCTTCATCTCCTGGGCTGTAAGGTTATGATTTTCCATATCTGGTAAAGAAATAGAGATTTTTTTCCTGATATCATTTTGTAGGAAATTTTATTTAAAACTTCATTTCTTTCTTTGAGAAACAGAAAATAAAAATAGTCTGATAGAAAAGTAATAGAAAAGAAGGGTCATCTGTGGGAGGGTTTTGACAGCTTGCTAGGAATAAGTCATATCTTGGCACACAAAAATTGGCATCCAGTTGCTGCCTGTTTTTGAGAGCATTTGGGGCTGCTTTTTTTGTCCCACCACTTTTGCTGAACTTCAGCTTCCTCCTTAGTCTTACTTTGGATGCCACCAACTTTGGCTTAATCTTCAGCTCTAGTGAATGTAATTCATTGTTTATGCTCTGTTTTAGGCAGTAGTCTGAAGATGTTTCATTTTTGATGGAAGTGTTTGTTCTTTTTTGGAAAAAATTACACCACTTGCATATAGCATATTCAGTGAGAAAATCTTTTTAGGAATCTGAGAGCTGCTCAGGTACATAGGCATCTTGAATTTAGTCGTTTTGAAGGAGAATACACTCGCATTTTGTTTGTGACAACTATTCTTTGTATTACTAAACAGTTCTTATTTTTATTTTATGAAAAGTACTTATTATATGAAAAATTAGTTTGGAAATTGGAAAAAAAAAAAAAGACAATATGTGTGGGCTTCCTTGTAAGGAGAATTTCCAGCTTGGAGTTTGAATACTAGCAGATAAATCAAAGTCCGCTATACATTTAAAGGGATCCCATGAAATAAGTTCTCTGCTGGAATCAATGAGTTCTGCTTCATTAACTTCATTCATTTACAGTATAAGAGCGCTTTCACCTACCTTTCCAACTGTTAGCAGAAAAACCCTTTTGGTTGTGTTTTATCATGTGATAAATCACAACAGTGTTGCAATTGGTGGGCTGTAGATACTTTTCATTAGAAAACGAATCCCTCCGGTTATATAGCTAGCTATGAATAACCATTTTTCTTTTGTGTGTATATATATAGTTTTTAATATGCAACATGAGAGAGGCTGGTTACTTTGCATCCGATTAATGAACAGCAATGAATGCATCAAAATGGTTATGAGCAGCAATGCCACTGCATCAAAAGTATTGCTATTGTATTTTAGTCAGTATTTTAATACAGTGTATTAGGAATGATAGTAACTCAAAACAGGATAGGGTCTTCTTTGTCTATGAAAAGAACAACCTTTAATCTTTTTAAAATAAAATTTGTAAGTCAGTGAAAAAGAAATGAAAGAATATTCCAAATCTTACATTAGTTAAGAATTCTTGTGTAATAAATATTTTTGATTTAAGAAAATCAGATGCTTTGCCTGAGGTAAAGCCCAGAAAACACTACAGAAATGTCCATCTAGCTAATAGATAAAGTTGTGGGTAAAAGTCTTAGAGAAAGGCCTCACCAAGCAAAGAATTAATTCTTTTCTGCACTAGTCTTCTGCATTGGTCTTCTGTCACCACCACACAGTCATCACTGGAGTATGAGTATGGAGTATGTATGAGCTTGAAGGCTTTAGTTAGCTGCTGAGTAGTCCCTCAAGGGGTTTCAGGAAGGACATGACCTCATGATTATTCCTAATCCACCTTTGATATTTCCAATCAAAACCTTCAATGAGGTCTTACAGTCATTATGGTTTATTTATTTATTTATTAACTAGCAACTGAAAGTACTCTTTACCTTAGGAATACACTTATTGCTTTTACAGGAATGGATAAATTATGTGGAGGAAAAAAATCAGGAAGCCTGAGATGGAGGATTTTGAAAGGGATGATAACATGATATTTGAACTTTGACTTGAGTATTAGGATGGCTTAAAAGTCCCAGTTCTACGTCTTTTTCCCTCCAAGTATTCTGAATGGTAAGACAGTGATAGTTCAGGCCTGAAACTTTCCAGACTTCTTCAAAGATTTCAGAGCGAACATCTCCTAATGAAAAACACAGGGTTAATTTCAAAATATAGAAAAAGTCATCACATTCAGTAAGAATAGGGTGAGAAGAATTGAGGGGAAAAGGTGAGTAGTGAGTTATTTTGAAGGAAATGCCAGAATTATCAAATAATAATTCTTCGTTGTCCTTTTTGTCACAAAAAGTAATATTAAAATAGTGTTTTACAGATACGTTTTTACTAGCTTTGATTAGTTTTGTCTGCAAATATCTGTTGTTCTTTACGTTTTTAGGGTTTTTTTTTATTTTTTGCTCTTTAGAGTTTGTCTCAATTAGTAAGTTGCTTTGGTATGGGTTCCTACCAATTCCCCTGTTAGTTCTTGATTAGTTGTTGCCTGGCAGTAATCAGCTTATCTCATCCTCCCTTTTTCACAATCCTGCCAACTTTAACCGATGGCCTGCAATTCACAGCATAGCCTCAGGCTTAGCTCCCAGAGGGTGCAGTCCACTTCTACAGTTGGTTTGTTGTCAAGTTTGCACTGACATAAACTTTACTCACCCCAGGAAGCAGATGAGAGGGAATATATCTAGGGAATACATAATTAGAAATTTTTCAGCATTGCAGAAAATACCCAACATGCTAGCTGTCACTTTTGGATTCAGCCTGAATCTTTATGGAAGTACTAGTTATGCTTAATATGTTTTGTTAATGGCTATGTAGCTGTCAAATAAATTCCATTATTTCTTATTACATCATTAGAGACCATTAAAAGGATATTAGCATGCTGATGTAATTATGCAAGCGGACGTAAAATGACTATAGTTATGATTTTATAATCTAATTATGGGTGTCCAATGCCCCTGGTGATTGATTGTTGGACTGGTATCAAGGATTGAAATCAGATGGGTACTGGTGCTAGACAGTTTGCATTTATTCAAAAAAAAAAAAAAAAAAAAAAAAAAAAAAAAAAAAAAAAACCAAATTACAAAGATCAATTACATGGATCTTCTTCAGGCAATTACAGTTTTGACCATTATAGAGTAAACTTTGGGACATATTCTCAAGAAATATCCAGACATAATAAAAATGGCAAAATCTGCTAACTCAGCTGCGAGAGTAATAGGAAGGACACTTAGAATCTATATCAAAGCCATTTTCTAAAACAGACAAGATCTTGTGGATTCTCACTAATGCATATTTATTTATTTAATATTCTCATATTTGGAATATTTACTGACCAAATTGCAAAAGTGATTTTTCAACTTTAATCTTAGCTGAATGCCTTTACATGGAAAGAAATCAAATTATTCTGATGTCACAATATTTTAGCAAGTATATTCTATCATTTTCAGGTGCCAGATATGCGTGAGATTCTCTAGTGAATGAATCTTCTGAAGGATACTACATCTCCCTGTGAAATCAGTGACAAGACTGATTTTTTTTCTTTGTGGCTCTTTTCTCCCAGTGTGTTCTGCTGCTTAGGCTTATTCTTCTGTTCATTTTTGCCTCCTAATATTAGTCATTTTTACCTCCTAATGAGCCTATGCTCTGTGTCCAGAGAACCATACTTTGAGGAGAGATGATAACTTCTGTGCCTATTACCATATTTATTTTTGCACTGTTAAACCTGCAGTAGAATATTCTATATTCATTGCATAAAAAAAAGACATTAATACCTGTCTAATATTGTTCTTTCAGAGTGTAATTCTTTACATAAACATATAAGGTATGTGTGTGACTGTATATATATATATGTGTGTGTGTGTGTGTGTGTACGCTAGCATGCATGTGCTAGATGAGCGGACAATGAGGTGGATTGATAAACAGTTCAACAGCAGAACTCAGCGGGTTGTGACCAGTGATGCAAAGTATCATTGGAGTCCAGTGACTAAAAGAGTACCTCAGGAGCCAATAGTGGGTCCAATCATTCAACTTACTCATCAGTGACCAGGATGAAGGGATAGAGTATCCTCTTAGCAAGGACTTCTGATGGACAACAAGGTGACCATGAGCCAGCAATGTGCCCTTGTGGCCAAGAAGGCCAGTGGTAGCCGGAGGCAAATGCTAGGAGAAGCATTGCCAGCAGGTTGAGGGAGGTGATCCTCCCCCTCTATTCAGCTCTGGTAAGGCCATACCTGGAGTGCTGTATCCAGTTCTGGGCACCTAGTTTGAGAGAGATAGTTTGAGAGAGCAAGTTCAGTGAAGGTTTTTTCATCTAAAATGATTAAGGGACTAAAGCATTTCTCACATAAAAGTGTGAGAGAGTTGGGCCTGTTAGACTTGGAGAAGACAAAGGAGCAATGTTTTCTGTGTGCGTAAATATCGGATGGGAACATGTAAAGACTACGTGCCAGACTCTTTTCAGTGGTGTCTAGTGCTTGGATGAGAGGCAACCAGCACAAACTGAAACACAGAAGTGCTGTTTAAACATGAGGAGAAGCTTTTTTTTTTTTTTTAACTGTTAAAGTGACAGAGTGTGTGTGCAGGTTGCCCAGAAGGTTGTGGAGTCTTCAGGATTGAAGACATTTAGAAACTGTCAGGAATCAGGAACTAAATGTCAGGGATCCTGAGCAATCGCTAGGTGACCCTGCTTGTGTAGGGTCTTTGGTCAAGATGATCTGTAAAGGTTCCTTCCAGCTCAGCCATCAGTGATTTTGTGATAAATGTAAAGTTAGAGATGGACTGGATGTGTATGTTGAATTTTAAATGTTTGTATTAATAGTTTTTTTCAAGGTGTAAAAGCTAATTATGATTGTGTAATATAATCTCCTGCGTTGGCAAATCCGTAAGTTTTTACCAGTAAGTTTTACCACTTACAGTTACTTGCTTATCTACTGCATTTCTAAAGCTAAATTCAAAGACCACATGACTGAGCTAAAGCTCAATCTCCCAGGCCTGAGCTTGTTTTTCTAGCTCACCTAACCCCTTTCTCTATACGCATTGAGAATAAAGATGAATTTAATGATTTAGTTGAATAGTTTATTGTATAGTAAATGAAAATTCAGTTATTTATAGAAACTGTTCAGCATCCTCAGCTGAAAAATACCTTAAAAATACAGCAGCCACTGCAAAATGTTTTGATATTTTGAAAATAATTTTTTATTTTCAGTTTAATAGAGCAACTTGCTTCTAGTTTGACTGTATTTGGTTTATAAGACAAATGTTTTTACTTTTATAATTAAAATATTAAAACAAATATGATCAGCACTCAGACCATTTTTTTCCTCTATTTCCCTTCTTTTTCAAGCCATCTGACCTAAGAAATCAAATTTTCAATACAGACTAATTACGATATATTTTAAAAATATTTTATCATATCTATATATTTTTCTACAAATCTCTCTCATTCCATGTACAGAAAAGAAAAACGCTCAGTTAACAAGTAACTCTTCAGCATGTCACTTGATCCTCATCGTCCAATGTGTGGCTTTAGGCTTTATTTCTTGTATGTTATTCAAATCCTGCTTTGAGATCAGAAAAAAACATTTCCTCATGTTTGTTTGTTTGTTTATTTTGTTTTCCTGTGATACTCCTCACAAGGCTATCACAAACATGAACTGATATGCTTAACTCACATGAGAGCTGCTGCAGTTCAGAGGTAAAGCATAAAGAGTTTGAAGTCAAACCTTCTGGTGATTAGAGGTGTCCAATCTGGTCTCAAAGAGCATGGCTTATATGGCCTCTCCTGTAAGGAAGTTTTTGTACAGAGACACAGAAAACCCTACTTTTGATCGCTGTTCTGAGTCTTCAGCAATCCCAGTAATCTGCTCTCACTTGAGACAGAGCTACCTGCTTCCACTAACAAGAACTGAATCTGAAACTGAGGCAGAACCACATGCCTCCAGCAGAATTCAAGACAGAGATTGGACTTTATATCCTTTTAATGCCTTGTTGGCAATATACTTCTTGAAGTCTGCTGGATGAATCACATTCTTGCCGTTCTTCAAGACTTTATTTTCGTGTGGAGAGGCTTTCTACTCCCTTTTTAGAGAAAAGACAGGACATAATCAAACAGAGCTTTTCCTTAGCTTTGTTCTTGGAAATGGCTGAATGTTTGCGCTGGAATCCATACAATTTGAAAAGCCATCCAGCCTAGAAAAAAGGACTTGATCTGAGGAAGATCTCTGAAAATCAGACCAAATGTAGAAAGTTTGGAAAAGATCAAAGCATGTTCAAGAACATCAAAAGTCCTGAGGAGGCAAAATGATGGATGGCACTTCTGACTTCACCTGTTCTGTATGTATTCTGTCCTGAATGTAGTGTCCCGATCACACCAGGTAGATTTTAGTCATTGTTTGTCATGTTATTTTTCATAACACTTGAAAAACTCAATCAGCCAGTTAATCATACTCAGTCATCCAGAACCTAAACACTGGAGCAGTACTTGGTATTTTCACTTCATCATGCTGATAGATTATGACATGTGGTATATGTATGCTCGAAATGTGAACACCTCAGGAAATTACTGGTAGATTTACTGGAAATTACTGGAGAGGCTGGATTGTGGAAGGAAGGTGTACGCAAGCCAGTGAGCAGCAGTGATGCAAGTAGCACAGTGGCTTGTCAGTTGGTTTATATCAGCCAAAAATATGGCAACTTCACTCTTTTAACAGAGAAATCCTTTCTCCAAAATTAAGTGTAATGAATCCCTTTTCTGTTGTGCAACAAACACCTGCACCTAACAAAAAATTTCTTCTACCTTGACAAATTCTGCTGGTTTCTGTCATATGGCCAGTCAGATTTACTGAGGGGAAAACAAACGAACAAACAAAAATATACTCTTTCTGCTCTCCTTATAGTGTTAGTATAAGCTAGCAATAATTTTATTTCCATTCCATTTATTAGTTCAGACCTTATGCAACATTGGCTTTTTATTTGAATTGCCTATGTTTAGTCTCAATAAAAAGGTACACCTTTCAGAACAGTTGAACAATATTTGTCACCTGTTCTTTGGTTTTAAATAGCAAAACAATTGACTAAAACTATGTGACATAATCTTGTTCAAAATATTATAAATGTCTAACTCAAATAATGGATCCGCTTTTATTCAAACTTGACTTCTTTTGCAGATTTAATGAGCCTGGAAAACAAATTGTCTGAGAAATGTATTGCTATAACTCATCACATGCAAATTTTTATAAGAAATTACAGTATGTTTTCTGGTACATACTGTCTTATTTGACAACTAATTTGTAATAATAAAGATGCATCAATTTTTAAAGAAATGAGGATAAGGAAACTAGTATAAATTGGAAGTTTCAACTATGCATTTCTTTATTTAAAAAGGAGTGATTTTTCAACCTCAGCATTGCATTAGTCTTACGGATTTTTTTCCTGAGGTATGATTTATTTTGTGTGCTTTACTGTAATAAATGTGCATATAACGAAGATCATTTTGCCTTTGCCACTGTAACTTTCCTGCTAAACAAATATAAAAATATATTAAAATAACAAGAAGGATTTTGGCCTGCAGCATTTTATGAATTCTGGGCGACAAAGCAGAAAGACCATAAAAATCTGGAGAGACTCTTACAAATAGGAATGTACTAAGTTTAGCTTTCCATTACAACATTTCATCTCATTAAATCAAAGGCTTCAAAACTTCATAATCCAAAGCACAATGAAATCCAGTTTTATAGATACGTATCCATATAGTCATAGGTCTCTACCCAAAAGAAGTTTCTTACAGATGAAAGTGAGCATTTAAAGTTAATCTAGCTGTCTATTTTTAACTTTATACTTATTTCTTTACTATTTATCCCTCTATCTGACTGAAGGCCATCATATTCCTTTTTAATAAAATTAAAGCTGAAATCGTTACAAAATAGGCAGAATAAACTCCTTTTTTAAACAAGTTAATGAATAGGTGCTGTTTCATTTAATTTACATAATATTATCACACAATATTATTTCCAGTCTACAAATGGATAAATGGAAAAGTAAGACACTTTGCTTGATATTTTCCTAAAACCATACAGAACTTACTGGCAGATATGAGAAGAGAAATAGTAAACTGCCATTCTCACTGTTGAACTAAAACATGCTCCACAAATAGAACAACTAGTATTAGGAAGAGAATAAGATTATTGTGCAGAGAAAATGACTATGTAACTTTTAAGAAGAGATTCTTGTAAAGATTTATTTAAAAAATAATTTATTTTAAGATTGATAAAAAATGAATGCTCTCTATAAACCTTTCTTGAACTAGACTTTCCTCACTTTGTGCTCTCTCTCTCTTTCTCTGTGTATATATATATATATATACACATACACACACATATATATATACACACACACTATATTTATATTGAATGGATTTTAGAGACCTGCAGGTAAATCATTCTGCCCCTTTTTTTTTTCACCTAATCAGTTAACACTGCCTATGACCTTTACCATGATCTCCTTGTGGAAGGCTGGTAATCCTAAGGAACCATAAAGTCATTGGGAACAAACATTCCTTGAATGATGTGAATGTTCCCAGTAAAATCTCCCTATCAGTTGCCTGATGTCACATGTCTCTTCCTCAAAGCTGGAGAGCAAGCCCAAAATCAAATCTTCTAGTTCAATTCAAGTCTCATAAGAGAAAATGGGGGCTGTGGCAATTTGCTTTCTTTAGACTTCATTTGTCTCAGTTTAATCATCAAACACATGTGCATCCAATCTGACTTCTACAATGCAATGAGGATGCTAAACTTTACTTCTGCAAAAGTCCTAACACAAGTTGTGCTCTGCATTATTTATAAAAAGCCACTTGTGCAAACTGTGCATATGGTGATTATCAACCCAGGAGTCAGATCCTGAATGTGTTTTCACGTTCAGACACCAATAGACACCAATAACTGTTTCACAACAGACACCAATAGCTGTTGAGGCATACAGAGGATAAGCAGACCTGGAATCAGTAAATACACTTAATCCTTACTCGCTAAAAGTTTAAGATCATCTGCTTATTTGTCTACCAGCTAGACTTACAAAAGGTATAAAAGAGAATGAAATCATAAGCAATATATAAATAGCTTTCTAAAAATTACCTAACTTTATTATCATTCAGTTTAATCTCTGAGTATGAAGTAAAAAATCACTGTACAATTAGGCATTAAACATTTGAGACCATTTTCCTTGTATCCTAGTGTCCAAATATTTTTAGCTTTCAGGAAAAGTAATTACAATGCTTGTGCGTTTGTTCTTTTAAATTGTGTAATTAAGAAACTTATTTTCATGGCAGGCAAAGCTGGTGACTTTCATGTACTCAGCATGGTGAAAATGTCAAGTTTCATGGGTTGTGACAGATTAATAGAAAAAAATATTTTAAAACTGAAAATTATTCACAGATCTTGAGTAATTGTCAGAGACCGCACTTTGTAAAGCATAAAAATAGGCAAAACTGTAACATCAATCTCTAAATTGGGCATTCTTTATTTTTTAAATATTTGAAATAGGCTTTGCAAAAAATCTTCGCCAAGTGAATTGAAAAACCTTCAAAATATCCTTTTGTCTTCTTTTGAATTGTAAATTATCATTTTTATACACATATATTAAAAGAATATACAAACAATTATTTATATTTGGTTGGCATCAGAACCTTATCAAACACAGACTGCAGTTGTTGTAGAACATCCTTTTTTCACCAGTCATCCATTTCCAATGACTTTACTCTTGAAATTATTCTGATCTTTGTCCTAGCTGCTGAGAGCAGTGCAGTGGCATCACTTCGGGAAGCACCGTTTCAAGAACAGTTCCTCTATGGCACTGAAAGCAAAGAGGGCAATATAGAGTTTCCAAAGAATTTGCTCATTTACTTTAAACAGAGACTATGTAGGTAGATAGAAGAGACAAATCTTGGATGCAGACATCAAATTAAGACCTAAGTTTTGTTTCCCGATGGTTACATTTGCAAGATGCGAATGCTCTGAAACTGTCCATCTGTTTAATCTTTCTCATCTATCTGTTGAATATGCCATGACCAACTGTATAGTGTAAATACAATGTAAATAGCAATAGAAAACCAGTTACTAATTGGTGAATTTAAGGCATTATGGCACTAACTTGTTGAGCTAGTTACTGCTAGTAAGCATTGCAATTTTTGATTTTTCATCTTTATGTTTTGTCTTTGGAAGACAAAAGCTGTTGATCTTAGTATGACAAATCTTCTCTATCTATCCATGCTGGTCATACATTGAATACAGGACCAGTTTTCTGAAGTCAGTGTTGCAAACAACAGTTCATACTTAATGTATATAAAGAATAAAAATTAGAATAAATAATGTATTTTTGGCAGTAATGCAGTGTGTTATGGAGCACTGTTTCGCTCTTCAGTTTAAGGATTTCAAAAACTGGGAGAATACAAGAAACTCAGCCTGCTAAAGTAGAAAAAAAACAATCAGTGGCTCAGTACATATATATGAAAAGAAATATGAGAATATGTATGGCTGCCTGTTGGTGTTTGATAAATTCAGATAGAAAACAAAATAAACCTTTGAGCAGTAAAGAAAGAGCAAAAGATGTGTTGCTCTCAGTTCTGAGCCTGTTGGTTATTAAGTTTAAGTGATGATACATGCTCCACTCAAGAGTTCAGGGAAATTATGACTACCGTACTGCTTTGTAGATGTCCTGAGGTTTTGAAGTTTCGTGGGGATTATGCAATATAGAGTATAAAGCAATGATCTATAGACTAAAACTTGGTTAAAAATACTGGTGAGATCTGGTTGAACTGGCCAATGGGTCTCTGCCTTTGCTTTGCTCTGCAAGTCATGGTTTGTAACAGACCTACTGCATTGTGAAAATACCTCAATTAGTAACATTTTTTTTTCTCTCGATTTGATCAAAGTATACTTATATATGAATATGTATAATATATAATGCATTTACAGAATTGCATGCATTTTATTTTTTCCAGCATTAAGAAGGTAGAAAGGAGATATCAGTGCAACATTAACAATAGACATGAGCTTCAAATTCCACAATAAGCTCAGAAATGTGTACATACTGTATGTCATTAGTTCAAGTCCACCAAACACTTCCTGAGACAATTACCTTTGCTGCTATAAAATTTACTTTGCACAGTCCTCTGGAGCGTTACTAATTGCTTTTCTTAACCCCCAGAGATTAAAGGATTTTGAAATGAACATATAGACAAGTGGTGATTCTAATTTCAAATATAAGCTTTATTAAGGCAAATTCTATTTTACAAAATGGGGTCATTAACAGAATGTTTAATGTTGGAAATCACCAATCCTGATCCCCCCAAGCTCACCCAGTCTCAAGAAATTTCACTCCGCTATTATTTTTTTTTTTTTTTAATGTACAACCTCAACTTTTTTCCATCTGGCATCAGTTCTATGTCTCATCTTCAAGAATAAACATAACCATGTTGGCACTTGTTTCTCAAATCCTTTTCCACTAGGGGGTATGATAGACTGTGACTGTATTTCTTAGTAACCCTTCTGTATGATACTGTAGTACTAAAGCAGACACACAGGAGGGAGAAAAACAGGCATGCAAAGCTTGATACATAATTTATGGAGATTTAAATCCTGCCATTCATAAATATAATTATAACCTAAGGCTTGAAAGTTATATGGACCTTGCCATATTGATCATGCTCCAGCTCTGTTTATTGAGGCCGTTCATTTGTTGACAGACACAATATAGTAAGAATGCTTTCACCCTGTAAAATAATTAATAAGAGGAAATATTTTTATTTTCACAATGAATATTGTTTCTTTCTGTGAAGGTTATGCTCCCTCCCACCTTCAGATAGGAAAACTAAACCCATAGGGAGGGGAATATTATTAAATCAGCAATCAACCTTCAAGTCATTTTGGTATAAACACTGTAATTATTTCATCTCTAGTAAACAGCATATAAAACAACAGCACATAAGGGTGACAATTTGCAATATGCTTTGAATGTCTTTGTTAAAAAAAGAAAACACTATTATGGCTGAAGGCAACATTATTGAAATGAAAAAAAGAAGTTCTGACAGCCAACAGAGGGGGTAATTAGTCAGTAAATTTCAAGTAATAAATGTAGCAGGTCATTGCATCAGACATTATATTTTGTGGGGAGAGAAGTCACTGTTTATTAGCCTTGAAGCCAAATTTGCTTACCTTTATTCAAAAAACATAACAGAGTATTACAAAAAACTCTCCCCTTGGGGGGAGAATTGCTAAGCTTAAAACCTTACATAAAATGTTGTATTTAGAGATTAAATGTGCCACTACCTAACATTTTTGATCTCGATGTTATAGCAGGAGAAATGCTCCATTTGATGCTTTAGGTTAATTTTAAATTTCAGGCTGGGCATTGCATTTTGTATGTGTGATTGCTGTCAGCTTGTGTGCACGGCACTCGGAGCGCCCGCGGGATGTAATCCACCCCAAAGGGGGGATGCCCCTTCTAACCAGCCAAATCCTCCGTGATTTGTGGGAGAGGTTTGTTTGCCATTCATCAGGTTGTAAACAACAGTTTGCACTTCAGTAAGCTGCAGTGTTTAGAGGGGTGTAAAGACAATTGCCATTAATACTAGCTAGGCTGCACAGAGTTTGACAGCATCATGAAAAGCTGTCTTATCTATATAATTTAAAGGTCCTGGGCAGTAAGTATCAGGCGTATGTTTAATACGACTTGGAACCTTCTTTCAGTCTGGTTGCTTTCTTGTTACGAGTTTTATATATATTTCTCATTCAAATAATTACTGTTTTTGTTTGAATGTTCTTGTCCAACACACAATGAACAGTGAGGGATTTCCCAGAGGGCATCCATTGTTATTAAAATATTTATTTATTGAGTGCTTTTGCCAGAAACCCCTCATGAGAAAAATCTCATTTTATGAGCTCCTCAAGCAGTCAGTTCCCAAAACATCCAGCGGAAATGTAATTTTGGCTAAGTAATCTCAAGCTCTTTTGTTCACTTTTAAATAATCAGTAGAATATCAATGTATGAAAAGTTGTGACAAGAACTGCTTTATTTTCCATTTTTTGTAAATATTCTTAGCAAAATTGTGCTTATACTGTCACCTGGCAGATCCTTCTTAAGTTCCACTGTCTAGTTATTACTGCAGAACAAAGCAGTATCCCATATGGTAATATATGAATGAACATCTTAAAAGTTTGTTAGATTTCTTCTGCAAAAGAATGGGTTATTAACCAGTATCATCAGAGTCCCGCAAGGATTTTTTTTTCCTTACCTGATTTTTTTATCTCTTTATTTCCCCACATTTTCTCGTCACACAAGCAACAAAATTATACTGCTTGTTTCAATGTGTAAGCAGGTATGATGTGTCTACTGCTGGATTATCCAGGCAGAGTTGGTGGGATAGTCCCAGGCACTCTCAAATATCAAGAATCCCATGCTTTAAATTCCTATTCACACTGCGGGGTTGGATCACTGGAATGAAGCAGTTTTTAAACAATAAGATTTTAATGATGCTGCTAATTGCCTAATCACAGTGATCCATGTAGAGGCCCAACTGGGCTCCATAGGAGTGAGCTCTGGGAAAGAGACAGGGAGAGAAGCAGGAGGAAACTTATGCTGTCTTTGCTGGTGAAGTCAAAGTGGAGTTAGCATTAATTTCAGGTGCTTGACTATGACAGAAAACATGATGTAAATTTGGGGGGTAATATGAATTTGTTTCTTTATCTTGTCCTTGTCATAGGCCCCATGCATACTAGCTTGGTGTCTGCTTTTATTTAAAGAGTGCTGCTGATGACACTGTAAGCATTAAAGCAACTGAAGGGGACTCATCATTGCTCTTAGGCTGGCAGTATAAAAGGAGCTCTATTATATTCAGTATGTAGTCTCAGGAAACTCCTATGTTCTTTTTATGGTTGATTATCTCACCTTCTATTACTATCTTTAGTAATAGAATGTGTGAATGGTCTAATTTTTCATTTTCTAATTTTTCATTATGTATCTCAAAACATACTATGCAATTATATCACATATGCAAATATCAAAAAGAACTATCTAAATGATGCTGGTAAATGCTCCATAACTCCTTATTATTTACTAAAACATATTTATTCCACATTAATGATGGCATCTGGAGCATCCTTTAACAATACAATTTTTCTATTTTCTTTTCCCGCTCCCTTCCACTCCCAGAAAAGCTTTTAGAGAAAAAAGATTAATTAATGACAGATTTTGTTAACTTCAAAATAAAATGTGCACAGCCTTGCCTAGTATAAGATTAAGCTCCTTAGTCTTACTCTATTCCCTTTGTGACCTCTAAGCAAAGTCGTATGTTTTTTTTTTTTCTCTAGAAATTAAGAAATTTAAAAGTATTTATGTATAGGACATATGTTATTCAGTTATGCACACTTCACTAAGGGCTCTCAATTACAAAAAATACAAAAAATTACAAAAAAAATGCAGACATTTTAATCCCTGATTTTTTAAAAAACATATTTCTTTTAGGTAGCAACCTGTAAGATTACATTCTTATAAACCACAGCTATAGAAGGTGAAAGAAGGTGTTTCATATGTGGTTCTAGGTAATGTACTTCAGTGGTGACTGAAGCAGAGTTATTGTTTGTGGTACAAATATAACTCATCTTACTGATTATGTCATTAATAGCAACCTAAGAACTCACATAATAAACAATATAGATGTAAACTGTTGTTATAGTGCCAATTTTCATATTTGTTCAGCCATTGTACTCTGCATTTCTTTTAATATACATTGTAGTTTCTACTGGGTCTTGTTAATTGGATTTTAAGAAAGTACTTCTACTATATTAAAGATCTCAGAGCTTAGCTTTTTTACTTGATTACTTTTAAGTATTACTATGTAGGTTTGGCATTATTGGGCTCAGTGGCAACTGAATGCAAAATTACTTACATAGTTTTATTTTTCTTTAAAAATACAGTGAAAAAAAAAAAAGTCAAATCCTAAATTTACCCTGTCATTCTTCATCCTGCTATTTTGTAATTGTTTCATTAAATGTTTTATAGATTTTGATGCCATAGAGAGCCATCAGGCTCAACCCAAAAAGGTCAGCAGAGAGTCCATTATTTCCCTTCATAAGTTATTCCAATAGACGATCATCTTTGTTGTTAAAAGATTAATATTAATATTTTGTGACATCTTCCTGGACAAAATCTGTGTAAGTTTCAGTTTTCAACCATTGTTTAAATTGATTGAATAAACAGATTTGTTCAAAATGTCCTTTTCCTCACATGTGTTTCTGCAGAATAGGATCAAGATCAAAAATCTGAACTTTATTGTCTTTCTGTAAGGCAGGATTCATAGACTTATAGTCATGATAAGAGGACTAAGCTTGTATTGACATAAAGCTTATAAAATTCAAAAGCACATGTAATCTTTGGATGCTGAATTCCAGTTATGTTTTATGCTGTATCTGTGTGACTGACTTAATTTATGTGCTTCCATTTTGCCATCTTCATAGTAGGAATATTTACAAGAGTGTTCTAAAGTTTAGTTAATGTCCCTGAAATTATTCAGACCCAAGATATTGAAAAAAAGAAACACAAGAGGTATAAAAATGTATGCAAATGTAGCTAATGAAGCAAAAGGAAGAGGGCTAAATGGTGTCTTAATAGTTTCTCCTTAAAAACCTATTTTGATAAGGAATATTATGCCATGTCTCTTGATTATGAGTCTTACATTTTTAATAATCTCTTTCAGCATCCTGGGACCAGCTGTGACCTTCAGGGTGCACTCAAACCTCCAGAATATTTCATCTGCAGATGTTGCCAAAGCAGCAGGTAAGAATCCTTATGCTCCATTCCCAAACTGTGACCTCCCACTCTTCAGTTTAGAGGGCAGAAAACTCTCTCAGGAAGATTGACATTTGAGGAAAGAGACAGCTGAGGTGAGTGACACATTTGGGAGACTGAAGTGTAACATCTCTGAGTCAATTAAAACTGCTGGGGACTTTGTTTGTAGAGAAAATGGATTAAATAGAGATGTGTAGACATGGCCTAGCATGGTGAAAAACTCTTCAGTTTTGTCAGAAGCTTTGAAAACTAGACTAGTTATTTCTATATGAGAACTGAAAATCTTTACTTTTCAAATACACATTTTTTAGAACAGTGAAACGTTACTGCATTTTAGCTTTAATTTCTGGATTGTATAAATACACCATTGTTGGTCTGTTGCTTAGGCAGTTTCCATGATCTGTTATTAATCTTAAAAGTAAACATTTTATTTCTAAAGCTAACCTGTTTCTGAATAAATGCTGCTGTTGTAGATGATGTTGCTGGCTTATCAGCTTCACTGCTAATCATGCTATAGAGGAGTTATTGACTACAAGAAATCATTTCTGTGAAGTAATTGAATTGATAATTGATTTACTTCCAAATTAGCCAATTGATAGTTTTTAATAATTGCAAATGAACAGATTTCATTATTGCTTGAAAAATAGGAAGTTTATTTGGAGATACATTGAGAGCCAAAATTTGTCCATTAACTTCTGCTCGGTTCCTTAATTTAGCTGAATTTCATTAAAAGATAAAAAACAGAGAATAGGCATAAACTGCAGTAGTTTCCATGCCAGAACCTCTCTTTGTATGGGACTCATTGGAGGATCTGTCTGTCAAAAAAGGGTTTATGAAAAACAGTTGAATGAATATTTACAAGTCACCAGCACCATCTTGTAGTCACTCAGACTTATGGACAAAAACCAGGGTAAGCACTACCAGTGGTGTGAAACCTTTATACTTTCTTGTTAACTGGTGATTAGAGAGGACCAAATGGGACACCATTTCTAAAAAACAGATTTTATATGCCATTAAGCCTTAGGGTTATACTGTGGAAATTAATAGAAGTTACAATAGTAATTAATTTTTTAAGTATCATATATCTAAATGTGTGTGATATATTTGGAAAATTAATATGGCTTTTTTATAGCAATGTTCTTCCTTGAAAGCTTATTGGATATCTCTGAAGGTTTCAGCTAACACGATGCAGCTGGTAGAATCTACCTTGATTTCCAAACGCATTTGATAAGTTTTTTCATGATGAGTTTCAGAGACAAGAATCAGAGAGTAGGAATAAATGATCATTTTTCTCAAAAGAGATGACTATGACATGAAAAAGTCTATAAAATTAAGAGCGACACAGAGAATATAAAGAGGATTTGTTCAGTGTCTCCTGCAATAAAGTAACAAAGTAAGGTAGTAAAAGGCAAGTTCAAAATAAATAAAATCGGTTCATTTTCAACTTGTGTTTACACTGGTTGTGGATAATAAAGCTTACAAATCTAGATGTAAACAAGTTCATTCAAGAAAAATCCACGGAAATTTATCAAATGCATCAAACACTGCCAAGTTAAGGAAGTTCTTATTATATCTGTCTCAAAAGCTAGCTTTGTGTCCCTATCAATATTTGTCAGCCATCTCTTCATAGAAGGCACTCAGGTGGGTTAAATGGGATTTCCGCTTTGTGACTCTGTGCTGATTACTCCTGATCACCTTCTTGTCCTTGATATGCTTGGACATGGTATCCAGCAGAATTAGCTGCTTCGTCAAGTAAGTTTGCAGTAGCCTGTCAACATACTTGCTAATCAATTAATATATTTTTAAGAAATGTTTTTCTTGCTTGCAATTTTTAAATGCTGAAAGAAGATTCAGTAAAATGATAAAAAGCAGCATATTCGTACATAAAAAGTTTTTATTTCAGTTTTTAGTTGGAATTAGTAATTTTAAAAGTCATCAGTATACCGTAGAAAAACATTCAAAAAATCTCTTTTACGAAGTGCAACCAAAGTAGAATTACTCTGTACATACTTACAGGATAGGTACAGGAAAATGCTTCATGACGTATTGCTGGGTAACCTGACATCTGTTCAGGACCTCCTAACTTACAGAAAATGATGGTAGAGTTTTGCTGTCCCTTTATCCTTAAAAACTAAAAAACTAAAACAAAAACAAAACAAAGGCTAAATATTGAGGTAATCAGATACCATAGTAATTATGGGAATGTGAATTACACAGCTTTGCAGAGGAATCTATTTCTTCAGCTGTTGTGTATATGCAGGTCTTGCTGATATCCGTAGAAACATGTTATATGTAGCATCTTATTATTTGTGTAGTATACATTTCTTGTAAACAAAATGGACAAACTGTATGCTTTCCAAATTTTATAAGGCACCCGATTTAAAGTTTTTCATCTTCCCTTGTGGAGGTTAACAGATGTGCAGGTTAGGGAAGGCATGAGGCTCATCAGCAATTATGCAAACAGATGGTTGACTTAGAATATCTCCTACAGATAAAGAGAAGAAGAAATGATGATGATAAAAATGTTTCTCTGTACTTTCTTGGAGTTTGTCAGCATTTCTTATTGGTGTGCATGAAACATGCATATCTTGAGGAGAGGTAAAGCTCTGTAAACCCCTTTAGCCACATTCTTGCTAATTTTTTTTTCTATTAATACACAGCTCTAATTCTTTGTAAATATTTTATTGTGTTATTGCAGTTTCTAGGACTCCACAAATATACGGGAATCCTAAAATCAGAGTTACTCAAACTTCAGTGTAGCTTGGTTTCTCACATTACCAATAGATTTATTTACTCTTTGACTACTAAGCAGGAGGACAGTCCCTGTTATGACAGTGCTGCATTCATAATACAGATACATAATACAGAACATACCTTGCACGGTGTAGCTGTCCTGTGACCTATTTCTCTTTGATACGACAGGCTCAGTGGTACACTGCAATTCCAAAGCAACATTTTCTCAAAATAAACCTTCTCTGGACAAAAGATGGCCTGTTCTAGAATAATTACACTTGGCACATGACATCATTTAGACAAATGAGTATGGATTTCACTTCTCTTCAGTTTAAAAGTTAGGAGAAATCTCACAGAAAACAACTACCAGCAAGATGAAAAGTTGCAATGTAGCCAAGGAGCTGTACTGCTATCATTTTGATTTCATACAGCTTTATAAATCCTCTAGAATAGCACTGTTTATGCAAAGACATGTGAGTTTTAGAAAAGAAGAGGCTTCTGAAATTTCCATGTGTAAAGTATATGACATGTCTCTAACTTGTTTACACTTATAGTACTCATATAAAATAAAAATGCAAATTTTTTTATCTAAGATAGGTTATAGTTATGTACATCAATACAGCAACCAGAAGCTTCCTGTTTCCATTTTAAAATATGAATTCTGAAGAAATAGAATATCTTTTTTTTTAAGTTCCTCTAACTTTAAAATAGCTATTGATCTATTTTGTTTTAAAATTACTGATGTCTTGCCAGTGAAACCCATATGTTCACAAAGTGCATGGTTTGCTTGGGACCATTAATCACTACTCAGAGACCAGAGTGCTGAATCACATAACCTTCTTGCCTAAAAATTGCTTTTCTAATTTTAGTTATAGTCTAATTAGCTTTCTAATTATTTGAAAATGCATTGCACAGTTAATTCCCTTGAAAAGAGTAAATAGAAAAATACTATATTAAAATTAGAATGTAACTGTATAATAAATTAATTTGAATAAAATGCATGAAACTATTGGAATGTATAATAAAATGCCTATATGAATTTTTTTCAGTTTTAAACTACTGAAAGTGGATGATTAATTTACAACTTACAAGTGTTTATATTCTATATCTACAAATTTTGGTCATTTTGTCCTGTGTGGTGAAATCTCCATGGCAACATATTGCAACAGAAGCTTTTGACGTTGCATCTATATATTTGTGCTAAAATTGGCAACTAAAAACAGAAAGGAAAAAAGGCATGATCTAATTTTCAACATTAAACACTTTTTTTTTTTTTCAAAATGAAAAGGGTATTTCACAGCTCTCAAGAGTTAAGCTACCCTGCCTAATGATTTAAGCTGATGATATGTCAAATGTTTTAATATGGTCTGTGATGCTGTGCAGCTTGTCTGTGATGCACTGGGATAGGCTGTTTGACTTCCTCATTCCATCAAGTTTGCATCAGGTTTAAGGGATGCTTAAGATTACCCAATCCTAGAATGGGTATAGATCAAGACTTATCTGACATTCTGAATGGCAACTCATGTTTGTGAAAGTGCTTTTGGTTGATGAAAAAGGTATTTATGTCTTATTCTACCCTTGGATATGTTCTTTTTGCTGGACAGTTCTAAACTGACCGGATTCTTTTCACTTTGGTTTTCCAACTGTGTATAAAGCAGAATGAGAGAACTGGGGATAATATTTCTGTATTTACAGGTGTCCTAACCTACTCTTCTAAATATGTAGGCTTAAGCATCTAATTCAATGGTCTAATTTTGAAAGTTTTCAGTCCTCATTGTGCTTCACAGCCCTTTGATGGATAGTGAGCCTTGCTGAACAAGGTAGGGGTAGGCATTGCCAGACCTTCCTGGATAGGGAGCAGGCTTGAAATACAAAGAATATTCTGAAGAAGGACCAAGAAATTGAACCTTCAAAGCCATTTCATGCAGTAAACACCCCATTTACATTAAAAAAAAAAAAATCCAGATTATTTTTTCAATTTGAGTTGAAATACCAGTGAGGATCTTCCGGTACTCAGACATTGCAGAAAACTTGGTTTAATGCTCTTATTTCTTAAACAAATTTAGCAGAAATTGTAGTTTTCTCACACACTGAGTCTGGATACACACACTGAGTCTGCTAATAAGGGGTTAGATTTTTCAAGTGAATATATGTTGATTTCTTTATAAAATAAATGCTATTACTATTCATTGTAAGTACTTTTGAAATTATTTAACTTCAAAATTACAGATGATTCCTCTATAACAAAAAAATATAATGTTTAGATGATTTTTTTACAGTGGAATTGTAGAATGCTTTTAACGTTCTGCGTAGAGTCTAATATATTACAGATAATTATAGATGGATATTATCCTGTATCTGTTCTAATCATAAAATCTCCACCTTATACTGGTCAAAAGGATTATTTTTCCAGTTCACAGTATAACAGAAATAAATACATTAACGCTATATTTATGAACTAATGCTGTGAAGGATTCACACTTCTTAATTTTGTGTTCTTAAATTTCATAAAACAAAACACAAAGCCCCATGTAAGTAAATCAATTGATGAGAAGTTTGTATGCAACTTAAATTATCCAAATTGTCATTCCTAGAAATGCTCCAGAGGCTCCCACTGCTCATTTGTGGACAATTCCAGCATTGTTAATGGATGCAATATTTGTTGTTAGCAAGAAAAGTTTAGGAGGAAAAAAGTTTCTAGGAGGAAAAAAAGAGGGAAGTATTTTCAGATTTATCTTCATATAATATGACTTCATCTCTTTATATAACAAAGGTGCATATAATTATTTATTTTGAGAATATCTCTAATACAGAGAAGAGAAACAGTAGAGACAATAAAATAGTGAAGAATAACTTATCATCTGAATGAAATAGATTATTGAATATTTGATTTAAAATTCCATGGTTTTAGTTAAAAGAATATTTTAAATAAGTATTATTGACTCATTTTCATAGGTATCATGGAACAGTTCCAGAAAGGAATCTTAAGGACTTAGAAATAATATATTGGAATTAGAATGTTTTGACTCTTTTTTTCATTTCAGCTTATGCTCAAAAACTGCCTGGCTTTTTTCCTCCTGTTCAAGCCATTTGAACTTATTTCTTAGATTTTCTTTCCATGACACATTTCACTGAGCCAAATATCCAGAAATTTATTACTACAGGTAGTACTTCTACTGCTGACACAATGGCATTTGGTCATGACTGTTGCATTGTTTTGGTAATGGCAATATCCTTCTTTTCTGTGGTGACCACCTGGGCAAAAGATGGATTCTATAACAGCAGAAGCAGAAAAAGATCCATTTCTGGTGAAAAAGTCTTTCTCTTCTGTGAGACATTTTTATTCTTTCTGAATGTGTTGGCTGTCTTACTGATTTTTTCATGAACTTTGTCTGACTCATGAGAAGTCTAAAAAAAAGATGAACTCTGTTTCTTGATCTCCTTTCTTTACTTCACAACTGTGAGCATAATAATTGTTTTGAAAATGTTCATTGCTCAGGCATTGCCTGAGCTATAGTTCAACTGGGAGGATGTGTACAGAACAAAATGAAAGTCTGTGATGGGGTTCCTTCACTCTATCCAGATTTTTGTAGATCATGTGCTTGGATATCCTATGTGTGATGATATAACAAAGAATGTGAAGAATGAGCTTATTAATAATTTGAGGCTGGCCCTTGAAGTAAACTGACTGCTTCTGTGTAAAAGACTTTGTAACCAAGAGGCTGTGAAGTCTGTCTAATTTCATCTGCCATTGACTTGGTTTAAGCAGGAGTACAAATCTTTGGTTATGTAAAACAATTTTAAGGTTATGTATGACAATTCTTTTTCTGTTGCTGGCTCTCTTAAATCTTCTGGTACAAAACCTGATTTCTTCTACTTAAACCTTTTTAGTCCACATTGTCTTTTTTTCATATCTTCACCCCTCTGTAGTAGATGAATTCCCATATTATATAGTCAAATCTGTCTGAAGTGTTTTCTTCAAATCCTTCCCATGCTGAATATAGGATTATATTTTTGAAGTATTATTCAGAATCTGAACTGTCTCCTCCAAATATTTGATATAGTGATTATGTATTTTTCAGACAGTATTCTCTTCCTACTTTGCTATTCTGTTATAAAATGTTACAAATGTCCAGCCAAATGTCCTTTTTATCCTATAATGAGTTGGTAGGCCTTACTACCACTGCTACAATTTGGTGTATATGCCTCAATCCTCAACAAGAAAGAATATCTTTGGTTATGACTCTAATCCAGTCAATGTTTTCTATGATATTCACTGCTGTGATTATTAAGGATGGATTTTTAAGATACATCTTTCTCCTCTAACAGGAATTATGAAATATCTAATTTTAGAAAGAAATCATTTTGCCTTAAAATCTGGGTCAGTAAACCCACTTTCTGTTGTAACAGAAAGTTTCAGAATTTTCTTCTGCTCACCCTGTGAAGTGACATAACCTATTCCAGTCTGAATTCCTAAACCAAATGTCTTGAAATACTGGGAACTTGAAAGATAATTAATCATATTTAGAATCAGGAAGAAAAACAATAACCAAATATTGTTACATAGTCTATGTTCTTTAATTAAAGCAGTGAAATTTCATGTCATTGCATTTTGATGCCTCTTATTAAACATCCATTCATGGAAAACAATGTCAGGATGGTATTATAATTGAAACAGAAAGAAGTGTTTCTGATGTCATTTAAAAATATTTTTATATAAAAATATAACACATAAACTATATGAAATATGTATATATTACATATACAAGAATATAGTATTCTTGTACTTAAGCCTTTTTAATTCATATTGTCCTTTGTAAGATATTCAGAATGCAAAATTAATTTAAAATTGAGTGATTTTACAAAGAGTTTACAAGAGTTTACAAAGACTTTTTTAAATGTTGCAGTTTGTAGTGCTGTTAAATAGCCAAGTTCCTACAGTCACCTTGTTTACATCTACACATGGCAATGTGATGGCAATGAAACCCACCATGGTTTCTTTCAAGTCTGAGAAATATATTTTTGACTATGGAAGTGAAAAACCATTTTCTTTATTAGGCATACAACTTTTTTTTTTCCTTTTACAGATGTTTCAAACTAATCGGTAAAATTTAAAAGGATTGTATATAGCTGGTATAAATCAGCAAATAGCTGCACTGAAATCCATAGGACTGAGAATGGGTTATTGGAACACAATGGTATTGTTCTTATAGCAACAGGAATATAGTGTGAACAGTATCAAAACGTCCCCATGCTAAAAAACTTGTGAATCAAATTACTTATAATTTAAAGCAAAACAAAACAAAATCCCCATCCCAAGCAACCTGCTTAATGTCATATTTTATCACATTATTTGGCAAAATTACAGCTATTATTTAACATTATTATAACAAGCCACAAATTTTCCAGGATAATGGGGCTCTGTAGTAATATGGCATATACACCAATTATGCTGGAAAGCTTACAATTCTAGATATTTTTAAATTTTATTGTCCTTTAATAACATGTTATATATTTGATTGTAGTGCACCTAAAAGGCAGTATCTACTCACAACAAATATTATTAACATAATTATTTAGGTATGATACAGTTAAAAGAAATCTGAAAGCTACCTAATTAAGGTAGCTTTTGTGTAAAGGGTAGGCAGGTTCAGCTAATATTTTTCTATGAATGTGCACTTTTTTTTAGGAAAGTATAAAAAATGGAACTAAAGAAAACTTAATCAGATTACATTGTATTGTAACCTAACCTTGACCTTGACCAGTACCTATATTTTTTCCACTTATTGGACATATTTAGAGCTAATAATTTTAAAATGCATGTAAATAAATACTAAGTATATGGAGTAGGGGATAAAGTTCTATTTTAGTGGGTACAAACAGGAAAAAGTACTTTATTTGATGTTAAGTAAATATCGTATTTTTAATATATAAAATAAGATGGTTAGCAATCTTGTGATCATAAGTGATGGAGCTCTCATCAGCCAAATAATAAAAAAATATGAGGGGGAGCAGTTTTGCTTCATGGCTGTATGAAAAATAGCTGTTATTTAAAGAATGAGAAAAAAAAAAAAACACGGACTCAATTACATGGACAATCTTCTTAGAATCAGACTTTCATCCATTTTTGTTGGCAAAAAGTAATAACATGAAAAAGCACTCACAGGAAGCATGGTGTTTTGGTAACGGTGTGTCAGGGTGGCTGACCTGAACCTGGTAACAATCTGTTCTCTCAGTAGAACACAATTTGTGGGATGACATCTCAGGAAGGAGGCACAAATACAACCTAGGATGAAAGGGCAGATTCAGGATTTTTGACTGAGAAATGCTTACTTAGTTAAGAGGACCAAAAGATTTTGGTATTGTCTCTCTAGAAAATCAACACTTGTATTACAGCACTGACAGTTTGTGGTGGAATAAATTTGAAAGGAGAAAAAATAAGCTCATGGCAGTGAGACAATGAGACAATTTCAGAGATTTTAGAGAGTTTTAAAAGATAAAAGTTTGTTTGCTGTACTCACAAGGGCACATCTGTGAGGAGAATTCAGTCCTGTATTTTAATATTGCCTTCATTTTAAACATTGCAAATTCAGAGTTTGGGTGGTCAGAGGACATGCTAGGTTTACTACAGATTTTTGAGAAGTTCATTTAAATTCTCTATGCCTCTATTTTCTTATTTGCAAAAAAAAAAAAAAAAAAAAAAAAGAACATAATAAAGACTTATTATGAAGAGAATGGCTACATTTTTTAGAAGAAGGTTCGGGTGATAGATAGTATGGACTTCTGTGGGCTAATTATAGTCATTTGTTCCTAAGACGTGCTTCTACTTTTCTGTATTTTTTTTCCTGGTAGTATCAGTATAACAAAATCAAGATGACAGCAATCATAAAATCATTTTGGTTGAAGGATCCATCTAGTGGGTTATTTACGCTATCCCCAAGAATTGTGATGGGATTGGTTGGCAAGAGATCATATAGCTAATATCTGATAGTCTATTAAAAAAAGGGAGAAGCAGATGAGAAAAGAATGTGTATGCCAAAATCCAGAGGGTGCCTCTTGGCAATGTTCTATAGACATTTTAGATCAGTAACAAGAAAAGGTAGGTAGCTACACCCCATTACTCCTTCCTAAACAGCCAGGTAATTACTTTTGGCATTTTGACAAGTGTTTGCTGGAGTGAAGGTCAAAGCTGTCAGCAAGGAAGATCTATGCTAATCTGCTCAGCTGGAGGACTCAGGTAGCTAACGGTTTGTAATGAGAAGTTGTGGAAACCAGTTTCTCCTATAATTTTGCACTGAGCATAAGTGAGCTAATGGTACAGAGTGATTTCATTTTTCACAGTTTATGAAATTGCCTAAAAGAGTATTTTAGGAGTAAGCATACCATGTGAAACTGTAGAATTCTGGGAAAATTGGTATTGTGCTGCAAATAAAGTGTATACTTGTATGCAGTAATTCATATTTAATATTATGAATATTCATATATTCATATTTGACATTATCTGTTGATGAATTTATGTGTGTTTTAATATGTGTATGTGTTTGAATGGACACACATGCAGCTACACAACCCCCAATATTTTAATCGAAGTGGAAATAAACCTATTGATAATAAAAAAGAAAATCAAAGAAAATGAAAGAAAGGGAAAAAAGAAAAGCAAAATTAGTGTACATCTCTAAAATTTTGCTTGAAATTTCATAAGCAAAAATCTTCCTGTGGAAGTCGTCTTGCATTCAACAGCCCTTCAGCCAGCAATACTCTATGAATGCAGTCCTTTCACAGAAATAGTTTAAGAAATTATTAGTGCTGTGTCTGTTCTGAGGAAGATAAAACATTTAAACTTACAGAGCACTTTTGAAAAATAAGTTTAAAATACAAATAAATATATTAGAATTTTTATGACCAATCACAGTTCTACAGGGATTTCGCACATGTGTAACTGTTCGTTTTTCCTCCAACCTGTTTTTAACCAGGATCATTCCTGCCAGACAAACTACTGAACTGTCACCAACAAGGAAGAATCACAAATGTAGAACAGAGGAAAACTTTCTTCTAATTCTTTTTTGACTTTGCATGTAATTCAGAGCATGTAGAGATAAGTAAAAATATGAGAGAAAATTGGGATAAAATCTTTAAATCTGGGGCTGAAAATGAACTAGATCCATCAGAAACATAACCATTGTGGAAAAGATGGTTGTTTTTTCCGAATTTCATGTTAGGGCTTTAGTCAGAAGCTGAAAAGTCTTTTTTTTAAGCTGTTAAGTCATTACAGGGAATCCAGAACATGACTGATTTTGGAAAGAAGCCAGAAAATGCATTTTTTTTTCTATCTATCTTCCCTTTTCTGAATACAATTTGTGTATTATATTACTCCTCATGACATTCCTTTTCCTTGGCAGTTTTCCTCTTAAGGAGAATCACCACATATTCATTCTCTTCCTTTCTCAATTTAACAACTTGAGGGTACATGCTCTAGCCACGTGCAGGAATATAGCTGTGAATCTCACATTAACATTCATGAGAAATGTGCTGCAATTGCACTGAGTATAGTTGCTATCCAGGCTGTAAAATGGTTTAAGATGTTCAGAAGGGACCATTTCCACTTAAGAACAAAGAATAGTACTAGATTATTTGATTTAAGTTAAATTACAATTATTTTAACGTCATTTTTAAATAGAGTTCTAATGCAGTAATCCACCTGCTTGAGAACCTGTTGATTTATGTTAGCATATGGTGATTTCAAGGTTATGTTAACAATTATTGTATGATGAAACAGGGAGAAATATCTTTTTTTTTTTTTTTTTTTTTTTACAATTAAAGTAGCAAAATATGAAGATATTTCTCCCTGTTTTTCTGATTTAAGCACAGATCAGTAATACTATTTGTAATGAATTTCTCAGTCTTTCTGGTACTTTTGCTTTTACTCTCTGGTCTCTGTTCCTCTCATATTCTATTCAACACTCTTTTTCCTGCTGGCAGCAGAGCTCTTGTAGGAGAACTAAATGTCTGAAATCAATGGAGTAGACAGAAAAAAAAATGAAAGCTGAGGGTTGTGGGAAGTCTAGAATATCAGCAATACTGGCAGCTGTTTCCAGCATGGCACTATGAAAGAGGAAGATGATCCTCTTTTATAAAAATGGTGATTTTGTTGTAAACATGCTCCTGTTTCTCTGATACTGTACTAAGGTGAGTAAGTGCATTCATCTTTTATATTGTATTGGTTTCTTGGTGTGGAGCTTGTAGATACAGAGTATCAGAGAGGTTAAGTAGACTACTTTTGTGTCTACTAGAGAACATACTGCTAGCTATTGCAAGTGAACAAATTCCAATATATGTGTGTGTGGATGTGCATGTATCATAATAAGCTATCTGCCCTAAGAGATTTTAAGCGAACTTAGCAGGATGCTTCCATACTGTTAAATAAAACTTTGCTTTGTACTGAAGGCAATAAGTACCTGCAAGAATTCTAATTCCAAATTAGGTGTTGGAATTATTAAGTGAAGAAAGCAAAAACAAACAAACAAACAAAAAAAGCCCCACATGGATATTATCAAAATAGAATAGTTAGTAACATAGTGGACAGTCCATGACAGATTTTCATTACTTCATGCTGTATAAGTTTGGTTGCTGGAACCACAAAGAATGGCTTAATTTTGGCTCTTTGTGTGACTTGGTGATGGATATCATTTTCTGGCAGAATGTGCTGTTATTGTGGGGGAATAATCTGATTCTGTCTATTCCCAGTTCTGTATAAACATATGTAATTCACACATACTCATTAAAACACTGTCAGTAGTTTATATTGCAAGAGGCAGAACTGAATTTGGTGCAAGTCCCTGTATAGAGACGCATAAAATTCTGTTGGCCAAGCCATACCCTCAGCCAGGCAATTAGATGGGAAAGGCTGTCTGTGTTGATAATTACACATTGGATAGTACCTTTCATACTTGCACTCTTTCAACACCTTCTCTCATTAGGGAGCTTTTACCTGGAAGGCCACTTATTTCTAAAAAACCTATATATATATATATGTATATATACGTAGTGAACCAATTAGGTCTGACTCTTCCCTAGGTTTCTTCTACATCCTTCTCTGTGTCCTCAGTTTTTTTCTAATTTATTTATTTTTATCTCTACTTCAGTTAGGGAAAATACAAGGAATCCCAAAAGATCTCTGTTCTTCTCTTTTTGAAAAACAGCAATTGTATCTGATGAAAGTGCAAAAAAGAAGTCCATTTTGAAATGGTAAGATCTTTAACATAGAGAGTTTTAATAGTAAATATGGCAGCAAATAGAAATAGAATAGGTCTACTGAGAATATCTTCCTTATTTTAGGATGTTTATTCTTCTAAAATGTCATATGTATATAAAGCAGTATTTTTTCTTTTTTAATCTATGGGGAGATTATATATATATATAAATTCACTTCGTATTCAGTATTTTAGCTTTGTGGTAAACCCTGAGTACATACAGCCAAATTTAGATTCAGCATATATAGTGATCATTTGTTTAACTTTTATGTGAGGTTTTTGTCAGAAATTAAAGAATTTCTCTGCATTTGACATGCCATAAAACAATCAATTTTTTCATAAATATGCTTGGCTAGTTCATC
Source organism: Nothoprocta perdicaria (assembly GCF_003342845.1). NCBI lineage: Eukaryota > Metazoa > Chordata > Aves > Tinamiformes > Tinamidae > Nothoprocta > Nothoprocta perdicaria. The sequence continues at coordinate 1,877,527 of NW_020456254.1, read as the reverse complement.
TTTGTCCTAATCTTGGAATATCTCATTTGAAAACATTGCAAGTAAAAACATGACATTCTAGTTTCTTTTTTACTAATGTTATTATTTTATGAACATACTTTGCTGCTTTCCAAGATCTGTTCCATTTTTAATTTTTTAGAGCATAATTTCCCATATATTTAATAGAAGACATTTCTTTTTATCTGTAATTAAATCCATAACTTGTTATTCTCAGAAGGTTATTATGGATTGTGACTTGACTGTTACAAAAAATTAATGACTTAAAGAGTCTCCTAATATCAATTTAGTATAAGGATTTAATTTATTATTCATTAATTTTGTATTCATTGCAGTAGCAGTAATCATTATGAACTCATTGGGTAGGTATGAAAGTGTCATGCACACTATATTTTCATAAGAATTCAGTTTGTTAGTCATCTTTAAGAAAAACATAAAATGCTATTTTTCTTGTTTCTTTTCAAATTCTATGCCAGTATTTTACACAAAAGTCTTTGTATGTATATGCTGTGCTGACACTGAAAAAACTCAATGTACACGTACATGGCCTTGTCTTTCCTTATGGCATTAGAAATCTAACTGATCTAAATCAAGACAATTTCACTCAAATTATGGCAGTAATTTCACTTTTTATTTTAAAGTAAAGCTTTTCAAGTATTATCCGTTTACAGTGACAGAATGTGTCCATTTTTAAATTTAAAGAGTCTACCTTTGAAAAAAGAGCAATTCAGAATTCTAATTTTATATCAAGAGCAATTTGTTCTGATGAACACATGTATTTTCCAATTTTAATATATTTTTAATTAAATGGTGCTTCGTGTCTTTATAATACTTATATTAAAAAGGGGTCCGGAATAGAAATGCAATATTTTTTCCATAAAATATTTTATGCATGTGCATCTTTCTCAATTGTCCTGTATTTCTGAGACTGGCATCACTTGACTGGTAAACAATTCTTGTGTTAAAGACAAGTCGACAGAATGCCTTAGAAAAAAAGCAAATTGTGTTTAGCACTATGTCAACTAATTAGGATGGCAGCCTTGCAGCTCAGTGTTGAATTAGAGTTGTCCTTATATGCATAGACTCAATCAGTCATGGTCAGTATCGTGTCAGTTAACTCAATTCTTTGCAATCAAATTTAACCATACAAGTCGAATTAATCTCCTCTAACTCAGGTGTCTGTCTTTTAGGTACCTTAAGTACAAGCTAGTCAACTTCAGCTCCCTTTACAATCAGTGAAATGTAATAAGGGCTTCCAGAGGGTAATTCCTTTCATCTCATGAGATGTGTCTGTCTCATCTGTTACTCCTGTATCTCATCTATCCGATACGTGTCTATCTCACTTATGATTGGTGTCCAAGATAGGTTGAGTATATCACTCTCTTGAGGATCCTCCATTAACTGTAAGAGGAACCTTGCTTAAACTTAGAGCCAAACAAGATTTCCTAATGAAAGCAAGTTCCTTAGATCTGTATCAAGCATCTTTAAAGCACATTTGAGAATTAAGGTGAGCTCAGAAATCTGTTGCAATAGATTTTTGGAGCAAAGCCTTTCCATGCACAGTCAGGATAGGGTTCAGCTCACAACACAGCACAGTCTAGTAGCAGTTGAGACACTGAGCAATATCTTGTGTGGTTGCTGGCTGCTACATCAGAGAAGTATTAGCCTTTCCTGGGTCTTGTATCACCTCTGCCATGTCCATGATGATGTCTTACATGTTTAGGGTCATCTCAAATGGCATGAGCTGCTGTTTTTAGGCAACAGAATAATTAAGCAATAGAAAAGATAAAGGGTAATATTTTGTTGAATGCAGCTTTTAAAATTGCACCTGTACTTCTCTCTTACACAAGAAAACTGTGAGTCAGTGGAAATGTTCCTCAGTAGCTTTGTAGCCCTGTTTTTGATGTCAAATTTCTTACTAAATGAGCTAAGCCTGCTTGAGTCTTGGGGAACCTTCCAATTCTTAAATATTTGTGCTGTGATATTTTCCTTTTAACTAGAATGTCATTGTATTGGTACCAAAGTTCATAACTGCAAGCTCTCTGGAAGACTCTGACCTTCTAAGACATCACAAATGTGTTGTATGTTTTGAATTTTAACTTAGAATCATTATGGAAGTTCATACTCTCAATTGAAGAAATGCATGATTTCTCACAACCTTAAAAAAAAAAGTCTCAGAGTAAACTGACATAAATACATAAGTGAGGATGATGGTTAATGATAATGTAGATCACCCTTTTACCTTCATATATATGCTTTTATGTTGCATCTTTACAACATTGCATAGTTTTGATGGCTATTTAATTCTGAGTTCTCCAAAAGCTCAAAAAGAGGTGACAGTCATTTTATAATGGTTTACTCTACTTCAGTACATATTAAACCTCTGCTAAGACCAGGGTCCATCCACTGAAACGTAATTAAGTAGTACAGTTAATAACAGTCTTCCTTTAAAAATCTAAAAAAAAAAAAACCCAGATGAATGAAAACTGTCTTTATAGAAATGTCTGTTGCAGTTTCAGTGTTTCGGAAGCAGTCATTGCCTTTGACTCTGTTCCAAGGAGGCTGCCATTTTGGGCAGGAAGTGACAGTATGTGATGAAAGTAACGTTCCCAGTTTGCACAGCAATTAAGTGAGAACAGCAGGCCTCTTTGAAAGATGTTTTCTGGTAGTTTTCAATTGATATTGAAACTAGAATGGTTTTAATAGAAACTATTCTTTTTCTCTTCTTCTCTGACTTCCTCTCCACCTAGGCCTGGAGCATTTTGGAGTGTTCTTTCAGAAGTCACTGATTTTAATAAAATGCCTAGTAAAGATAAATAGCACTCTTTGTTACTCTTAGTACACCCATATACCTAAATCTCTGTCTTGCTCTTGCTGATACAAAGAAGAAAACACAACAGTGAAACTTGAACACCAAAACTCATGCATTATTCAAATTGTCATTCTAAACATTTTCTGATTTTATTATGTCCTTTCCTGACAATATTTATAACCACAAGGAAAAGACATTCCTTTAGAGTTTAATTACACTTAAATCTGATGTTATGCTCGTCAGCACATTGTCATTTTCCCCATTGTATTCTTTCTTTAAGAAGAAACTTTGAATTGAGTATCTTTTTCTTTAGTCATTGTAGGAAATCTGGTTATGATCATATCAAACATATGATATGGCATCATATCAAACAAAACTGCTATCACTTCATCACAGACCTGCTCAAGGAGGATGTTCAGGCCCTCCTTGAATTCCTTAACTCCTCTCCCTAGTTCCTATGTTAGGGAGACCTTCTGAGGGTCTCAAGGGTCTCAAGTAAGTGCTAAGCAACCCTTGGAGAGGGGTTCAGCATTTCCAGCACAAAGCACAGCTTCTTTCAGATAATAAAATTAGAGATAAGAGTCCAATGTGTTACGCACAAAGTGAGGAGCACCAATTGCATTTATACTGGGGAAAGTTCCAGCACATGTTTATCAGATCTCTACTCTTGCTGTTGCAAAATGCAGTCAAGAGGTGTAACAGTTAAACTGCTTGAACAATCATCATTCTTTCCTTGAAATATTTGAATTAATTTCTTCCCTGGTAAGAGAATGTCCCTCTTGTGTTTATCTCTGCTAGAGGATTAGCAATCTTTTTTAGCCTTGTCTTGCCTTTTGTTGAAGCCATTACCTTACTGCAGGTTTGAATTATTAAAAAAAGAAAAAAAAAATCATGAAAATGGAGCAGGGAGGACTGAAGTTCTATTTTGAAAAGAGTACTTCAGCATACATAATTCTACCAGTTATTAAATTTTCCCTGTTTTCCTGCTCAAGCATGCAGTCAGTCTTTTAATTCTTATTGTGCCACTTTCTAATCAAATAAGCTACTGTGTTACTAAACTTTTTTAAAAATTATTTTAAAAATAATGCCTGGCAGTTTTGTTACGAATAAAACCTTTAAGAAATCTGATTTTGGACAAATCTTTGTTAGCAGCTTTAAATGTCATTGACTTTAAAAAAAAGTCAAAAAAAAGAAAAAAAGAAAAAAAAAAAAGGCCATATGCTCCTAAGTCACATATGTGAGTTTTGTCACTTTTACTCACTGATTTTTAATTTTTCAGTATTTTCTGGTGGCTTCTCTCAGCTTTAATAGAGGGAATATTGTATGCATTATTGCTTGAATTGTGATTGAATTATTTCCATATTATAAGCAAACAGTCTGAAAGTCATTGGCTGAAAAATTTATATGTTCTCCGAAAATGCACTCCTATGCTATGAGTTTTATTCTTTTATTTATGCTTTTATTTATGCTTATTAAGGAAAGCAAACTCTGCAGCTTTATTAAGGAGTTAATGATATATTTCCCTAATGATTTTTTTTTACATTGTCTTCTGCATACAGTAAGCTATCTCCTTGTTGTCTATAAAACTGAAATATTATATTTTTAAGCCACAGGATATGTAATTTTACCTTGCTTTGAAGGCAGATTTCTAGAAAACTGTATATAAAGGCTTGTTTTCACATAGCATCCATACTGTTGCTTTAATCTGCATAACACCAGAGTTTTCCCTCAATAAGCCAAAGTAAAATTTCTGTTCTGTGAGGTGTGGTTACTGATCTATGCCACCTTTTTTACAGTAGCTGCTGACTAAGGAGAAGATCAAACCTCAACTTTCTCTCAAGCAACTTTTGTTGGATAAATCCCTTTCTTTTCTGTGTAGGTGATTGTGTCTTCTCTAGCTTTTAATGTATGTGTATAGTCTCTGGAGCATTGTTTGGGCTAGACAAAGGAGCATTTTGATGAATCACATTTTTTTTTCCTTTGATATAATACCTGAATAATTAGTGGTGCTCCGAATGACTTTCAACCAAACCTGGTAATGATTTGATAATGTTTTTCCATCTGTCTCTGGCTTCTGTCTCTTTTTTCCAAGGACTTGATTTCGAAGTGCCTGTAAGGAGGAGGGGAAGGCATGGGATTTTTCAATTTTGGATATTTTGAGTGGGTGTATTGGATGGCATTTAGATCACAAAGGCAGCTATGTACGTGTGACTGTGTACATATCACTTCCTTACGTGAGCAACCTGTTTGAGCTCTTGTTATCATGATAGTGGGATTCATTTGCTTCACAGAGGTATCTGGGTCCATTTGAGGTGCTGTGGCTGTCCAAGATACCTGCCAGGGACTTAACTTGTGGGAGGCCTGCATCAATGTTCATAAAATGATATGATTCATTTCAAGAGGTAAAAAATGTTAAAAAAAAAAAAAAAAAAAATCCTAAAGGATTTTTTTTTCTGTGATTGTCTGGTCACAATTTTCTGTACTTTTTGAATTATCAGTATCTGTCTTCTATCAAAGATAAAGTAAATGGGTGGGCATTTGGTTTGAGTTCACTAAAATAACACTGTTCTCCTTGCTGTAGCATTTGAAAATTTCACATCATTTATCACTGTCAGCGTTATAACATGATTCTCCTTTGACAGCAATTAAAGCTATAACAATAAATTTCAGTTTTCATTTTCTTTTAGAACATTTCCAATGCAGGCTGGTATTAATATGGACTGAAATTTATGATGTAGATCTGAACTTGTTTAAAACATTTCTTCACTTTGGGGAGAAAAATTAAACCACATTCAATTCTGCAAATAATAAATCTGGCAAAGAAACATTCCAAATTGCTGATTTTAGATAATAGAAAATGCAGGAATCTGATCAGAGTTTTAATATATTAAATGAAATAAGAGAACTAGTATATGGATTTAATATCAATCCCTGATACATACCAATTATTTTAGATGAAATGAGAATAATGTCAATAATAATGTCAATAACAAGATGTCTATTTATTGTCCTAATATTTCTATTATTTCAGCATTTTTACATACTAAGTTTATTTCCTAATGCTTTTCAATCACATCTCTTATTTTTTACCCTTTCTTAAGTATTTCATTTTCCATAATAATGTATGTAGAAGTATGTGTGTGCAGAAGTATATGTAGATATTCAGAAATCAGAGACCCTGCAATGGTAATTAGTGTATGCAGTTAGATTATATTTCTCTTTGGACGTATTTTTTTCTTCTGGAAATGGTATGGTATGTATCTCCTATTGATCCCATTGATCTTCTATTTGATAACAAAGCAGAGGCAGGCAATATGGGTCAAATTAATTCCATGTTTATTTACATTTAGCATATCATTAGAGTCAAGGTTGAAGTGGACTTTTATTTTTCTAACCTGGACCATGTTATCCAATTTCATTCAGTTTTCCACTGAAGTTACTGAAAAGACTTTTGGCTTCACATGGATCTCTTTGAAACTGTTGGATATATCTAGTCATATGCAGTGATTTTTGCCTTTTGTTGCCTTTTTGGCAATTCAGTCTCCTATACTGTGGCCTGAACTAAAAAATACAAAGTAAATATGCATAAACAGCCTAACTACTTAATTTCTTCAGATGAAACCTCAATCTCATGTGTAAAGGGCACTTAGTCAGATTGTAAATAGGAATTTACTCTCTTCCTCTGCCTTAGGGAATTTAAACCCACCTCTTTAATCACAGCACTAGTTAAGTATTTGGAATGAGGTTCTGAGTCATTCCTTTAGAAGCTGTCACACTTGGGATGCAGTAATTGATCATTTACTGGCCTAGAGTGAGAGAAAGGGGAACATTGCACCCTATCCCACTAGTGTGGACACTCTGCAGGAGTCTGGTGACAAGGATCCAAGCCCTTCCTTGGGGGAGCATTTACTGCAAATTGGTAAACTAGTCATTGGAGCAAGGACAGAAATGGGGATCTGCTCTTTTCTAGTTGAAAGCTCTAGCTCCATCCACTCTGTGAAATCAGTTCTTTATGATCAGAATTTTGGCATTTGGGGGATTAATTTGATCTATTTCACAACAACGTAATTCCTTTACTGTTTCAGAAGGTGTACTTGCATGAATATATATTTAGTGATTTCAGTTTGAAACATATCAACCATGCTTCATAGGGGGGTGCACTTCTCGTTTGTTTTGCAAGAAGGTCAAAAAGTAATGATAAGTGTCAAGAAAGATCACTTATGAAAAGTAGATACTATGCATAATAAACATTAGCACATGTTTAACAAAAAATTTCCTCCGGTAGAAGTCATTCCCATATTAATTTAATCCTGCTGTCTAAGATAATACAATCTCTTTGAAACAGTCTCGATTTTTAGTGCATAGGGACCTTTTCTGGATCAGAGGCCAAATTTCCATTACCTGATGAGCTAATCTGACGTGACAGCCTCATATGCAGATGGAGAATCTCTAGTCAATAGTTTTCTTCAGAGACAAAGAGAGACAAATGTCTATATTCATTCTCTCACTTCATGCATGAGTAACATTACCTTTCTGTCTCCCTTTCACTCTATCTTTATTCAGGTTGTCATTGAGAATTTAAATATGAGCTTTTGTGTTTATGAGTTAGCTTATGCATGCAAAGCTGTTTACAGAATACTGGCATCCTTGTCTGTTTGTTTAAGTACAGTATGTATTTTGACATGTAAATTTACGTGAGGCATATTTAATCAGTCACAATGATATGCTAATTGGATTCCTGTACGAACTGCATAAAAACAGCATTTAAAAAAAATGAAGAGAACTTATTACCAGCTGAGACACTTTCTAATCAGTATTACACGTCATCAAAATGCATAAAGATAAAAGTGATAGATTTTCAGGACTTGTAATTAATAAAGAAAATATGAATTGAAAAAAATTCTCTCATCAGAAGAGCCACCGAAAAGTTAGGAAACAGAAACTGAAATCCATTTATTAGAATGCCAGAGTCCTCTGAAATGCCTCTGCAGGTTTTGGATGTTCATAGACATCATTTGTGTTCTTATAAGGTCACAGGTTGGTCTCGTCTCCAAAAGAGCAATGACATTTAGACTTCAACTGTGTCTACCCTAGGGATTTACTGAAATATTTCTAATATAGATTTGTTTAATATTTAGTTTTATTAGCAAATCTCTAACTGGTTCAAGTGCAAGTTAGTCCAGTCTCAGACAGAAGCAGTGCAAACCAGCTACCGCATACATGTAAGTATAAATTTACAGCACTTTCCCACCCCTGTGCTGGTGATTTAACCCTGGTACTGAAATTCCCCTTGGCAAGTTTTAAAGCTGATACTCTTTTTCTGTTTATTTGGGGTTTTTTTCATTGTTTTTAAGTACTCTGGGATACTTTAATTTCCTTTCTATTGTGTGCTGTACTGCTTATTTCAGGGATCTATGAAAAATGCTCTTAGTTTCTAATATTGTCTTTACATTTTAGTTATGAGTGTATATTTGGACTACAAGATCTCCAAATTAAAGAACTTGTCATTGAAGGGAGACATAGGCTTATACTCTTTACATAGGCAAGACAGAGTGAGGAACTACTGAAAATTATGGACAACATCTAAACAGTGAATAGGAAGCCACCTTTAGCTAGGCAGTGGAGAAAAAAAAAAAAAAGGACACAAATGGCATGTGTCAGAACAAAAAAAGGCTTCAGAAAGGTGTTTGTTGCATATATTATTTTTCAGTGATAGTCTGGTGTAAAAATGCATATACATTCAAATAAGAAGAGATACTTTCTCTTCACAGTTGCATGTCCTAACTACTAAACTAGGAGGGAACATGATATTTGATTGTATTACTTAGAATTCATTTCTCTCAAGTTACCAACATTTTCCAAGTGCTTTATGCATGTATGTGTGGGATTGGATTTAATAGGTTCAGGTGAACATATATGTAGTCTTTGTGTTATTGATGAAGCCATAATTGGAGGGAGGATAGGGAGACCTTATATATGTATATAGTGCTTCTACAAAAGCTTCTAAATTCCTTGTTATTGCCTTTATTTCCTTTCTATCCATGAAGTTTTTAAGAAAGAAAGAATACTACCTTTGAAATGTACAATTGAGAGCATGTACCAACAGATAGGAATAAAAGATTGGAAATCAGGTCTGAATTGAAGCTTAGGTGATCTGACTTAAAAAGTGATTCATAAAACCTAATTTTAGATGCCTAAATTAGATGCTGTGAGTAGCCTGGTGTTTTGGCACATACTGCTACATCGAATTGCTAATCTTTACATTTAGATTTGATTAGTTTAGTTGAAGTTGTATTTTAAAATTTCCTTAGTTAAGCTGATGTGAATTTCTCTTTAGACGCTATTATTTTACTTTCAGTAACTCACTGCTTTAGAGTTTTTTTGAGATTAAGGCCAGATGAGCTGAGAGGACAGTAAGTGTATGGTGGTCTCCTCACAATCTACAACATATTAAACTCAATCAGTTTGAAGCACACCTTTAATTTAACCAAGGCCATTTGTGTGACCATGTCAAAGACCTTTAGATCATCTTTTAAATGAGAAAAAATAACAGAATGCCTAACACTGAGGAAAAGTTTTCTTTGATAAAGCTTTGATAAAGTGTGTAAACAGCTTTCTCAGAGGCAAAGTTCTCAAGAACAAACCAAGTAGCATTTGGGACAATGAAAAACATTGTTCAGGTTACTGTTTGTATCAGTTTTCAGCAATTCCCCACTTTCTGCTTTGACTATATAAAGACTAAAAGCCTATATCTCCCTTCAATGGCAAGAGAAAACATCTTTCAGGTACTGTTATTAATAACCAAAAGCACTGGCTTTTATTTGTCAGAATACACATTTATGTATACTTATGCATTATGCCTGCAAGAAACAAGAAAAAATCATTACATTTATTTACTCTGTGTGTCAATCTTCACAAGGCATTAAAGTATATGCTTCCTCTTGCCACAGAGTAGAGGACTGTGGATCTCCACAGGCTAAGGCTGAGCATGTGTGCAGTTTTGCCCTTGAAATGTGAGCGTGCTAAAGGTATATGGAAAATTGCACACCATGTGCACATGTATAATCACACCATGTGCACATGTATAATGTATGGAAAATATATCCTACTGTTTGGCTCTCGCTGAGATTCTCACAGCATAGTAATGGAACAAATTTGCCCAGAACTCTATATATTCAAAATCCATGCATCAGCCTCTGCAGATTTGTTGCTTGTGTGCAATTTTACTAAAATTTTTTGTGTATGTCATGCCATAGTTTTCAGAATTGTAAATGATATTTTATGGTGTTTCCATTTGTGGAATGTGTTTATGTAAATGACATTGATATGATGCTTAATGATGTTTGCTGTTCATGTTATTTGAAAATGAGTTACAATATTATGCAAAACCGTTTCTTTTATTTTGCTGTTTTGCTAAGAATAAGTGAAACTTTGCACTATCCTTCCACCAAAGCTAGTGATTCTCAATTGCTACATCTCCACAGTAGGTCACAGAGTGCACTCCTGTGTGTGCTTTGAATTACAGGCTACTCCAAAAATGCATCACTACTTCCCTTTCCTGTGTCTATAGATAATCCAAATTTGTCCAAATTGAAATTTGGCCCTAGAAGGAAAGTTGGTAGAGAACTGCTCAGAGAATACAACACCATAATTAAAAAAAAAAAAAAAAAAAGTAAAGTGAATTTTATAAAACTATGCTCAATGTTCAAGTATTGAGCAAGTTTTCTATGCAAGAACATTTATTTATGTGAGGATATGTTTATGGAGTACTCATCAGATGAGATCTGAAAATGTATCTGTGGAACAAATAGGCAAAATGAATAGTACTAGATCATCATGGCCAGGCTAAAGTTTAGAAAGACCTTGAGAATTAAATATCTGAGCCAGTAGGTACGATGGGAATGCTTCATTTTAACAAATTGGAAGAGAATAAATCCAGTATCTTTGTAGATAAATCTTTGTAGAAAAGGCCACAGAAAAGATTCACAGAGACACCAAAACAACAAGCATTCTGTATGATTCAGTATCATTTATTCTAAGTATAATAATAGTGGACACATGGGAACCTATAGCATATTGGGAGTGACTCAACTTTTGTAAAGGAAAGTCCTGCCCCACTAATTTAGCTCCTTGAATGCAGTAACAAATGTGTGGATGAGTGGGATACTGATGCACTTTGCTTGGAATACCAAAAGGCATTCGACATTTTCTCTCACCAAAGAGACTAAGTTGCCCTGGGATAATAGGCAACCCTTTACATCGATAAGTAGTCAGTAAAAAGAAAGCAGAGGATAAATGTTCCATTTTCACAATACAGAGATGTCATCAGTTACATTCCACAGAGATTTGTGCTCTTCTACTGATTCATAAATGACTTGCAAAAAGCAGAGAATAGTTTGCTGGGGATTTTCAGGTATTCAATGCATTCAGGAGAAGGGATGCCTGAAAGAACGACGTATGAGTGACTAAGCAATGAATTAGCAGATGCCATCCAATTTTTGTGATAGTTATATGATACTAAGGGGAGAAGACCTCAGTTGTAATGTTACATATACAGTGATGTACAGTGAACTAATGGTAAGTACTCAGGAAAGACATTGGAGGTTATAATATATAATTCTGTGAAAACGCCAGCTCAATAATCAGAACAACAATGAAACCATATTAGATGCTAGGAAAAGGAAGAGAGAAGAAAACAGAAAACGTCAGTTGTGAATCCATGTTGTGCCATCTCCTTTACTTCATGGACTTCTGCTCCCCCTTGTTAAAATATGTTATTATGGGCATAAGTTTAGAGAGCGGTGACAAGGAAGATCAAAGGTGTGGAGTTGCCATTGTATTGGAAATAATTAAGTAGAATCTTAATGTATTAAGTCTGTTTAAAATGATATGGAAAGATGACAAGAATCTGTGAAATCATGAACGGCATGGAGAAATTTTGTAGGATTTTTGTAATTTTCTTTTGAATTTTGAAATTTTGTAGTCACGTTTTCTGTGACTTCCAAATAGGAACTAGTGGCCATGCATTTTGTTATATGCAATATAAAAAACAGTCCATATAACATTGGGCATACGTTGCACTCAGCAATGCCTCTTGGAAACAGGGTGGCGACGAGAAAAAAAATGTGTTTCATTCAACAATGCAGTAGCAAGAGGAGGATGTTCTTGCCAAAGCATTTGTGAAGACTTACGTCTACACAGATGAAAAAAACCTAAGGGACAACTTCATCTAAAATATCCTTTGAAGCACACACTCTCTCTGGCTCAGAATTGTTGATTTATAAACTGCAGGGGGTTGCAACAGTATTCTAGAAAATATGTCTTCCTGTCTCCTTTTTGGCAAAGTATTGCAGGTTAGCTGCTTCTGGAGGCAGGATTGGTCTAGAAGGACCTTTGATCTGAACCAATTAGTCTGAATTGAAAGGTGAGAAGGCAATTTTCTTCTGTCATCAGCTGTGTCGTCAGGTAGCAGACTTAAAGGGATCCCGCCCTTCGTTAGCTTTTTACTATTATAGTGCTGTTTTGAGGGCTTTGTATTTAAACATTTTCTCTGTGGTTTACTATCAAAATAAGAGCTTAGACTAATTAGTGTTTCAGTTTTTCTAATATGATAATGCTATTTTCAATCCCGTTGGTCCAGATTGATTTCTACTTTCCTTTCCCCTTGAAATCAATGGAGTGACAAAGGCAAGAAAATTTGCTCTTTTGGACTTCTTTTATCCTTCATTGGTTTCAAAGACTAAGATGGCAAATAGACATGAATGGCAAAGCTACATCAAATGGAGCAGCCACTAGGCAGTTAGATATTTCCAAATCATTTGACAAGAACATGTGGCAGAGAAAGAATATGTGCACAGAACAAATTGGAGAATAAACACCAGCTAGAATTGGAAAGGAAAGAATTTTTGGAGCCTTCAGTATGCTGGCAGATGGGGTAGAATATTTGTCTTAGGAGACTCGATACAAAAATAGGCATGAAAATTATGCTGCCTTTCCTACTTAAGAGAAATCATATGCTACCTTTTTCCAGGGAAAGTATCATATGTTGCAGATAAAATAGAATAAATTAGTATTTTGATATACTCTTTTCTTTTATGTATATTTCCTGTGTGTGAAAATTTCTTTCTCCCTTCTCTAAAAGCATGATAAGACTTGCAGAGTGCATGAGCCTGGATCTCCTTAAATCAAAACCATTTTGCTGTTTGAAGTAATGAAATATTTGGAGTAATAGTTTTGGCCCACTGAATAATATGTGAGAGAGAAGTGAGATGACACCTGAAAGCAATTAGACTCTACTTAAAAGTAAGTAGTAGAAAGCCCTAGGGTACAGCTATGGTTCTGACTACAAAATTGTGTATATTAACTGCTAAGATTTTTTTAAGTACTGTTTAGATTTCTAATAGGTTAATAAATATTTAAGTTACACATTATATATATGCTATAAATCAGAGTTACTGATACTGGTTAAATTAACATTTGATTTAGTTTGTGGTAAAACCTGTCAGGATTCTATTTGATGCATGTTTACTATAAATTCAGGAGTATGAGTGAAAAGCATTTTTTGAAGATATTTTCTATCTTGAAAAGCATCACTGAAAGGTCACTTGAAGGATCACGAAAGTTCCTTTTACTCAAGAAACAAATAGTGTGTCCTGAAACCTTCAGTGGAATACTCACTTCTTTTAGGATATGCTTCTGTTGTGTGAGCAGTGGACAAAGAGATCAAATCTCTTCTTGACACTGAAAATTACAACTCAGAAAATTCCTGTTCTTTGGCACCGACACGAGGGCACAAAACAGAGTTTCCACGGGCAGCTAAAAGGTTGCTGTACAGTGCTGAAAAAAACCACAAGAGGCTTTAAAGTAATGTGAAGTTACATGCTATTTTAACTTCCTGAAAGGAATAAAAAACACAAGAATGTTCCATAAAATAGGGAGTGCTGGAGATCACATCTTGGGACTTCCCTTAATGAAAACTGCCTCTTCAGGCTCTAGAGATACGAGATTTCAGTTTGTGTGATTCAGTGTACTGGCTGTAATTATTAATAATATTTAGTATTCAGGCTTGAAGTAGAGTGTTCATGGATGTAGGAGAGAGTTTAATTAAGCATGATAAATATTAACTTTGGGGGAAAGAAGATAACAGTGAATATTTTTTGTGTAGTAAATGCTTTAAATATTAGCTGACACAACATTTCTGTTACACTTTCTGTTTTTGGAAGTAGAACATTTGGTCCTTTTTGCCTCCGAAGTAACTCATTTGATTTTTGCTTGTCTTAGATGAAATACAAACTACCTGATTCAGGTGTTTGGGACACAGGTCAGTAGAAAACTTTGTTGTGCGTGAGACCCTCACAAGTGAGGTGAAGCCACGACCACCCAAGGGTCATTGTGTTGCGTAACACACAGCATGTAAATCTGGGTTGTGTCCAGGCTTCTTTGTTCCAAGAAGCCAAGTGACGAGCAAAGTTGGAAGAGTCGACCTGAACGAGATGTCACCCAGCACCTATGCAAAGGTTACAGAGCACATCAACAGTGCAGTAGGGAAGTTGGCCCCTGCTTGTAGTTCACCTGTTTTGGGTACTTCACTCTTAAGTCTTGGCAAATCAAGTAATGAATAGACCTGTTAATGTTTTTGTAACATAAAACTACTATGACTGCATTCATGTAGGATTTCTTGATTGCTGAGATTGGTGGGATGAACATTCCCCATGGTGCTGTGTTTTGTGTGGGAACCTGATGTTCTGTCCTTTAGTTTAGTTTTAAATTAGAGGCAAAACGAGACAGTTTAGGTAAAAATATTTTAATTAATGAGCTCAAGTGCAGCATCAGAAGGTCTAGTGGAAGTTAAAAAAAAATAATTATATATAAATATAGCTATACCTATATATCTAAATAAAAGTCTCAAATATATAAAGAAGAGCTATAAAAATCCTTCCAGTATGGTCCAGGGCAATCCGGTAGTTGCTTTTCTTTTTTTCTTTTTTTTTACAGTAAGTTATGCTGGGCCATGATAAAAGGATGCCAGGGTTTCAATTGGAAACCATGGCAACTAGAATTGGTGATTTGCATGTTTGCATGACAATGCGATTGTGTTATCTCTGGAGATAATGCACATAATGCACATAGTGAAACTTCTCTACCTAAATCTACTAAACAGAGGGGTTGAAGGAAAGCCTCTGTTGCTGCAGAATTCATGTTTAAGAAATGAAGTTTTTTTTTTCCCCAGGGTAAACTGGAAGGTCAAGATAACAGTGAATGTGTATAAGTTCACCTTTTGGTTTCAAATTATTCAAAAAGTGAACTTAACAACAGCTGTCAAGAACATCATCTGGAAGGAAAAAAGAACTGCTCCTTTTCTAGTGGTCTGGGTCCTTTTCTGTCTTCAAATACCAAGATAGGTATCTCCAAGAAATATTTCCTCCTGTTGATATGAAATTCCGTTTAAAGTTTTTGCCAGTGAAGGAAACTTGGAGACAAAATCAAGTAATAGAATCTGAGCTGAAATTTTTAGGTTCAGTTTAAAAAGGAGATGTGAAACGAACCCTAGCTCGAGTGTTTCTGTCTTTGCCTCCATAGTGTATCTGAAGCTGTACTAGGTGACTGCTTTGATAAATTTATGCAAAAATCTGGCATATATTTTGCAGAACTGACTGCAGGGTAACCTTCAATAGATTAAATCTGCTTTCCCAAATAGGAACCAGAAACTCTCACGGCAGTAGTGACTATCTCTGCTGTGAATTCTAAAGACGAATAGCAAGATTTTTTTTTTCTCATTAATGGTGGAACAAACAGAAAAAGGTCCCTTGAAAGTTAAAGCTTAGCTACTGCAGAGTGTCCTCATGTATTATGAGTGAGAAACAAAGGAAACTGAGAAACTTCAAAGCTTCCTGTGGCATTCAGAGCTTTCCATCTTCAAAGCACCTCTCCCTTTTGTAGTTCTGCTCTGGGTTTAATTAATACATTTTAAATATTGTTACTGTAAACAGCGTTATCTTTGTTTTCTCCCCATTTCTTTTTTAGAGTAATTTAAATTATTTTATGAAACTATCTGTCATCTTTATTTAGTGCCTCTTAACCTCTTTTCTTTTACAAATGAGTAGTCACCTCCAGTTGAGATTAAAACAACATTGGAAAGGGGTGTATGTGCATGTGAAGCAGTCCAGACAAAATTGCTTTGCCTGCCTTTTATCTACCATCTCTAAAGTAAAAATAGATATAACCCCCAGTTCATGCATTAGCAATATTTTAATATTTTAAGATGGCAAAGAGAGATTGACAAGTTATAACGTATCTTTTTTTCCTTCAGAAGACTATTTCTGGACAACAGCACAAGGAAAAAGAAAGTACAGAAAACTACCCACTTGGATACATATATCCCTACTTTTATGTTCATGTTGTCATTACATTTTGTTTCATCTGTGTTTTAGGGGTTTGGGGTCAGGGAGAGGAAGCTAAGAAAGGTTGACTAGATGAAACATGACATATATCTTATTAAGTTTTTTTTTCAGTAGAAACTTAAATTTTTTTACCTAGAAAAACCGTATATTTATTCTTTTGTGAAATGCTTTTTAGTTCTTCCTTTAAAATATTCATTGGTGAGGAAAAGTTGAAGATACAACCTTATAGTTAACATTATTTCCCTACGTGAGTCTAAAAGAATTAAATTTTAATATTTTTATTTTCTGTGCTATGGTCAACAGCCATAGCAAGAAGAGAGAAGGATAGCTAGAGAGATAATTTAAGTAAAAACATGGAAATATTCTTCAACTTATGGTATGAATACAATCATGTTTTCATGACCAAAGATTCCCAGTTTTCAGTCTTATTTCTGCCCCTTGTAATATGGAATGAGATTGTGCCGCACTTGAAATAAAGAGGAATTTTTAATGCTTATGTGGCATGATGTCAGACTATCAGCTTTCCACAACTTCATTTTTCCTTTCCTCTAGGATGCAAAACTAGATATTTTAGTCAGAATTCACTCAAGCTAATGGAAGTTTTCCTTTTGATATCAGCAGGCTCCATTCAGTCCTTAAAACATAGATGGACCTCTGCTAATTTTAATTCCTTTCTACTTCCTCTACTCAAATCATGAAGCATCTCTTCCCTCCCCTACCTGAATATGCAACAGTGTGGCTCAATCTTGCACCAATGCCCCATGTAAATGGGATGCTCAGCGACTGGAAAGGTGCAGGATCAAGTCCTCAATGCAGATTAAGTATCAGTAGCAGTCCCATTGATGGTACCACCTCACTGTTGTCTTCTCACTGCAGTGTGCAGCTATTTATATATATTTTTAAGTGTATATTCTACTCTTTATATTGTGTTAAAGGAGTGAAAATGTTTGAGAAAAACAGTTTTGCATCCTCACTTAAGACAAATCTCCGTCTCTGCTTTACCTAAGCGTGAATGTGGTTTGTACGTGTGTGTTGATAAGGCATTTTAACTTTATGCCAACATTCCTACAAAGAAATGCATACCAAAAGTGTAATGTATACAAAGCATACATTGTAAAAATGCAAGGTATACAACAATCAATCACTGTTTACTAGACTTGTGGCAAGCAAGCTCTGATTAGTCCTAGCTGGTATTGCGATGTTTATGGAAGATAGAAATGGATACTACAAACTCAATACAGGTTTCTATTACTAAAGGAAAATAAAAGAGCACAATAGATTTCTGAGTTTCATTTAATCCTCACCATTGGATTATTCTGTCTTTCAGGTTACACAGTGTCTGTTTTGTATTCATCATCTCTGTCTTACTGCAGGTTTCCTGCAGGCCTTATTCAGTCCTACAATTTTAATTTTTCCAGTAAATTAAAGTTCCTTTTATTTCCTTTTTTTTTTTCTTAACTATATTCTCTATCTGTGAGAGTTGGTCTATTTTTCTTTTCTTTTCTTTTTCTTTTCTTTTTTTTTTTTTTTTTTGATGTAAGAGTCTTCTTTTCTTCCAAATTTTTCCTCCACTTCCTTTCTATTTTTGTCTTAATTTCTGGTTCCCAAAATCCCTATTTTTGTCTGATATTCTCTGATTGTTCCTTTTCTGTACTCCAATTTCCTTATCTTTCTTTCTGCTTCCCTGTCTCTTTTTGTCCCTTATACCCACTCTTTCCTCTCCTTGGATCTTGTTCCGGTTGTTTCTGCTGGCTGACTGTCATTCAAAATACTGCAGCAACATAACAAGAAGATCCCCTGAGACTTCATGAGAAATCCTGTGAAAGCAGCTGTTCTTGTGAGGTTTTCACAGAAAAGTCTGGCTAGACTTGTGCCTCAAATAACAATGCTAGTGAAGTGTCCATTTCTCGATGTTTCTATAAGATCTAAGGATGGCGAGAGGCTTTCTTCCAGTCCTCACTTGCCCAGTCTCCCTAAATAATTTTAGAGAACTAGATTCAGGACTATGGCTGACCATCAGAAATATTTTCCCTATAAATTTTCACAAAGATTTTTTTTTCCTTTGGTACAAACCATCATCTGAATTCTATTTTAACTAAGAAAATACAGTGTCTCTCAAAATTTAAGCACATTTTGAAGTTTTATTGGATATCCATTCATTAATTTGAATGAAATTAAAATTGAATTGAAAATTGAAGCTATGTCCTTCAGGGAATTTCTAAATTAAAAATCTTTGGTTGAAAGCCACTGTAGTGACATTTTTCATATACAATTCTATAGCAAATTGTATGCTTTTGGTCTGTTTGTATTCTCCTTTGTGAGGTTATAAATAAATATATCTCTAATGTAAAAATAATCCTAGCGTAAAAGATACAAATTTAAATGTGTCCATAAAGATATAATGTTTATGAGTCATTGTCACTAGAAAATGTTATTTTTGTTATTAGTTATAAGCAGAAACTTTTTATTTTAAATTATACTAATCCCTATGTCATACAACATTAATAATAATTCCTATTCTTATCATGTTTACAAGTAAAGAACTGTCAGTGTAAAAATCTCTCAATGTGCATTTTTAGTGAAATGTATTTAATTATTTATTTCTAAGTTCTAGTAAATATAGGTACCTTAAAATTAAAGTCTGAATGTATGTCAGGAATGATGTTATTTGTGACGGGACTGCTAGGGTTAACTCGGCAGGTGAACTGTAACCTATTTTTTTAAGTTTATAGAATCCTTATCTAGCATTTTTGGTGGAAAGATATAACAGGTAGCAGTTCTTTTGGTTGAAAACTAATCATCTGTATTAGAAATTTCTTTCAGCTCTCCTAGCCTAATATGTAAGACTTATCTGCCTGTGTGTTATAATAGGAAGCTACTATTCCTGCACTACTAAGTGAAACAAGTGTTTCCATATGAAAGCATTTATTTGTGAACTTATTACCTGAGATGTTGCAGTGTTTCAGCTTGGTCTGCAAGCTCTATTCACATAAGTATCCTTTTGATATCACTACCCTTAATTTGGATTGCTTCTATACAAAGGTAGATCAGGATCACAGTGAACATGAATATATGGATAGTGGCCATCTTCTGAAACGTTAACATTTGCCAATCATTCCTACATATTAGAGAGGTTTAGTAACAGTTGTACAGTACATTACTTGAAATATCCAAATACATTCAAAAATATTTTTGTCACATTTGAGAGTTTCACTTGAGCTATTTAAATAAAGTGAAACTTTCTCACAGAAATTGCATTCTTCTCCAATTTTTTTTTTTTTGCACACTTAAAATCATTCTAATAAAATATTATGTAAATTATTGTGATTTTATTCTCAGGTGCAAGAGCTAAGAAAAAGGGTATATTTGTGATCGTTTTCTAAGGAAGTGGGGCTAAACAGAGCAAGTATATCCATTTTCATTATTAAGGTTAGGAATAAAGATTCCCAAAGAAGTCTAGGAACAACCCGTTGTTTATTGCTGTAGAATGTATGCTAGGAAATGTGAGAGTAAAAGTAAAAAGATGAGCTTTATTCTAAATTACTAATATAGATGTTATGATCTCTTTACATGTCTGTCAACTAAGCAGCTAAGACTCTGGTCTTCGTTTTTCACTATATAGTACTTTTTCAGATATATTATTCAAGTAGCAAAAAAAAAAAAAAAAAGATCATCACCCAAAGGTATTTTCTTGGTAACTAGAAGAACAAATAAGTCATATCGTCTATATCTCTTTAGTACTGAAGTAATTTGTTGTACCTGTATTGAATGCAGTGATACCGATTCTATAATTTTATCTAAATAGGCACTAACTTCAGATGAAACTATAAAAGCTAAATAATGCATACACATCAGCAAGCACACTGTGCCCTTTCTATCTTCCCCAGCCCTCTGGTTTCTATCTAAATCAATATCTGTGTACTGCTGTGATGGCTCACAGCACGACCTGCATTTGGCATACTGAAACTGTTACATGTTTTAAAGCAACACAGGATCTTTTGGAAAGGCACTTTTCCCTCAAAATACTACTGACAATGAAGCCCCACACAAATGGTCAATAATGACCAATTGCCTCCATTACAAAAGTCACTGAAATGGAAAAGTAACCCATACAACGGAAAATAAACCAAAGAGAAATTTTTGCTTTGGATCCCTAAGAGGTTTTTCTGTTTTGCTAATCCTGAAAGCCTAACTCGAGTAGTATATAGTTGACTCTCTCTATTTGTGTTTTTCTCTGCACTTTACTGCTGCAATTACATGAAATCTTTTTTACCAGCATCCCTTGCAGATATTAATGGATTTGGACTGCTGAATGATTTTAGTCCTTTTTTTCTTTAATATTTTTGAAAAAAAAATCTATATCCATAGCAGTTTAATTTTGAGCCTTCATTAAAGACAGCTGCATGTCTATTCCTTTACTGCACAGCAATCATGTAAATATGAGTAGAAAAATTTGAATTATTATATACAATGCTAAAAAAAAGAAAACGTGAGGAAAATGTAATGACTGGTGACATGTCTTACAAGGTATTATAACAGAAATATCATCCAGTCTTTCTGGATAATTCAGGGCAATTCAGCAATTCAGAGACGGATGAGACTTTCCTAACTGATATGAGGCTGTGTTTATATCAGCCAGGGCTGAAGATGAATGGGAGACCCAGCAAGCTTGAAATGGCCCCTCTGGCAAAATGTGATCTTTTATCATATTGCTTCGATGTGAAGTGATTCCTGGTTAGCAGCCTTGTAAAAAGTGACTTAGGTCTGTTTACCTCTTTTTAAGTATTTCTGGGATAGATTAACAGAGAGCTATTAAATCTCAGAGTATTTCTCAGATAATGTCTCAAAAGCTATTATATCTCTCTACTTTCACATTTTTTTTTTTTCTAATACATATATCTTCTGGTTCCAGGTGCAAACTCTGTGAATCAGAACTACTACTTTCTGACTCCATATTTTCTGGCTTCAAGGGTCCATATTTTGAATAGTCTGTCCTGACTATGTCTTAAAGATGACAGAGTTTCATCTTTCCACCTTGGCCACAGCTTATGTGCAGCCCCAATGTTCTGGGAACAGAAAATGTTCTGCTCTAACTCCTTTGGGGGAGGCATCTGCTCACCACATCTGCCTGGGCTGGCTAGAACATATGGGAGGCAATAATGCACTTACCAGTATAAATTTCTTCCCCAATTCTGTGAAGCTCTAGGAAACATCTTCGCTTCAGATAATTTTCCGTTTTGTGTTCATTTCGAGGTAGTGGAACTTCATATTAGTATTTATTATTGTTTTGAAAGACAAAATTGAAGTCTGTATGACCAAAGATAGAAATGCCGCGTTCACATTTTTCTTGCAATTTGTGCTCACAAAGTAAAGGTATTTTTTTGACATACACAAAGGTCAATCAACACACTAAATATATCATACATCTCTTTTGTTTCTACTTTCAGAATCTCGGAGCTATTCTTAGGAAAATTCATTTACAACTCTTGAGCAACCATTCTTGCAATTGTGATTGTATACTGTGCTGTTATTCAGGAAGGAATCTTGAATAAGTATCCAAAAAGAGAAAGAAAATGATGAAATGAAAGTGTTTGTCCTTTTGCTTTCTTTAGTTTCTTCCTTTCCAGTTCACCAAGTAACCTTTCCTTGACAGTTTTGAGGAGAATGAAACTGAAAATATTGTTTGTTTGTAGAAATAACTTTACAGACTGCTAACTCCAGTCAGTCTCTGCCCAGACTGAGAATTCCCAGTACAGACATCGGTACATTATTTTGCTGTCCTCAGCAGAAAAGATGTTACATTATTTTCCCTGAAATATATGCTGAGTTAGTAGCTACAGTTATATTTAAATGATGTGTTTTAACAGAAACTATCATAAAGTTTCTACAGATATGTTCTAAAATTGTGCCAAAGCTCTTAAATGCAAACATATAACTTCATATGTTAGCACCTGAACAAGTTCATTTCCAACTTACCTCCTGCATAAATCCACAGTCCCTGTTTCAGGGTCTTGGTTTACTTTGTCTTTGCTATCCCACTTAGTTCTCTCAGTCCAAAGCATTCATATGCTTGTAGTGAATCCATGTGTCCAAAGCACCAGACTTGTGCCAAGTGCTGGTGTACCACTTGCAGAGAGTCTCCAGATGGACTTGACATGTCCTTTCATGTTCAGAGATGATTTGTTGCTAAATTCCAATGTCCATGCAATTGTCTGACTTGATTGTATCTCTCCCATTAGTCATCCCATAGGAGCAGTCCAATGCTGTGGACTTTTTATACAGCTTTATATTCCTAGAACTGGAAACTAATGCTCCACTGAAACATTTCTACACTGCAATCTGTCGATCAATCACATGGTCTTCATGTACCATGGACACAGCAGTTTCCCTTTGATTTGGTAACACTTGATAACTAATTGAAGTAGTAATAGGCATAATAGTGATACAGGTCTAGGAATAGATTAGGGGATGTTATTACATCACTCCATTTACTTTTAACCCATGAGTGAAAATATTATTTTCCTCTAATTTCTCTAGGAACTAAGAGCTAACCTAATTACATCCAGAAGGTGAATCTTCAAACGCTATGTGTGGAAGCTTGGCAGGGATAAGCCACTTCACATTTGCTATTGAGACACAGCCTGAACAAATAGTTATTTGAAGGAGCTATATAGTTACTCTTTTATATGTCACACATAATCCTGTAATATAGAAAATAAAATTTTATGTGGTGAAATCAGAATTTGGAAAAAGCAAAGGTAACATGGAAATGGGATTCATCTTGAGCCAAAGGAATCTAGATATTTTACTCACGCAGTTGTATCATGAATATATCGTGCTATGTTTTGTAATCCTAAGAGACTGCCACCCCCAGAGTCACCGCAGTGGCTGGACTTGGAGTGAACACCATCATGTGTCAACAGTGTACTGAAATCTACTGAAACTGTCTCAAAAGGGCAGGTGTGATATTAGGGACTCACAGCGATGTGGCTCCAACTCAGTAATACTTGTATTTCAAATGATTGTTGGCAAAATGACAGAGTTGTCTTTCCGGATTTTTTCCAGCCAAATTTCTGTGATTTTATTGGCTGTGCTTTGCAGAATGCCATGGTCGTATCTTCATTCATCTCTCTGTAGACAGTGCTTATTTTTAGTGCTGCAGTCACCATGGTGCCTGTGAGGGAGAAAACATTTCTAAATATCTGGCAGAACATCCCTGTTAACATAGTAAAGATTGCATTCTGAGATATCAGATTTTGAATGTAGCTATTGAGTAAAAAATAATTACAAAGAAACAACCCAGATTTTCAGAATACTTGGAATGCAATTTTATTACCTGTTGTGTCCAGACTTGCTTTATTATGTTGGGATTGCAGACTCTGAAGCAAGTGGAAGAAGCCTCTGAGTTCTAGCATTAGAAAGTATCTTTTGTTTTTTTTCATGTCCTGGATCTGATTGTAGCCATACCTTTCTCAGGCTTCCTGAGAGAATGAGAAATATCTTCCTCGGTTTAGGTTAATAAGTTTAATATATATATATGTTCTAACCCCATGCAGACCATAAGCAAAGTGAGTTCAATGTTCAATAAACATTGTCCAATTATCATTCTAATAATTTTCAGATTTTCCTTCTTACTCTCTTGTGTCAAGTGACCATCCATCATATTTTGTTTGTAGAGCATGAGTAAATTCTGAATATGGATGGCAAATTTGATTTCTATACTGTAATTTTAAATGGATGTTTTTCCATGGTTCTTGTGTGATGTTCAAACAGCAGTTTTACAGTTGCAAAAACAAATATGAAAAACAATAGAAAACTTCCTTGGAAAGATGCATTTAAAAGAACCTAGTTTTAATCTCAATGGTCTTTTAGCCTAAGTTGTTTCCTTAAGTTTATTACCTTGGGCATATAATCTTTTAAGCATTTCAGAAGGTCCATTACACCTTGGGAAATGCACTGCATCTTGCAGAAACCTTAAATTCCTAATTGGTAATACTTGCTTCAAGTTTTAATTCTCATAGTCACCTTCTGTTGCCACACAGATTTATTCAAAAAGAATGACATAAATTCCTTCTACCCTGATACTGGACTGCTGTTCCTGAAAAAAATTTAAAGTGACATTTCTTTATAAAGAATCAGATGATTTGTTGTTCATCTATCAGGAGCTCCAGAGATACGAGGCAGATCATCATTCTCTCATTCATTGCACAGCTATCCTTTATTCCAAATATCTTCACACTTTCAACAATTTCCCATAATCTGATAGCTTGTTTGTGGAGATAATAGTCAGATTTTTCAGTGCTTGATAATTTTCCATAACAATTGTGTTTCGTTACCCATTGATCATTATCTCGATTACTTTGTATTCTCTCCACTCTTTTTACTTCAAGATCCAAGGTCTTCAAATTTGTCATACACTGCAACAATTGTGATCCAAATCATTTCTGGCCACCTTTGAATAGCTGCTAAGTTCTTACAAAATACATTTTACAAATCTGTATCTTTTAACACTATGGAAAATGGAAGTGAAGAGACCTACCGTAAATTACTGGTTAAAAAATAAAAAAAAAAAAAACTCTAAGCAGATTTAAAACCTTTAGCTACCAGAGGAGTATATGCAAGTGGTATCTGATATCTTTAGCTTCCTATTAATCAAACCAAGATTATAAAAAGCTTAAGAAAATAAATACACAAAGGAACCGAGAGAGGCGTGTTGTTTAGTTGCCATTCATTCTTGACCTGACCCATCTGTCTCCCAAAGCGCATAAAAACTAGTCATTTCTAATAACCATGTTATCAAGTCTGCCAGAGTTTTTCTTGCTGTCTTAATGCCGTACTGATCTAGGCTAAGCACACACTGGCAGCACTTGCGATTCAAATTTGTATTTTGTCTTCTGCTGGAAAATAGATGATTGATTGCCAGTGCAGCTCAGAAACACATGGGCCATTCATTCCTGGCTAGTTTTCTTCTTGCACTTTCTGCAATTGTCACTGTTTCTCTCAGTTCTTATTATAGAGCAAATCATTCCCTTGCCCCTCATCCTGCTGTGCATTCAAGGTTCCCAGCTGTCCTCATTTTCTCTATTCTTTTAGGAAAATCTCTTCAAGAATCTGCTCTTCAATGCCTTTTCCTAATTTTCTGTGGTTTTAGGATCTCTTGTAGTGCAAACCCACATGGGATATGGTCATTTGCATTATTCAGCCCTATTATCTTGTTACTTTAAGCCATGCCATTTCAATTGAAGTTGTCTAGTGTGTTACTCTAGTTGTGGTTATTCTTTGCAGCAGTTACTTTGATCCTCTTCTCTAAATGCAGCATTTGAAAACTCTCTGCCTGATTTTTTTTTTGCTTTTTATGTGTCATGTGTATGTGATTGCTGACCACCAAATACATTAGTTTTACAAATATTTGTGCTCGCTAAGCATTTTTCGTGAGGTTTGCATTGTCTTCTAAAAGACAAAAGTCCAAGCAAAAATATTACTTTATGACAACCTAATTGATGAAAGATTTGAGATCTGTTTCCAAGTGACCGACCCAATTAATTTTTGTACTTCATTCCTTATCTGCAGAATGGGACTGCACTTCCCTTTATCATATGGATTCAGTGAAGAAGAATTAATGTTTCTAGATCACTTTGAGACTGTGAGTCCCCCAAATGCTGTGATCTCCATCACACCCAAGACAGTGAAATCTAATTTCTCAATTTTCCTTAGGACCTGCTTTTCTGTATCATCACTGTTTAATTATTAGAGAGCAAACAAGTAGCTAAGCATATATAATTTATATGCTGTATGACAGTATAGAGTTAGTGGTAGTGTTAGCAGTAGTGTCTGTGATTTAGTGGCAGAACTGATAGTAACATTTTCAGGTGACCTTACTCAATAAATATTTGAGAAATACAGCATCAGAAGTTAAAAATAAATCTTAAATATGGTTAAACTTATGTCTTATACACAGGAGAAAAAGGTAGAAAATTAATTTATTTGGGATTTTTTTACTCAAAGAGAAACCTTTGAGAAAAACTAAAATTCAAATAAAATTGAGGTTTCTAATAATAATATTTTACTTGAGCTAAATGCTACACATTTGGAACTATTAGATTTAAGATTTCTTCTCAGGCTCAGTTAAGCAATCTGGGAAATGCCACATGGGACTTTTTTGCTATTTGTAAAGTAACTAGCAAACTTCTCCATACATCCTCATCATTCCGTTTTCTTAATACTTTTATTTTGAGCATAGCCATTTTCCATGCTCACCTAAGTCTTCTTTTGGCCTGATTCACCAAGAAAATATACTACTTTTTTATCCCAATCTTTTTTTTACCAGAAGTTGCATTTTGCACTTGCATTCTAGATGAATAGGTTATACTTCTCTTTGTTTTGTAGATTTTTTTTTTTTCTGGAGGGGAAAAAATCACTGTTTACTATTTATTAACAATGATTTTATTGCTTTCCTTGTTATTTTTATCTAATTTTCATGGTTCCTTATGTTCCCTAAATTCAGAAGGGGCTACTAAGGTCTGGTTTTTTTCCTGTAAAAATTTATGGCCTATTTTAATACAGATTAGTGAAAGTGCAATACCAAAGCACTGTAGGTGGTAAAACCCAGTTATCATTTGTATGATTAGTTTCACCTTGTAGCCGTGTCTCCGAAAAATGCAATTAACAGTTTCATATTCAGCATAGCTGGCTTTTATTCCTGCTGCATGGTGTGCAACATTTGCATCATAAAAAAACCCCTAATTGGTAAACACAGCCTTGCCAGATTCTCTGCAATTCACCCCATTCTCGTACCGTTAATTGGCTCAGCTTCAACACACATTGGATGGGTTTTCAAAGGCAGCCACAGATTAGAGAGCTTGCAAGCACTTGTGTTTCACAGTACTGACTCCAAGGAGACTGAGGGAGGAAAAAAAAGTATTTTAAATTAATGCTGAATGCAGGCGAGCGCTCTTGTCCAAGGGTTTCCATGGTGACTGTTTTGTCTGCTAATCTGATAGCAGTGTGTATGTTTATTGGTACACAGCTCTAATGACCTTCAGAGACTAAACTCAGCTGGAAAGTAGTATTCTACCACTGTGGCCAGAGACGGTAGCTAAGTGATTACATCCTAACCTCTGTTATTATGGCTTATCCTTTTTTGTTGTTGTTGTTTTTTTTACTGTTGTTGTTCCCTGCTATGCATTGCCCCAAAAATGACAATTTGCAGTGCTTGGATGCATGTCTTTGGTCCACGAGACAGTATATCAGATACAGTATGTAAAGTTTCTATGACAAGGTCTTTAAACTGCAAATTCTTATATTGTTGAACTCAGGGAATTTGTTACTTCTCTGGCTCAAATGGGTTAATTTGAGCTATAATAATAGCTATGCTTCTGAAAGAGAAGAGAAGAGAAGAGAAGAGAAGAGAAGAGAAGAGAAGAGAAGAGAAGAGAAGAGAAGAGAAGAGAAGAGAAGAGAAGAGAAGAGAAGAGNAAAGGAAAGGAAAGGAAAGGAAAGGAAAGGAAAGGAAAGGAAAGGAAAGGAAAGGAAAGGAAAGGAAAGGAAAGGAAAGGAAAGGAAAGGAAAGGGAAAAGAGAAGAGAGGAAAAGAAAAAATAAAAGAGGTATAAACAAGCCATGCTCCTGATGAAAGCACTAGGATTTGCCTTTCGAAGAAAAGAAAAAGAAGAGAAAAGAAAGAAAAGGTGATGTGTTATCTTGAAAATGTGTGAAACCTGACTTTTCCCTTCTTGATGAACAAACTAATCCACGCTCAATTTTTTAGACCCAGACAATGTTTGTTTTCATGCCATAAGAAGTCATTCTCAGAATTCATGTATTCTGCCTTCAAGTTAGAAACATTAATTATAGCTCATTTGCTGACAATTTTTAATTTTAAAATAATAGTATACAGACTTATCATCGGAACCATTTCTGGAAGCATACAAAAAATTGAATCCTAATTAACCAAGCAATCTTTCTTTAAATCTGGGGGTGTATAATTGTTGACTCAGCCTTAATTACCAGCACTGCATGCATGGATGCTGTACGATAGCCAATTAATATGAGAACTGTCAGACTCATACAGAGAGGGATTGTGGGTTTGTTTTCAAATCCCACAGACCAACTGGTACTTCAGGATTATGAGCAACGTCCTTGTTAACTTCCAATAATTTGGACCTTCAGGAATTAAGCATTAACTAGGAACAGTCCTTGGTCCTAAGTGATGGTGAGTAGAAAGACAAGGATGAGGACAAGGAGCAGGGCATGGTGGACTGCTGCCTGAGGTCATGGCCAAGCAAAACTCTTGATATTTAGAGATTCTTCTCTGCAGAAGTTGGAACAGCTGCTGTTGCTGCTCTTCTCCTCTTCCTTCTCCTCTGCAAACGGGTTTGCAGGCAGAGCAGCACTCGTGCTCAGGGCATCTCTCCGGGAGGGGGATAGTTGGGAGAGGGGCCCCACAGGGAAAGAGTTGAGGAGTAAAGAGGGGTTAAAGAGTGGGATTTAATGGACAGAAGAGGAAAGTGAAAACAGGTAAGGAAAAGCAACTGAAGTAGGAAACAGAAGTGTTGCAGTAATTTACAGATTACCTAGCTACCTGCATCCAATGCATCCATTGCAATAAGGGCAAATGGTGGAAGCCATTGAAAAGAAAGAAGGAAAGCTATCTCAAAATAAAGGAGAAAGTATAGGGAGGAATAAAAGGGAACTATCTGAATTATTTGTCTACCTGGACATTCACAGTTTGATTTCTTCACTGTTACAAATCTTCAGTTTGAAAATCTCGATTCTTTCCATTACAGTGGAAATAATATAAATACTATACTGTGTGCTGTGTTCCTACTCTCTGTCCCTTTGCTCTTTTATTACTATTATCACAGCTAAAAAGGCATATCAAAAGCACACAAGGCTGCATGCTTTCACAGTGGGCAGGTCTCCCAAATCTTCTGCAAAATTTACTGAAAAGTGAAGCTTCTCTAAGCACTCCTCTCTCATGGCACCTCTCTCGTAGGGCTACAATACCAGCTTCTTGGGAGAAAAAGGACAAAATGTTTCTCTGTATTGAGGTATCAGTTGCATTGCTAGCTGAACTGCACACACATTTACATGAAATCTTCCAACTAAATATATTCTTAAGCCTTTGCAGACATTAGTTTTTGTGGCTTGCCCTTCATTCCCTTTCTATTATCCCCCTCCAAACTTTGGTCATTTGAAGCAGTATTAAATCATCTTGTCTTCAGAATCATTTGGTTCTAGGTTTGACCCTTCTCCTCATTCCAAGCTTTTTTCCTTAAAATGAAAGAAATCGCAGAATAATATACTCTCTTATTTTCATGTGTTTTCTTCTGAAAATACCAATCCCCATGTTTTATAAATTTGATTTAAACTCTTGGCTGCAGCTGCTTAAATCTAACAGAGTGGTGTGCTAACTTAGCAGTGGATGCAATTCAAAGCTGTTTATCTGTGCAAAGGCTTCAGGAAGAGACCCTGCTATGTGTTATTGGAACAAAACGGGCATTTTCATGCAGCAGTTTGATTCTTCTCTCAATGAGATAGAAAAATTCATAAAAGCTAGTCTGAATTTTTTTTTATCCTTTTGAAGTTTTGCTGACCTTCTTTACAGGAGTTGACTTATGTTCAGAGAAAACGAAATCTGCTTCAAATCACTGTCAGGTGCTTCCTTTTTGCCAATTAAGGTATTTATCTTCATATATATTTCAAAAAATAATTACAATGTATTCTGTGCTCCTTTGTGAAGGATATCCAAGACATCAGTGTATCTAGAAATTGATTTTTTTTATGGGAAGAAAGGCAGTTGCAATTTCGTTCTTTCTATCATTATTCCTTGAATACAGTCCTCCGATCAGTGCTTGAGAACCTTGATTTTTTCCCCCTAAATTACTAGTTTATTAATGATCAGCTTTGTATTTGAGTAAGGAGTGCAGATAGGGCTATTTGTTTGGAAGGGCTGTTCAAACATAATTTCTTCATCTTCTTTAAGGTCCCAATACCAGTAAAGTCATTTGAAAATCTTCACTGAGGAAGGACTAAACTCTAATTTGTCCCTTTCCTCTTAGGTATGGTTTGCTATGAAAAGGCTCCTCTTTAAAAAGCAATCCATTAGATGTTTTCTGCTTGAAAAGCAAAGTCTTGTTATAAGAAAAGTATTATTTGCACTTAAAAGGAAATAAGGGCGCAGAAATAAAAAGCTGAATTTTGTTCCTAAACTAGAGAGTGATGCTTAAAATATTAGTGCTATTTACAGTTTTAAAAAATATGTTATGTCTCAGTAACAAAATATTTCCATAGTATTTGACTGTAGAATATGTGAATGTGTGATATGTCTGTGCAGCTGCATTTACATATGCTAAAATTAATCACAGATCTCAGTCAAACAATTTTTTAAATTATAAAGATAGGGTCTGCTGGCATCAAAATCTATTAAAAACAGATCAAATTCCATCCTCTACTTTTTTTTTCTAATAAAATGTGAGATTTTTTTTGTTTGAAACAACTCTGTGTGAGTTTTCCTTTTAATAGCAGAAGATAAATAAAGTAGGTCAGACTGGAAAAAAATTAATCTTTCATTTGATACAAAATATTTTATTAAGCTCTCTTTTACAGGGCATTTTAAACTTTTTCAGGTTCCAGTCTGATTAGAAAAATGAAGCCATATTTCAAAATCCCTTCTTCATTGCTCATGGCTGATATACACAATTAAAGAAACAAGTTTGGAAAAAAATATGTGAAGTTTATTATTTATTCCTATTCTTGTGTGTTGACACACTGATTTCCTCTTTAAGCAGTTCAGATTTATTAAAAAATTCTATGATATTTGTGGGGTAGAAAAAAAAATCTTTTTCTGGACTGCCTGAGTCATTTTTGTCGGATATTGTGTATCATGTTAATGGTATATAAAGAATTTGTACTATTTCTGCTTATGTTTTGTAGACTGACAGCCATCATTGAAGCAGAGCCATCTATTTCATTTGCTTTTGTTAGTGATGGTGATTATTTCTAGAAATCTAATTAGTTTAAATTTTCTATACCTAAGTTTCAATCTAACTTATCTGTAGAGGGAAAAAAAATCTGTAAAAGGGATTAGGTCATCTTTTTATATTTTGTACTCTGTTTTATGATGTTCACATGGAAAACTACCTCTTTGATTTTACTTGCAGTGAGGGAAAAGACATTATGCCTGCTTTCTTACAGAAGTATTAAGTAGCTTTTTTGGTCCTTGCTTCCTTGATGGAGAATTGGTGTTGAGTCATTTTCATCACCAGCTATGCCATCAGTGCTTTCCCGATTTTGCCCAGCTAATGCGTGGGTTTTCTCCTGTCTTTCTGGACAAGGGTGAGTTATTTCATTGTTATGACATCCTCATAGCGGGTAAATACCAGGGGTATCAATTTCATAATTGTTTCAGAAAGAAGAAAAGTGAGATTTCCCATAATTTGAGTAAAATGCAGAAGTTGTTAAACTGAAGAGAGCAGGTCTTTAGAATGTGTCCTTTCTTTAGTTATGTTCTAACATGTTTGCTTAGTCTTGCACCTACTTACTTGGATTTTTTATGGAGGCTACATTTCTCCCAAACTTTCCTCCAAAGTATTTGCTTCTGTTCAAACTGTCAAAATAAATAGTACATAGCTGCTGCTAAATACATACAGACTGCTAGAGGGTCCTGTTAGAGAGAAAAAAAAGCCAGCTAATTACCTTATTTCACTTTTCCCCTTATACACTACTGCTGAGCTCCGTATCTCCTCCATTACTCTGCAGCAGTTTGTATCACTCTGCGTGATGTTCGACAGTTTGTACCATTTCTTTTTCACAGTGTGAAAGGAGTAGTCAAGACTGATGCATCTTCCAATAATAAAGCTGTATTTTCAGGACTTGCATTAACTGCTGTAGAGGATTTCAAAATGAGCTCTTTCCCAGTCATTCCACTTACATTTTCCTTGTTTTACAAAATCTCTTTGAGTTAAATGGAAAATCTTTGTATTTTCTTGACCTTTATTTATCTTGACCTTAGATTCATCTAAACCAAGGAAAAGCATTTGACATATATACTGAAATGAGAATGAAGATGAAACCTGAAAATTCCTTTCCCTACATGCCATCTGCACATAACATAAAATGTAGTTTTAATATGAATTTCACTTGAGTTTCCTTTTGTGAAAGATTCTCTATAATAGAATGTGGATATATTAGTGGTGCTTATTTGTGTGGTACTATGCACAATTATCTTCCTTAATTCTCTATTCTCTATTTTTCCAATATAATGTGAATAAATGATCATATTAGGCCAACAATATCAGCCATTACCTAGAAAACTTCAGCTGCTTTATGAGTTTCAGAATTTCCAATATGGATCAAACCCCCCTCAGACAGTGAAAGGGTTGTTTCATGAAAATACTTACATGTTCTCTGTCAATCAAAAGTTATTCTACCAAACTGCTTAATTTAAAGATTTCACTGTTTGCACAAGTCTCTTCAAATCTTATCCTCCACTCAAACAAAAAGTCTTTCTTTTTGAGTTTAAAGTAAAAAGTTTTTCCATTAAAATCCAAGCAATTTGGCTTTCCTATGTATTCTGAACATTTGACATTTTAAATAATGTAATAACCTCCACAAAAGACAAGGTAGATGAAGAATATTGCCAAAATGTCAAGATTATGCTGCTGCTTCAACTCAGTCATTCCATGACACAAATATTGTAGATGATTTATTGCAAAACTGGCCACAAAAGGTGAGAAGACAACAGAAATATCAATATATGTTCTAGTCAGGCTCTACCATATACGTATTCTATTTCTGTTGCAACATCCTTATAAAACCGCAGTAATTAGAAAAATTTTCCTTTTTATTAATGCTATTTAGATAGCCCTTGAACTGCTCCCCTAGACGGACCTCAGATTCTCTACCACCAGCTCTGAGTCTTGAGAAGACATTTCCCTCTATTGCAAATCACCTCCTGGCCCCACAGCTTCTTGAGACCACCCAAAGTTTCCTCTGTAGGAAGCCCACATATGTTCTCTTTGAGGCACTGCTGTAACCAAATAATGCCAGCTATCATTTGTTTAGGATTTCAGACCAGTGTACCTATGCCTCAATTTTTGCCTCACCTGGACTCAAGAACAAGGAGTTTCTTTAGACACCCTTGCCAGAGTCACAATCCCTCTGTGATCCCTTTGTCATCCTGCCTGTCTGGACAACCAGTTTCTCCATCTCCTGTCTCCAAGGTCCTCCAATTCATGCCCTTGGTTCAAAGGTCCTCCAACTCATGCCTTTGGCTATGCAAGCTCCTTCACTGACAAGGTATATCCTTGGAGTGCCATACCTCCGCTTTGGGAATCTGGCACATGATGCTAGCTAACCCTTTCTCTCCAGCCCTTGCTGAGAGCTCTTATGCTGGAAGTCCTCGAATTGTCACCTTGCTGCTTTTTCTATCACTTCCAGGACAGACTGAATCTATAAAATTTATAGCACAGTAACTTCCTTTCACCAATCTGGACAAGTACAACTTTCATAAAACTGATGCAGCTTACATTCATTACAGTATTAGGTGTCAGCTCCGATCTGTCACAGACGTGTTCCTGAGTGACGCGTTGCAGTGCTCTCGCCTTGTACTTGAAAAAGGTTTATTCAGTTTCTAAATATTTATTTAGTGATCAAAGTCTGAAACTTGCTTTCCTTTTTGATTTGGGCTTGAAATTTTTTTTTTTTTTTTTTTTTTTTGGTCTAAAGAAGGTTTCACAGGAAAATGCCACTTCTAATCTGATTTTCTGTGTCTAGAGTATATTTTATTAACCCTTTTTTATTTTCCTCAGTGATAGATTAGTAAATTCCAAAGCAGCTTAGAAACATTGCTTAGTGACCTTTTTGTTCTTTGCATTTTTTGAGAAGAAATCAACAAAGACAACAATAGTAACCTTTCCATATTCATTACCATAAGCTGCACTGACCTTAAGAAACAGTCTTATGATTCCACACTTGTATACCGGGTATTGCTGCTATGCTGATTTCAAGATCTTGACAATTTTTCTCTTCTCAGAGCTGTGGGGGACAAAGAAATTAAAAGGTGTATTATAATATCTATGCACTTGCACATAACAGGATGACAGATGGATCCCTCGAACCTTATATTGTAGCAGCAATTGTTTGTGAATATGTCCTCAAAAATAAAATTCTGAGCAGTATTAAGACAAAAGTTTAGTTAGAAAATCTGGTAAAAACAGGAATATTTTCATTATTGCTTTGGTTTTATTTAAAAATGGGCTTACTTGTATTTGTAGTTGATTTTTGCAAGAATCAAAAAGGATCAATTTTTTTTTTCTTTCCCCTTTCCTGAAAAGCAAGATAGGCAAGTGAGGAATATTAATGGGGAATGTGAAAAGGAAAAAAAAAAATAGAAAATAGATGTAAGCTCAAAACTGATGAATCTAGATTATTGGAATAATATTGATTTCTAAAGTTTCTTGATATTTGGTCTTGATATCTTTGTTAGTGTTGTTGGTAAACACTATATTTTCTTTTTTTTAAGAAAAAAAAGGAAAACAAAATAAAAATTAAATTTGTAGCTAATTGATATGTGCAACTTGCAGTCTTATGCGGAGAAATCAAAATATTTTTTGTTTATAAAAACAGAGTGATGGTAAAGTTATGGTGATAGTAATGCTAGTGCATTCTGTCTTGTGTGGGGGGGTTTAAGCAAATATTATTTGGTGAAAAATTAAGTCCAAACTGACAAAAAATAGTTGAACCTGTGTTATGGCAAATGCAGTTTTCTCTGAGCTCCATGTCCTCTCTGTCCTGAATAATTTGAAAAATTATTGTGAACCTATTTTGCTGCATACCCACACAACATCCCTTTCTATGTTATTAATGAATCTATTAAATAGCCAGGGACCTTGGAAGTAGCCATGAGATGCCCTGTCATTAACCTTTTGCCTAGACAAAAATGGATCATTTAATCATATTCTTTATTTCTGCCTTCTGGACATTTTTTGATTTTTGGTAGTGTTTTCCTCTCGCTTTATAGTAACTCTTTACCTTTACTCACTTCTTATAAGGGACCTGGAGAAAAAACATTTTGACGATCTGAATAAAGTGAAAAGGTTCTTCTTTACTCTCCTTTATACCAGCATAACTTGAGGTTTCTAAGGCTATTAACTGCAGAACAGATTTTCATCAGCAGTAAAACAAGCTTAAAGCTATTGCCTGTTTTTTATGTTTTTTTTGTTTGTTTGTTTAGTTTGGTTTGGTTTGGTACCACTATTGCTGCCTTCTCTGCAATAAACACAGAGTCTTGTAGAGCTCAGTTACCTGCTTTAAAAATATATTCTATAATATATTTTTCAAAGGATTTTGTTTTACTTTTAATCCTATTTCCAGCATAATTCACGATCAGTTATATCGGTACAATTGCTGTAAGGGCATTACAATACGTGTCTCAGGAGTGGAATCTGTAGGGGGGCTATTGAAGAGCGAGAGCTTTTCTAGGAAACAAAACAGTTTGTGGAGAAACATTTTGTGGAGCTACAGCCTAAATGACAAGACATGGTGTTTCTTCACCCCATCTGTACCGTTTAGCCTCTTTAGTATCGTCATCTTCCAAGGGTTCTGGTTTTCTGATTGGAACTGTTATTTGCATAACAGTTATGGAAATCACAGTATTACTTCCAGAACGCCCGGTGCCTCTGTTTTGATAGCATTTCACTTTAATTACCAGAAAAGTGAAGAGTTGCCTGCCTCCCCCAGACAAAGGATCGTGGGGCTTCTCAGGTGGCTCCTTCCCTTCATAGCTGCTTCGTTAACCTTTGGTGCTCTCGAGCAAATTTGTTTCATTCTCTTCCTCCTAATATCCTCAGAGTCACTCTTGTTAGGTTTTCACTTCAAAATCATTTTGGACTCTCAAATTTTCCTCGTTTAAAGTGTTATCTGTTTATACTTCTACTTTGGCTTTACCAAACACAGGACTTCTGAATTTTAAATGATTTCCATTTGACCGACCTCTTCAATCTTGTCTTTAAGAATTTAGTTTCATCCTCTTGCTTTCTTGATCAAGTTTTGTTACCCTTTTAATTTTGCTTTGAGTAGCATGAATTTTTCCCTATGAATTTTATTTACCTTTCCAGAATTCGTATTAGCCTTTTGGATTATATTTTTTCCAAAATGCCTCAGTTCAAAGTTTATAACATTTCTCATAGTCTTGTTGCAAAAAAGGTAGTCTTTCTAGGATATGATTGTCTGTAGTAGGGCCTTAGGAATAGTAACAACGCTATCATTAGCTGTGGTACATCTTGTTTTATTTTCTCAGACTTAAAATGAAATAAAATCTCCTTAGCTTTTTCTGTTTTATGATGGAAAAAAAAAAAAGAAACAAAGGTGTGTGAAGAAAAGTAATTCCATCTTTTAAGTTATTTCCCAGTAAAAGGCAAAAGTGTTTGGCACACCAGCAGCAAAATAACGCTAAGTATTGGTCTCTGTTTGATAAAACAAACTTTGTGCCTGCCCCTAATTCCAGTTAAATTCATTCCAGCACAATTTAAACAGCCCATAGCCACCAGAGAAGTATTACAATAGTGTAAATCCATGAGGGGTTTCATATAACTCTGGTTATAAACTCTGTCCTTCCTTAGTCCTTTAGTCAATGCAGTGAAGTACTGCTAAACAAATCATATATGCTTTTTCAGATTTCTGGTCGTGTCAATCTGCCTCAAGCATAAAGTGAAAGCCTAAATAACAAACATGTAGGTAGCAAAGTTGGGTGTAATCAGTCTTGTTGTTATTGTCATTTCAGGACTCAATAAAATCTCCAGCTCCCTGCACCACCATGAGCCCCCAGGCAGTTTCTACTGTGTCCTTGGCTTCTGTGGCAAAAGAGAAGAGGGGCAGGATTTTCCCCTTAGATGTTTTATGCTGTGTATCTAAAAAGGTCATGATGTTATATCTGCTTCTTAAATGTTTTTTTGCTAGATATCTAAAAAGGTCATGTTTCACCACAGCCTGAGGTGTGTGACCTAAACTGGGGACTGTGTTAGCCTATTTCTATTCCCAGTCTCTCATAAAATGCATAATAAGGCATGACTTGTATACTTAGTAATATGAATGTAAACTCTGCCATTCTGCAAACTTTAATGATTCACTTTCCCGTTTGGTTTTATAAAAGTGATGTCAAAAACTATTAAGAAAAAATCCATGTCTTACAATTTTCAAACCTTAATCTGAATGTCCACCAGAAAGTTAGAGGAACTAAACCTTAATTTCAATGTGATTGAAAATAGCTTTCAAAGTGCTTGACACATAGTTATTATAGAAATTATTTCCAGCATATTCTAGTATTCAGAGTGCATTAAGTGAAATAAAACTAAATATCCAATTGCTTCCCAAATGTTGATAGGTGTTTTGTGATCATAAAGTACTACAGACAGCTATCACTAGTTCCTTTTTCTTTTCTTTTTTTTTTTTTAATTAATTGTCCAGTTCCATGATCGTGCGATTATGTGGCAGGTTCAACATGATGTCTTCAGTTATTGAGCTTCTTTCAAATAAACACTTGTAGTGTTTTGCATTTCATAGGTTTTAGGCATTGAGACATGAGCTTTGGTTTTTTTTTTTCAGGATTCTGGGTAGAGGAAGTTCAAAATAAAACCTTGAGCTGGCATCTGATTCTCATTTTTCAGCCCTTCATCAAAATATTTAATGAAGATATTAATGACACTATTGAAAAGGTTGATGTGAGATATTGTGTCTGCTCATTTTCTGAATCTCCGGAGGTCATATCCCGAGGAAATTCTGCTATTTTCTCTTAATCATTGAAATCACAGAAGTTTGTTGTCGTACAACACATTTTTAGATTTTTTGTGTGTCTGTGTGAGCTCATATGCATAGAGGAGAAAGAGAATGGCAACACAATAACTTTCAGTTATACGACCTAGCTAGAACTTGAAGAGAAAAAGCTATGATAATTACCCCCGAGTAATAATTGTATCATACTCTGAGGCATTAAGAACGAACCTATGAAGCCCGATGAACTCTCAGTAGAGGACCTGTTCTGTAGTTTCAGCTCAATCTATCCAGTGTGAAGAAATGCAGCAGCAAGCTCTGAGAGAGTAATTGCAAACAGTAGATCTTTCCCTTGATTTGATCTTATGGATTGGATAATTTTCCAAATCACTAATTCCTCAGTACTGTGTATGGCACAGGTGGCTGCTGATAACCCAAGCCTGCAAGCAGTCACAAAATCGACACATTCACAGCATTACTGTTATTGCATATGTTGGTAGAAAATACCTAGCAATGCTCCTAAGGAAGAGATTGAATAAGAAATGATAACATTAAATCAATAATATTTATTTGAATTTTTTTATCTTTGTTCATCTCAGTAGCACAAAAAAAGAAAGCTTTTTTTTTTTTTTTTTTTTTTTTTTTGTGAGAAATTTGGATAGCAGAGAGCGCTCAGCCACCATGAAAGTAATTTCATATCTGGAGATGAGCTGTGAATGCAGCTTTTCTGTTTATCTGAAGGCTTGGGCAGAGAGGCCCAATATGACCAAGAATGTTTTGAAAACAGCAGAAAGGAGTATCTGTACATTGCTCCCTAAGTGTTTTAAGTCTCTTTCAGTTTAGGAAACTGATCTCTTGAGGAGACATTAAATATGGCACACATCTTCAACCTGCTAAATGGTGGTAGCACTGCCATCATTAGCTATGAGTTTATTTTGGTAACATGCAGAGCTCAGCTTGTGTAATTACCACACTGGCTCTTGCAATATGTTATTGGCTTAAATCTTGGCAGGCACATAGGAGCTGAGCAGACTGATCAGGTTCAGCCCCAAGTATTCTGATTTTTCAAATACACAAGGCATATTAGACACCCAAGAAAAGGATTTAAAAACTTTTCCCAAATACCAGGTGCAAGATTTTTTTCCTCCCTCTCAGTACCCTTCTCTCTCGGCTTATTGTAGTCCCACCATGTGAATATTACCACTAATGGTGACATCATATTTCTTAATAGAGGCTCGCAGTGCCACCATGCTATTAGCTATATCTCTTGGTCATAATTAAATAGATGACAGGAGTTTGTGGGTTGGACAGGGAAATATTTGCATGTACATAAGGAGTGCCTGCTGCACTTTGTGACTATTTCTGAAAATCTTCCTGTCACAATATGGTCATGTGTGAGGGAAGGAAAGGGGAAAAGGCCAAAGCCAGAACTCCTTCCAGCTGAGGCTATTTAACCTGCCATCTGCTTCCAAACTGCCAAGTAGCCTCTAGTTACCCAGAAAGCTGCCATTCATTTAACCTTACTGAGCAGCACGTTTCTGGACTTCTGCTAGTGTAGACAATATAGGAAGATATACATAGATTTCAACTTCTGTGTTTCTTTCTCACTGAGAGATTTTGATCCTGAGTGCCCTCATGAAGCAGTGTTGCTGGGTATATTCTGTGCAAGTCTTAAACACGTTGTATTAATGTGTGAAGTGCATGGAAAGAATGTGGAACCACAGCGGCGCTGCTCTGAGCTGGTATTTCTTACAGCTGTAGTATTAGCAAATTGTTCAAACCCTTCTTTTATTTAGTAGCTTTTCTTTTCTATTACTTTCCACTTATTGGTTCAGCTAGCACCAGAGCTCAATTCGAGCTCACCAGACCATGCTAACCACAGACCATCTCAGATAGCCTCTAAATGCAAAAGGGACCTGAAATGTTGAAGGAAATGTTCCTAGCAGCTCTGTAGGTGGCACTCTTAACTCTGCATGAGCCTTCAAGGCAGGCCTGTGCACAGGGCTGGTTGTTTTCTACACAAGATACCAGAACCAGATACCAGCTGAAATCTGGGTTTCAGCTGGCAGAGTTTATGCAGATTATGCAGTGTAGAGTCAACTCTATCATCTCTCTTTGCTGCCCTCAACTCACATAGGAGCTCACATAAGTGTGTGCCTGTGAACTCTTGGTAGCTGGTGCTGCTGATGGTTATGTTGATTACTGCCTTACTTCTTTTGCAGTCTTACTGGACATAAAAATTGTTGGGTTAAATATTATCACTGTTATGATTCTTCACAGGAGCTCAGGCTGCATTCTGCAAAGTTGAAACAGTTCGACTTTGCTCTGAGTTGAACTGTTGACGTCAATGAGGTGATTCAGAAGGGCAGGTCCTGACAGGGGAGTGAATGGGCTCGCTCCGCTTTGGCGTTTGGAGACTGTCAGCCCTCAGAAGATAAATCTGAGACTCTCTTCCCAGACTTGAGATGTTGAGATCTGGGGGAGACGGAAGCCTGGAAATGTCACTTCCTTTATAGGAGAATTGGGACTGAAATCATTTCCTCACACACACACTAAAGTCTCAGTCCTGCTTGCACCACATAAAACAAAAGAAAAAAGAAAACAAACAAAAAAAAGATGTTTGTGAGGCTCCTGGAGGCTGAATGCTGACAGTTCAGCCCACTTGCATCAGCTGAAATAAAAGACCTTAACTATAGCCTTAGTTGAAGCAAAAGCCTAGAAGGAGAAGCCATGGGTGCCTGCCTTCTTGAACTGGTAATAACACATTGGCATCAAGCAGAGAGATACATGAGTGTCACCTCAAAGGCTTCTGGCTCGTTAGCCTCTGCCACTTTTATTAGGATGCTCCTAGT
The DNA here is from genome assembly GCF_003342845.1 of Nothoprocta perdicaria. Lineage (NCBI taxonomy): Eukaryota > Metazoa > Chordata > Aves > Tinamiformes > Tinamidae > Nothoprocta > Nothoprocta perdicaria. The sequence goes on along the minus strand of NW_020456254.1, from coordinate 1,836,699 downwards.
GTAGTTCACTGGGTAAATTCAATAATTGTCTGTCAGAGATTTCTTTAAATCTCAAAGGTGGCTGTGAGCAGAAGGTTGGAAGCTGCAGGCTGGTTGCTGCAAGGAGCACAGGGAAGCTGGTATTTACTACACAGACTGAAACCCTTACCTGGAGCCACAAGGCTTTTAAACACCTACTATTTGGGGAAGCTTTTAAAGACTATTGTATGGCATTTCCTGTAATAATGTTGATTAACTGATATAAAAGAATTTCCAGAATTATGTCAACAATAAACACAACATAGATCTTTAGCTAAATGTGATAATTAAACTTAGATTGTGTGTTTCAAATGAGAAAATGGGAAAACATTTAAGGGCTGGTGCACTAGCTCAAACCATGGCTTCATGCAAAGCCATTGCTGTTTCCTGTGCAGGAGACTGAAATACTGTTATCAAGGGCCTGCTAGTCTTCAGGGGAGGCAACTTAATTAAGAAAACAGTGAAAAATTCTCAGTACCTTCTTATTTTTTTAATTAAGTTCTCAAATGATTAATAGAGAATTTCAAAAAGGAGATATAGAAAATACTTGTTTAGATCTTGTTTAATACTTGTTTAGAAGTTTTCAGACTATGAATTTGTTCTGTATATTGATTGACTAGAGTTCTTATGCTTTCTGCAAAGATGAAAATTAATTAATTGAAGAGTCTTGCTTACATTGTATCTTCTAGTTTGCTTCTCTGATTTGCACAGTCTCGTATTATACTTCAAATATAATAAAAGCAGATACCACCAGTGAAATTCATCTAATTGTTCTTAAATAAGGTATTAACAATGCATACAAGTAAAACTCTAAAAAAAACTCGTCATTTTGTAGATTTTGAATAATATTAATATACTGGCCTTACTTACCCAGTTCTTTTCTTTCTTGCTCACAATGTGGAGTATTTTGTTCCTTAAGAAATCTCACCAAATTTATTTCCAGAACTGGTTTTGGCTCCCTGATGTAAGTTGCAGATAACCGAGGCCACAGCACTGGAATATTAGCTATATTCCTGGAATATATTGCTTATATATGTGATCATTTACTTGATTGCTGATCATGGGCCCACTACTGTAATACAAATTCAGCTTCTTAAATGAGCTTGAATAAGAACTACTGAATGCACCCGCTTAGACCATTGATTCTCCTATCCCTTCCAAATCTGCATCCACTTTTTGCATGAAGTGGTCTTGCCTTTAATGTAACATGAGAGAATTGGTTTTATTTGCAGTGCTGAGAAGATAATAAATGAGTATCATAATTGCTGCCTCCATTGAGAGCACAGGTAATTTTAGAAAATTCCTCCTAAGGGCCTGGAGTACCCGGCCTGTCTTTTAATCACAGGATTAAAGAATAACAAGATTATAGTTAGACCAAACAAGAACTATTGCAAAAGGTTTAATTTGATGTTGTTAGGTGGTATCCTCACCCTCTGCCTCCTCTGGGCTCCTCCAGAATGAATTTCTATGTGGAAGTTGGGTGACCTTGTGTCATCTGTCCCCAGGCTGCTTTGTGGCAGGCTTTGGAGGGATCAGGATGCCTCTTTCTTCGGTAAGCTTATGCCTGGACATGGTCCCTGGGGAATTAATGTCATCCTTCACAGCCACATGAAGGACAGGCAACTTGGAAAGACATTGGCTCCATCTCTTCCTCTCCAAGAGGTAGTCCAGCCTATCATATCTTTGTGTGCATGAGGCTAGGCCTTCCAGCTCCCGCTGAAGTTTCCTGGGCAGAAACCAGCAATGCAGCACGAGCTAGGGGCTCTCATTGTCATGGGCACACACTGCTGGTCAGATGATAGCAGCATCCCTTCTCAATGACTTAGTGGGAGCCAAGAGCCAACATCTTGTGAATACAAGACATGCCTCACCACCCTTGGCAGGCTGCCTGGGATGATACAGTTGCTTTGCTTTTCCCTCACAAGTATGTGGGAGCCCTGCTCCTGTGAGCCACATCCTAGGTGAAGGAGTCCTGCCTGCCTTGCTTGCAGAACTCAAGTATGCTGTTTAAAATTAAAATTGGTGGTAAAACTTCCTGCAGTCTTCCTCATGCTGAGCACTACTACAATGTACAAAGACTTTTCCTTGAGCAAGGAAGCTGGTTTTGGATGTCATATCAAGATCAGTCTACTTCTTTCCTCAGTAAATTGTACTGCAGTTACTGTACTGGAAGTGCTTGGGAATAAGTTGAGAGGCAATTGGCATGACTGTTCTGTTGCCCTGGCCAAACAAGGAAGTGCTGCAACACATGCAATCTTTCTTTTAGAAGAAGAAGTATAATAAACAGTTCTGAACCTAAAGAAAGACCTCTTAAGGCTTGACTGACAACACACATGCACCTGTTTTGTATTTGAAGCAGTTTGTTCTTCTGGAGAAAGATGTATGTTAGGACTTGTGCACCATGAAAAACTGCACTTACCAGGCATCGAAAATAGCACACAATTGGAAGAAAAACTGGATTTGTGAAACTCATAGATTCTTGTTTAACAAACTGCCATGTTATGTACAATAAAAAAATTTAACTTGGTTTTGCATGCTGTGTAATATAACATGACATTCATTTTTCTGGCAGCAGAAGGCTCAGTATTCTAACTTCTTACAGCATGACTCAACACCTGACAATTCAGCAAATAAGAAAAAAAAATCTTGAAGTAATTTCTTTATCTAGTAATCTCAATTGAGATCATATAAAATTACCCATTAATCTCAATTGGGATCACACAAATTACTCCAAGTCTTTCAGGACTTCCTATTCAGCTTCTTCTGCTGGGAAAAAAGAAGAATGCAGGTTATGAAAAGGTAAATTGCATGTGTACACTGACATAAATGTCAGATTTTAATGACTGCCCTCTTTAGACTTCGGACAACTTATACATACTGTGGGATCTTGCATAGGAAACAGTAAATGTCATCAAGACAGTGCATGGGATGTAATATAATAAAAGGCCACATGACTTGAAAGCCAGGTTTTCTTGCATTTTTTATGAAAGAAAAAATGACCCATTTCTATGAAAGATGTCACTAAGTAATAGTATAATTTTTGTTGCAAAATTGAAGTCAGTGACCGAGACTTGTGTTCCCAGAGACAGCTAGACACTTTTGGAAATGCTTCCCCTAATTAAAAGATGCTGGCTGATTCAACCAAAAATGCTTTCATCTTTCATCCTGTAGAAATTGGTACATGGCCATGAAAAATGATTTCTTTCTTCTTCTTTGAGCTTTTGTAGACTTCAGCTGCGGTATGGAAACAGACTATATTTTTGGCTGAGCAGAGACCCTTCTGTTGAGAATAGCTTTGATGTCTAGGAAAGGATAGTGGATGCCTTTCTGCCTTTGACATTTTTTCTTGAAATTAAATCAAAGAAAATCTTTATTTCTCTGCCTCTGATATATATATATACACACACATACGTATATGTATATATATATATACACATATGTATATAAGTATTTAGCAAAGAATGAGGAACTAACAAAGATACTCTTTGAATTTTAACTTTTTCCTACCTTTTATGGTTATCATTAGCACACTTTTACAGTACTGTAAGAAAATATACTGCAATTCTCAGTGTAAGCCCAACCTGTAAATTAATATGCTCCTTACTTATATTATCATGAAGATTAAAAAACAAAAATGGGAATTAAGCATAAATAGTCTAAATTCCGCATTGAATTAATCCCCTAGACATGAGAAAAATGCATTAATTTATGTGCTTTTTGTTACAACAGCATCAATTATCTTCCTAAAAAATTATCTTTTCTTAAATTAGGCTGATCACTAAAGCTGGTTAATTCATGTAAAAATGCATAAAAAGTGAGGCTGGGGAATTTGAAGATGCCCCCACCTTTGTTTGGGGTACGTTACTTGCACACGCATTGGCAGTTAGAAGGGAGAATGGAGAAGGTCTCAGACACTATATTCATATTTTCTGGATTCCTTGTCGTGGAATTCATGGCAGAATGCAGCAAATTGGCCATGAACATTGAAAAACTGTGTGCAGGATGCTCATTTCTGGAGTTTGCCCTTTGTTTTAGAAGGTAATATATATGAAATTACCATGGAAGGAGAAGAAGAAAGAATGTGACGCAGAACAGCAGGGAGCCTGTTTCAAAACCCGGTTCGAGCCTCCCACGGTGGTACAGTTTAGTTGTGTGCCGATAGGAAGCAGCCGTCGAGTCTTTCCTCGTGAATCCGAGCAACAAAAAGGGCATGACAGACCCGCAGGCTTGATTTCAGTGCCAGGGGCTCAGCAGAAGCAGATCTTTTGGCTTGGCACCCTTCTCCTTGACAGCAGCAAATCGAGTTATCCTGGCTTCCCCACGAGGGAGACAAGCTCAAGCACTGTGCAGCCTGGTCTGGCAGCAGCAGCTGAGCACTTGGAGAAAATTGGGATGTAGAGTCATAACGGTGATGTCCCGTCATGCTGCCAGTCCTCATGGGGGAGGACAGAGTGGGGCAGAGAGCACCTACATGGAGCTCAGTGGAAGAAAGACCAGGGTGATGGAGCTTTCGAAGACCAAGTGGCGGTGAAAAAATAAGGCAAGATCTTCTTGAGGATGTCTCTACGCGCTGTGTTCTTCTTCAGCATCATTCCTGAAATACACTTATTCTGCTACTGCTCTTTGGTTGCTATTTGCTGGTAGTTATTTGCCCGTGGGGAACTGTTACCATATGTACAACAGGACACAGCCACGCTAGAAATAGCTGTGCAGCATCTACAGTCTCATGGGCATATACTGTTGTGCTCTCTCATAGGCACTGCTCGTGTGCAAGCCAAACTTCACACTAAATCATGGTAAGTGACTGTGACAGGAGTGGAAAAATAGATGCTGGTTTCAGAACTGACCATCACGACCTGTTTCTTCATAAATTTGTGTTGCTGTAAACTCTGCCTCGGACTGAATTTCTATAGAACGTGATCCTTGCAGAATCAATAGAATTCTTCTCAGTTTTTGTTCATTAACATTTTCTAGCAATAATTGTCTCTCCATATTATCTGGAAGTAAATTAGGCTCGACAAAGGGCTGTGGATTATGTGCAAGTTCATTCTGCTTGTGTTCCTCCTGTTCTGGGTCAGGTCAGTTCAGATGGTCTATGCAGATGGTAGTTTACTTTTTAAAAAACAGCCAGTACAAAGAAGAATGTTAAATAAATTCCAGAATTGTAAGTCCTTACACACTCAATGTCCTATAAGACTAGTCTGTCTATATTCAGTAGTCTCACAGCTCTTTTACTGAAATTAAATATTCATTTTGACAGTTGCTTCTGTTTCAAAGGCACCCCTCCTCCCAAAAATACCATACCATACCATACCATACCATACCATACCATACCATACCATACCATACCATACCATACCATACCAACATATATATAATCAAACACAGAAATATAGACATAGAATTTCAAAAATTCCTTTGATGGAGCAACATAGATATTTAAAATGGTATAGTTAACGTGCTACAGCAATTTGAGAATTAAGGAGGAGAACTACATGTACAGAACGCAGTTAAACCAAATTGGTTCTGTCAAAAAGTCAGGCTAAAGTCTCTAGCATTAGCAAAAAGGCAAAAGTGGTCAGGAACTCTTGTGCCTTATATGAAAGCTACTGCTTCCATCAGAGCGCTGTTCATTAGCAGCTTCTTGAGGCAGTAACTTCAGAAGCAGTCATCTGTTATTTTTGGCAACACCTTATGCTTTCCCTGAAGATATACTACTTAAATTCTAACTCAACTGCTCCATAAATATCTAAAGAAATGTATTTTAGCCTCTTTTATGGGAAAATAAAACGCTTACCTTGGTGTTAACTGTATAATTCTAAAAGTTATTGTACATTTAAGATAAACTAGAAAGTAAGTAAAGATTTCAGCTACTATATTAAAGTTCAATAGTAGCAGTTGCTATTTTTTCTTAGTATTTTATCTCTTTAATTCAAGGTAAATAGCTTGGAATAATGTGTGTCAGTAAATGATGGCCATATTTTCAAATAGTTTGTCAAATATTTATGATGATAAGTTCAGAAAACTGTTATAAAACTATGAATTGCTGCATAAGTTTCCTATGTAAACTTCATACAAAAAAAAAGGAAATCTACTGACACTAAGCACTGAGTGTCAACTTTAGTATTAAAAGATGTGAGGAGCTGAATTTTCTGATCGTCATGCAAGCTGAATTCATGCATGAAATGACTGTGCTTGCCCATACTTGCAGGAATATATGCATACTGAGATCATTTTAATGCTGACTACTACAGTTTGATGCATGGCAGTGTTATTCCCACTCTAGTGGTCCTTCAGGGCCAAAGCCATGATGCTACATGTGATAGCAGTAGCCCTTGGACTTGAGAAATTGGTACTAACTGGAAAAGACAGACAAAAAAAGTGAGGGAGAGGGGAAAAAAGGTATCTGCACTGCGCAGGTGGGGAGCAGGGTTATAATATGTATAAATATAGTAGAGATAGAGCCTGTGTCTAGATTGCAAGTACTGTAAGCTGCAGCTCAAGTCCCCCCAGTTTTTCAAATTTGAGACCTACTCTTAGCTCTTTTTTTTTTTTTTTTTTTGCACTAAAATTGTGGAGTTTGAGTTTCTTTCTTTTGCAAATCAAGGTGTCCACATGGACTGAAGAACACCTGTGGTGTATTTCATCAAGTGACTTCCAATCTCCATAATGCAGTGTTTTCACATCTACTGAAAATGATGTGTAGGCTTGCTTTAATGAGCTTGGCCACTAGCATGTCGGGACTTTTTTAGGTATCTCTCCAGACAGTTATCAGATTGTAGCTATGTTCTAGGAAATATGACTACAACATATTCAGCAGCTACATATTCAGCAACTTCAGTGAGAACAGATATTAATTGCTTTGCTGGGATAGCAGCTGTGATTTGCTCTCTGCGTGCTTGTGTGTGTGTTTATACCTCCAATGGTTTCACAAGTCAAGAAGTTGCCTAAAGGAGTGGCTAATGGTTAGTCTTTGCCAAGGGCAATGCCCATGTGCTGTCAAGTTGTATTTTATATGTGCTCACTGCAAAAGCTATGTGGGCTCTCAACAAATATGTATGTATCCCAAAACATATCCTACCGCATCCCCTGCCTATTCCATGGGGTAGGTAGCTCCCATTGGAAACACCTGCAGCAAAGCAGGAGCTCTGCCACAGCCACCTGTATTCAGTTGAGTTTCAGCAGCACCAAGGTGTTACGCTGAGGAGGGGCCACACATTGAGTTAACCTGCATAGAGCAACACCAACCCACTGGAGTGATCGTTCTCTTTTAAAAATTCCTCTGGAATAGAATGAGGCTCTCTCCTGGATCAAACACTGCCCTTGGGGTTTAAAAAGGTCAGTGGTAGAAGGCAGTGTTTTCTCATGTTATTTTTGCCTATGATATTGGCCCAGACAAAACTCTTCTGCTGCTTTAAATATCATCTTGCTGAGCATTTGCTGCCCTAACTAACTGTATGGTCTTCCCAAGTCACTCTTTTTCATCTTCTCCCTTGTATTTCCTTAAAATCTTTTATTATGTCTTATCCTACATATATTTTGTAAAGTGTTTGACAAATCATCATCATCATTTTTCTTCTTCCTTACTAGGTGAGTAAGGAAAAATCCACACATTATTTTGTGAAGAAATGTGTAGCAGTTGCCAAATTGTAATCATAAAGCTGCCCAAGAACTGTAATCACTAATATGATAAAAACAGATAACAGAAAATAACAATAGAAATAAATAAATTCAGTCATTTGGGTCTAGTGAGAGAAAAACATATGCAAGAACTTTACACTTTTTTAGGAATATAAAATTCTTTTGTTCCAAAACCGTACAAAAATTATTGGGTGCAAGAAGCCTACTGGTGCTTAGGGTGAAAAAAAGCAAATAAATTTATTCACCTTACTCTAACTCTGTCAGCTAAATAAACAGCTAATTTGAATGGTGGAAGGAATGGACGGAATTATACCTGTTGTTCCTGGATGATTCATTGCTTTCATGGTGATTGGCCAAATTAACAAAAATAACCCATGTGCTCCTGATTTCCTCCTCAAATGAAATTTAGTAATTAAACTCTTTTAAACATTTACATGTAATCAAACATTATTGAATATGTAGTTAGTATATAAATTAACCTCTTGTTATTTAAATAACTGTTGTTTCCAAAATATTTGTCTAGGACTCTAAGCTGTGATTGTTCAGTTCTCTTGGCGTATTTTGCTGTGCTCAGAACTGTGCATGTGTGCACATAGGTGTGAAAGAGAAGAAACATCTATTTTTCATGTTAGAATTGTGCTTTTTTTTGTTCTTGTAGCATTACCAAGACGTTGGGTGATATACATTCAAACTGGCTTACAGTGAATACACACATGCCCATGTGCAGAAGGCTTGCTGAAGGATTTCAGCTGGCTGTTATACATAGCACCCTTCACCTTGATTTGTTGTGATACAATCTCAATTTTAAAATGCTGTTTTAACTGAGATGTGAACATCAGAGGACTTCAATGGCAGAGAATACTGATAGCAGAGTATAGAGCCATTCAATTATTATTTTTTCAATATATATAGTTTTTTATATAGTTTTCATGATAGTCTATGAATATTATGCAAATCTTAACTCATAGGTTATTAATGTGTATCCTTTGATCCATAAAATGAACACAGGCATGATCTATTGCACACAGGGAAATCATGTGGGTCTGATTCTTCATATGGCAAAACTTAACTTTGCCCAAATGTCTTCAGTGAATCAGGGACAATTTCTGTCAGCTGAAGTTTTGAGTGAGTAATTTACCCCCCTACTTCATCCTAAAGTCCAAGTTCCAGTTTCTGTTCTGAACTGATCAGAAAAGCTTAGAATGAAGATCTAAATGATTAGAAATGTTTCATTTATTCAGCATGTGGAGTTAGATTTGGTAATTTTATGAATTAATTTTTAAATATTTTTTCCTCTTCTGACTAATCTTCTCTAGACCCAACTGTGGAATTCATCAAGACAGGATAGTTATAATCTCATGTTTGCTTTTCTTTTCTCTTCATGCTGTAAGTAAAAGTTACTTTTATTTCCCACAGTGATTGAAATCATTTTCTTTGCTATAATAAGTTGGTTTTGTATTTCATCATTTGCATGCAAATCTGGAGAAAATACTTTGCCAAGATATAAGCTTCATGAATGAAACCACTTTAAGCTTTAGAAAGCAGGCACTATGTCCTGAAGTTTTCAAGTTACACATTTGCATTCATGTAGGCAATGAAATTTAAAATATGCCTTATAGCCTGTCTTCTCCCTGATGTAACAGCTAAACTTAATGCTGAAATGTCTATTATAGGAAGCTTGTGTTTTAACTTGATTTTGTTATTTGCTGATATGTGATCTTCCACATGACCTGTAGTATATTTTTGCAAAGTGAGAATCACCTATAGCAAGCATCAGAAAATAGAAGACTGCAAGCCATGGGGGAAAAAAAGTCAAACAAAGCAAGCAGCGGTAATCTTTCTCACAACTTAATATGCAGGTTTTATGAGCAAAATCATGACCTCGTCATGATATTCATTTCTTTCATGGCTTTCATATAATAGAAAAGTTACTAACAAGATAGGACTTTTCTGCATTGTGATTTTCTTATCGTAACTCCAAGCTCTAGTGAATTGCCAAAGTATTTCCAGTTACTTTTTTCCTCACCTGAATCTGTTGTTATTAATGGGAAAGAGCAGTTCTCCTTCTGTTTTTCAGTCTGTGTTAGTGAAGAGGGGCAATCTGAGTGCAGATATAGCAGTCAGTCAAGCAACACTTCAGATTCACCTACTCACACTCCCTGTCCAGATCTGTCACGCACTTGGGCAGAGGTGCAGGATTCAGATGATAAAGGCTCTGAGTACTCTGTGAGGTATAGGTCAAACTCAAATTCAGACCCCAACCAGTCTAAGTCAATCTCATGGACCAACATGTTTTGGGTTTAAGGTATCCTCTGAAGTCATAAATCAAGATCTGAATGTCTGCTGCTAGCCTAGGATTTTATCTGTTCAGCTTTGCTCTTCTGGAATGAACGAGTGAGAAAATGGGGACCTGTCCAAATACCTATTGGGTATCTGGCACCAGAAGCATCTAGTTTTTGTGGAACAAGATGTATCAAGTCTGATTCTGAGAACAAGCTTGGAGTGCGCCTTCATAGTAGTGATGTCAACATTAATCCAAGAGACTCGCAGCTAGAGGTGCATTTCCAAGGCTGAGGCCCGGAAATGGGTCTAGGGGTCTGAAGGAAGTTTCATCACCTTTCCACTTCTTCATCTACATCAGATTCAAACACTCTTTCCTACTTGGTCTAGGCTATAAAATGGAAAGATGTCAAGTACTTGGTTTATTCTTTTATTCATATAACATGTATATGATATGTTTGACACGTTCTGAAATACACACACCACCACTGTAAATCTACATGAAAAGAACAAAATCGGTCCTGCACAGAAACTATGTAATGCCAGAACTAAGGCTGCTTCTGTGAAACTTTATTTGGCCCCTTTGAGGGCAGGTACTGGAACACTCTTTTAAAAATGAATACTGTTTTTTCCACATGACCCTTCTTTGAGGGCAGTTACTCTGTGTTTCCTTCTGTTCTCTTGATGCAATATGTGGCCCCAGGGCTTTCGCTGCCACACAGCCTTCAATACCTTCACTAAATACAAAACTTTGGGCTGCTTCATGCCTCTCACTCCTATTATACCTAAATATTTCACATTCAGTAATGAAATTACCTGCACAACAGCTTAGTCTTTCACCATTTCGTTTTTCCTATTTCACAAGTGATAGAGACATGGAGAGTTGAAGGGTAAAATAGTCAAAAAACAGCTAATTTTCAAATTAGTACAGTTCTTCAGAATCTATGTATTTTAAATCATTTGTTGAAAGCATATAAATACATTATTAATCTACATCAATTAAAGTTCTAAATGTCCAGTAGATCAGCTCAACTTGTTTTGTATTCGAGACCAGTGAATGAGGAACATCAAATTACTGATCATCTGTGGGAAATGTGATTTGTCCAATATCAAATAGGAACTCTGTTGGCAGAACCAGAAACGGAATTCAGTTCTATAGTGGCAGCTGCCTCAACCATTAAATCTTATTTTCTCTTTCTCTAGTTCCTTGCTGGTTCATTATATACCTTCCAGTTCCTGAAACAAATGAGGCAGAGAGAAATGAAAGCTTCTTTCACTACATAAATCTGATTCATTCCCAGAAAACTATTTCGCAGAATATCATCCACAGTGCACACAGAAAGAGCTGCAGATATACCGTGGAAAAGTAGTCTGTGGTCGCATAAATGAAGATAGTTTCGTAGGAGCTGTGCTGAAGAGTTCCAAATAGAATTGCACAAGCAACTTTAATCTGGCATTTCCTATTTTATTGATATTTGAGTTTGATTGGTGTCATTGGTAATTATCTTTGATACTTTGGAAAGAAATAGCAAAACACATTTTCTCTTCTGCTGAATGTTATTTACCTTGAGCTTAGATGATGAGAATTTATAGCTTCATCTTTATACTGGAGACAACTATCCCCTGATCTCTTATATTAAATGTTATTTACAGATGGCCACTTAGCTTTTATGGGAATCAGTCACTAGAGCAAATATAAAATGCATCTTTTTTTACAAAAAGAAACTAGAAAAGCGAATCTCTGATTTCAGAGATATATGTAGAAGGGATTTTGGTGCAGAAGTGGAAGACCCATCAACTCCTCTATGTCTAGCTTGTCTTTCTCCCCTGTAGCTGTTAAGTTCCTTCATCTTACCACATTCTATCTCTTCTCCACTGGCACGTTCTACCTCTTCTCCACTGATTTTTTTTCCATCATCCACTTCCTTATTTCTTGTGATTATGTATATTTGCTAGATGGCAGGTGATATGAGCAGATGAAAAGACAGAAGGTAAAAAGGGAGTGCCTACCTACCCAGTTGGGATCCATATTTGGAAAACAGGAAGAACTTAGCTGTTTTTAAGTTGTTGGGGACCTTCAGGAAGTTGCTTTATAGAGCAAAGTAGCTGCTATTTGGCAATCAGGCTGGTGTTCCCTCTTTTATTCTTGCCAAAGATGGGGTTTGGGGTCAGATCACATGTATTTTGACAAAGTTTAACTGATGGGACACCTTGTACCGGTAGGTCAAATTTCTCTTGGAATTTGATATTCTTGAAAGATTTGTGGCAGGGTGATGAAGCACAGCATTTTAAAACAAGATTTGTCTGCCATTTTCCACAGTGTTCTATGAATAGTTTTAAAAGTCAATGAGGAGGAAAGCTTGGGCATGGCTAAGGGTATAACTTTGTTAAATAAATTTGGCTTAGCTTTCTCACTTCACTTGTTATTACATTTTTCAGTTTCTGGTTTCTTGGTCGGGAGCCAAAATTTCCTCTCCGGTTACATGCTTCCTTAGGGGAAGGGTAATCCCTGTGACTTTGGCAGGTGCCGATAGCTTCCTTTTGCAATGGAGGATTGTGACAGGGAGTATTGCTGTATAACTTATTCCTATGCCTTTTGCCTATCACAGTTCAGCTGTGCAGGACTAGCTCGTATAAAATAGCCTCTCATTTGTTAGGCATTACTGAATGTCAGGTCATAAAAGAAGCTGTAGCTTGTTTGCATACTCAGTATTCTCTCTCCAATTTATCCAGGTCTCTCAGTTTGCCTGTTGCAGCTGGAGCTCACATGAAAACAGAATTTCTTGAAAGGTTTCCTGTAAAACTTAAAAGCCACATTAGATTTTTCGAATAGAACTTCTCACTGTTTTGTGCTCAGCAATGGATGATCACACATTGGTCCCGATTTCAGCTGTATTTTGACATCTATATCTTTGATTCTAGTCTGTCCACAGCAATTTTTAGAATGTAAAATAAATTGAACCCCCCCTTTTTAAAAAAAAAACTTCAGATAAAAAAATGCCATGAATTCAACCTTTTTTATGATTTTGTTCTAGTCTAGCTTCAAATTTTGTAACTTCATCTTACTATAAATTACTTACAAATCACAATGAAAATGAACAATTTTAATAGGAGTGAATTCTATCCTGAAGAAAGAAGTATGTGAGAATCAGCTCCTGGCAGAGTACATCCTGAGACCTGGGTGCACTGTTTCGAAGATGCTGTGACAAAAAGTAGCTGGTGTTCTGGTAGGATGTTCAGAGATAAAAGTAATCTTACACTGGAGTAGGATTTGTCAATCTGAAGTCCATGTATCATAGATGATCTGTGGGCATATTGCAAACAGAACAGGGAAAAGGATATGTACTTTTTCTCACATGTGCAAAAAAAAATGAAAAGGAACAATAAACAGAAGTTCAAAGATTAATCTTTATTTAAACAAAAAGCATTGTGATCATTCTGCAGGAAACGAAAGAAGATTTTTTAAAAAACTTTTTAAAAATCATTTCTAAAAATGTTAAAAGGTATTTTAATTTCAAAAACTTGTGAAAAATTACATTAGGGATGGCAATTGGGCAAGCAAGTCATGTGTGCGGGTTACCATTAGATCTGCGTGTGTGCTGATGCAGCTGACAATTGCAGCTATACGGTCAGCCTATTCCCTGGAGATCAGAATCTGGCCCTGAAAGGTCAACTACAGAAATTACATTCATCAGCTTGAAAATAATGAGACTTCCCCTGTTTTTATTATAGTTCCTTTGTCTGGCTGATATACACATTAAAACCCATCCACTTTTACATTAATAGCCACCTCATAGGCCTGGTGCTTCCATAAAATTTGTGCCACTTTACCATGATGTTTTTATTGATAGTGTCTTTACTCCTTTCTGTTGGATTACATTAAGTTGTAGTCACTGGTTCTCTGGAGGTTTGTTAGTTTAGTCTATCAGTGTATCCCAACCTGCGGGGAGCACGCTGTCGTGCAAAGGTATATTGCTTGAGGCCAAATGCAAATGTTCTGCTTTGCATACACTCCCAAAGGTTTTAATTGCTGCAGCAAGGCCTAACAGTTAATAAACAAATATTGGTGAAGCTCATATCTGGAATTGTCCGATATTTAACTTTTTGGGGGAAAATGTCTTTTTTTTATTTTCATACTTTAGAAGATTTTTTTTGGTTGTTTGGGGCAAGATTCTTATTTTCTCAATCCCAAAAGAAATCATAGCTCTTCTCCCTTATGTGATGCACATCTCAAAAGGTTTTATGAGATGTTTTATATGCCTTTAAGTAACTGGGAACCACTTCTTATGCATTATTAGAAAGGATTCAAGATCCATAATGACAATGTGAGTAAGAAATGGTTTAATAAAATTAGTAGTGTGTTATCTGCTCAAGGCTCCGTAAAAATCCAGGCTTGAGGCCAGCCTCTGTTCCTTGAGTATGTGGTCTCAAGAGACTAAGGACAGGGATGATTATTCCACCTTGCAGAGATGCACTGAGCTGGTAGCTGGAGGTCATGGGGTTCAGTCTAGGGCAGAGCAGGGTAGGAGACTCCTGAGACCATCTGAATCCTGCTCACACTTTAACCACCCTAACTCCTTGCTATGAAGCCATGAATGTCTTATGGGAGTTCTTGCAACCAAGGTGAAGAAATAATTACATATTTAGAGGATGTTTCTGTAATGACAAACCAAGGGAAAACAAAGAGAGATGTAGAAATCCTTAGTGCAAGTTCTGGATTTGAGGAACTCTTTACTCAAATTGTGATGAGTTATGAAAATTAATTGGCAAGCTAATTATATTTTTGATTTTATTTGACATGAAAAGTCAGAAGTAAATTTTGAATATTGCTTAGATGTGGTGGTCTGTTTATAGCACTGAAAATTTCTTTCCAATTAAAGTCCAGCCCAGGAGTGTACAGGGAAGCAAGACCTTCATTTGCAGCATACCATTAGGCTGTTAATTAGGCATAATGTTTATGACTTTCTAAAGCAAGTGGCTGCAACCAGCTTAGGGTAATATTCATGTTCTTTTTGTGTCCCAACAATTCATAAATTACATCTTACTGTAAGGCATATCAAAGTATAAGACTTCACAGAAGAATGTGAAGGATGTACTTCTTTGAAAAGGAAAAAAAAAAAACGATTATAACATATGTATTTATTCTGATGAATATAAATGTGCTAAATAAATTTTTCTGCTTACAGGTTCTGGAAAAGATTTGAGGTTAACTCTGTGCAGGGAGAGCTTCTATTTATTGCTGATATTTATGTAAATATTTTTTCTCAGATTATTTTGAATGTTGAGGCTTTTTTTTTTTCTTTTATGACTCCCTTAATTACTTCTTTTTATAGTTAAAGAAATACATTTAACAAGGGAGGGGGAATGGGGGATATTTTTTATGAAGAGTAAAATAGTTCATAGTCCTGATATATTTTATATTTTTGAAAGTAAATTTCTTTTAAAAAATATTGAAAAGGAATAGATCTTTTTTCATTTGCACAAATCATTCAAAAATACAACTTTTAAGCATTCTTAAAATTATGGATTTTTTGCAATGTAATACTTGAAGAACCTTATAGCATGATTTTTTTTTTTAATAAATAAAGCAAGAGCTCTTAGAACAGCCATGTAGCTATTTTTGGTGATGTTTAGTGAAAGGATGAAAGCACTGACCTTTAGAGTGTTTGTCGAGTACAAGCAAAGTGCTTGAACTGTTCACTCCAGTGATGTAAAGCTGCCAAGAATATAACCTATGAGAGTAGGTGCAAGTACAGTAATAATTCTTTATAGACCTAAGGTGTCACTGTAGCATTTTTAATACTGTATGTGTTTATCCTTTCTTTTCCTATCATATATCTACTCATAGTAGACTTTGTATGTGAGCTGCATTGTAGTATGCCAAAATAAAGGCAAAATTGCATGGTAGCGTACTAATACTAATAGGAAGCATAGAATTGGGCTCATATAGCCTAAATTATGGCCAGGGGTAGTAAAATTCTTCTTTCTAGTTTATAAGGGAATAATTTGAACCCCAGTAGCTGCAGAACAGTTCACAAGAGATGGTTTAACTGGAGTTGCACTGAGGCTAGCTTATGATGAGCTGTGTCAAACCAGTCTTCTCATTGCTAGATTGTCCTAATTTTTACTAGTAAAGTTAATAGTAGAATAGAGTCTTATCCGAGTTCAAAAATAGACTGCCACTGTTTTCAGATCAGAGTAATAACATTGGCAGTAGTTACCAATCTGAAGATACATTGATTAAAAACTACACATCTAGAGAAAATGTAACCTATCAACATATCACGGATGTAATATACACAATATGTACAGATACAATATCACAGATGTACATATACACAATATGTAATTGAATGGAATATATATAATATATATACACACACACACACACACACACACATTCTGCAGTGGTGATATTACCAGACAAAATTTACTGAAAAAGGAAACATTAAATATTAGAAGCTTAAGAAAGATTGTGTTTATATTTGACTGGAAGCCAAATCCAAGCCCTGCTGAAAACAGGATCAAATCATTTGCCTCAGAATTCAAAGAGAAAGCGTTATTCACAAATAGATTTGCTCAAATAAAACATGCAGCTAGGGCAGAAAGATTTAAGACTAACATTAAAGAGATCAAGATAACATTTAACAGAAAAGGAGGAAGCTGGGTTAAAAAATCACTCCTAGTGACCTTGTCTCAGTCAAATATTTTAATTATGGTTAGGAGATAGGTAAATCAGATTTACGTTTTTCTGTTTCTTTAAGAATTAGCAAAGTACAGAGAATATTGGAAATAAATTAAGGATTCAATAGGTCATAAGTGGCCAGCATAGTAAAAAAGTAATTAAATATACATCTGGGGTATGAAAGATCAAACTTTAAAAATCTTTACATTTGAGTAATTGAGATGAAAAGTGTTTTTTATCTCCTAGTTCTTCTTATCTATGTTTTACACATTTGACAAAATTCTTTATGATCCTCTCTTCCCCTTCCCAAATTTATGTCATTGTTAAAATTAATCTTTTTCAACAGCAAAACAGCTCCAAAAATCTGTAAAGTAAATCACTAGAACAAAAGCATCTTGCCTTCATGTAACATCTTTGTTTCTATAGAAGTCCACAGATGTTTTTATTTTAAATATCCTTTGACTCATCAGCTGAAAGTGGAAAGATGCAGTATTAAAGTGTGTTGCAACAACTGTCCAGCAGTCCAGGCTGATAAAGGAAAGCAAATCCCATTCTTTTTACTTAGCAGTGAGAATTTTTGCTAAGTGGAATATAATTAGTCAAACTGGACTTTAGCCATTAACATTTAGGATGATGTCCAATACTTTTGCTCCTACTCTGGGACACTGCTGCAAACATCATCTTGAGATCTTTGATAATGATAAATGGGTAACACCTGGATTTAACGATCTTTTCCTTGAGTCAGACTAAATCACCTAAACCTTTGAATCTGGCACTAAATCTGATTTGAATTGCTGTGCTTCAGCTAATGTGTTTCTCAAAACTGTTGTGGGACTTTCACTCTGTGGGGACTCACCGCAATAAAATATTGGTCAAATATTGAAGGACAGCTACAGTAAGACTCAAAGGCCAAACTGACCCTAATCTTTGGTTACAATGATGAGGAAAGCTGGAAATGGCTTTGACAGTTGGCTGGACAGTTTAATTCCTCTCACTACGATCTTTGCCAGCTGTGGAAGCCAAGATCTTTGCCAGCCAAGTGGCAGCTTCTGAACTGCTTGTATCATTCCTTGCATCTTATGCACATAGAGAAGATCAGACCACATTTTGACCGGATCTAACCATAACATACAGTTCTGAAGAACTAAGACACTTCTATGCTTAGACAATGGCGTGGAGCTATTTGAATAATCTCAAAAAACGTGAGTGTCTAAGTCGACCTGCTATGACTGTAGTAAATATTTTTGCACAATGCATGAGGGCTGGACTACCAAAAACTTAGCAATTAAGTACTTGGATATTTTATCCAAGGTGGCTGCCCAGTGAACATCTGCCTCTGAAATAGTGTTCAAGAAAAGGTGTTGTCCCTTGAGAGGGAGAATTAACAAATAGAAGAAGAATAGAGCCATAAAGGCAGTAGTGACAGATCAGGGGGCAGTTGAATCTTAAACACTATACATATTTCTTTTCCACCAAGGAATTCTTGTGGTGTAACAGTATTTTTCATCTCTAATCACTGGTGCTGCGTGTCAGTATCTCTTATTCCTTTCCCGATTTGAGTGACACAGTGTGATATGTCTAATGACAAGTAGAACAAATTTCAGTAATGAGGTCACCTTGGGCCTGTATTACTGTCTGACTGCTGTTTTCCATAGAAATTATTTGTGAAAGCAGACCACATGCTCTGCATAACTTCCTCTGCTTTACTGAGAGTGACGAAAGGGAGATATGTTAAAACTTGCAAGGTGCAGATGGTTTGCATTGATCTATTCCTGATTTTGAGCTGTAAATTGATATGTAATGAGAAAGCTGCCACTTTGGTCCCTGAAAAAGAAAAAAAAAAAAAGTTTATGGTTTTGGTTGAATTGCTTAACTTTTCTTTATGAATGTAAAATCATGCAGATTCTAACTGACGATGGGCAAACATATGCCAGCAAGAAAAATAATAAGTTTGAAAGATGAGCCCAAATGAAAATCTAAAGTCAAAACTGAACTTTGCTTCCAGCTCATGTTGAATTGAGATTTTGGGAAACTGCAGGAAAGTAATGATCCTGAGAAGCTGGCTATACTGAAAGTCAACTTAGAGCTTATATAATTAGAAAATTCCACTGTTGGCTAAAATACAATGAGAAGCATATAAAAAAAAGTATTTCTGCTTCTAGTATGTCATAGAAAAGTGATGATTTAGAAAATTTCCTCAGAGTCCCCAGTAGAGAGAAAAAAAAGACTGTCAATTATTTTGGTGTAAATCTGTAGAGACTAAACTGATTCTTCAGGGAATCATTCTGACTTATACCATACAGAAATAAATTAGGAATATTTGGACAAGAATATCATCTAATTTGGACGGGATTAATTCTAAAGACTACAAGGAATTTGAATTACGCAGATGTAAATGAGGTCAGCGTATGTCCACTGAGTATGCACTGGATTTCATCCTGTAAATGTCAGATGAGTAACTTTACTCACCCAGCTGCCCTTAAAACAGGATTTCAGCAGGGCTACTTATAAAGATGCCCTCCTGTGCATAAGATCAGATTCTAATTAAATTTTTTTAAGTAGATTCTCAGCCATGGAAAGAATCATTAGTAGGTAGGAAGATGGATTCAGCACTTTGAAATAGAACTTCATTGAGGAAAATTTGAATGAAGATAAAATATATATTTTAAAATAATTTTTGTCAATAGAATATTTAGATATATATTTAATGTCCAGCACAGAATAATAATTTTAATTCTCCTTTTGAGTGGACAGGAGTTTCTTGCAATGATATTTTCTTCCAGAGATAAAAGTAAATAACAAGTCCTGTCCCTTACAACACCAACGTTTCTCTCACTATTAAATGAGGTGCTGTTGAAACAGCAGACTATATAGCATTTATGCAAGAATAGCACTTAAAAACAGCCATTAATCTTGAAAATCTTCACCATTTCTCATGAATTGACAGATTATTGTTGTTTTAGTAAATGGATTTCATTACAGGTTTGTATGCATTTCAGATTCATAATGCACTTACAGAGCTTCATAAGAATGATCACTAGGCAGGAAATCAAATTATAATGAATTCAATATATTGATCAGAAAGAACATTTCTAAATTAGCTCAATTAAGATGTTTTCTTCTAGTACATGAGTTTATGAAAACCCTTGCGAAACTAACGCTGGCTGCTTAGTGCTTTCCACTGAGATCTGTAAAATGCTCCCTAGATTAAAAGGTTTTTCCTGACAACTGATAGGGAGATTTCTGCCATCTCCCTGAGAGACTCAGACTCATTGAAACTAATTGGTCCTGATTCTGGCCTATGAGTTATAGTAAATCATAAGATTAAATTAATTGAAATCGATGGATTTGTGTTAGTATGAGATGCTCTGATCTCATCTTAAAATCTTTGAAGGTAAAATCAAGTCCAGTGTTTTCTTGTCTATTATTTTGTTAATTTTTGGATGATCAGTCATTATCATCAGTCACTTATTATTGCTTTAACTAGTAATAAGACATTAAAATTAAAACCTTTGATTTTTCTTTCCTGCCATACATTGTTGCTGTACGCACTTTTCCACTATTCTCTGATTCTTGAGTTTTAATGTAAAACCTTACTTTATTTTGGAAAGATACACTGGATCTATTAATTTTGAGGCTCATCTTGCATAAAGCAACAATATTCTGCTGGCTGCCAGTCCAAGTATGGCCTTGGATTTCGCTTGAACTATTTAGAATATTTTTTCCATGGATTACCCCTCAATTTTTGCTGTAGAACTTGAAACTGAATTGTAATATTTAATATACATAAAATATAATATTTATATTAATATATTAATGTGCATATATATTAATATATTTGTGTATATTAAATACATGATGTGTAATATATTTATTAAAATATTAATATTTAATATAACTCTAGGCTGAGTTAAAAAGAAAGGAACATGGCAAAATTAAATACAGTGAACTTCCCCTCGCCTTAAATTCTGGTCTGTAACTTCTAGACAGCAGGCATCTGTAGCTATGACTGCTGAAGATAACATCTTCATCATCAACTTGGGTGTCATCTCTGATTCTTTTACCTTTTTTTCTTTTTTCATTTATAAGCTGTGCATAAGTTCTGCTGATTGTCTCTAGCATTTTGTCTTTGCATCTGCTCTCAGTCCTGGCCAGTACATTGACACATATCAAGTATAGTTCTTTTTTTATTTATTTATTATAGCTTGTGATTTGGCCACTTTACTGCTTTCTTCTAGTATCTGTATAGACTTCTTTTGTTCTGTTGCAGATTTATACTTCTTGATCTTGCCTCCTTTTTTTTTTTTTTTACCTGATTTTTTACCTCACATGTAGTAATATTCCTTTCAACCTTCCTCATCTGTCATTCTCTAGACTATGTGTAGTAGTGATTCCTCAGCTGTGCTGCTTCCTTCTCCAGTTTGGTAATCTCCAGCTAAGATTTCTAAACTTATTATTGTAAAACTTAAAGTCTAAAATTCAGATTCCAAATCCATAATTAGGTCCACAACTGAAAGAATCTTTTTGTTCTGAACAACTGTGTAGTTAGAGTTTCCAGAGAAAGCAAGACCCACAGAAGATGGGTGAAAATTTTCTCTTAGCTTCTTGCTTACAAGAGAATAAAATATTCTGTTGTCATTAACTTTTCCTTTCTTGAGAGATAAATATTGAGCATAATGCTGTGCTGGATTAAGAAGTATGTGACCTCTAAACACTGGCTTAATTGCAGCATTCTCAGAATGCCAAATATAGTATATTGTATAACATAAATCATTACAACGTTCTTACTGGTGCCTGCTTGGTGTGAGAGATTATCGGTGCCAAGTATGGAAGCTAAGCTAAAATTTTGGCACTGCTGAAATTGTCACCAGAACATTCTTTAAATTCAATGGAATTAGATTAAACTTCAGACTGCATCCTTTAGTTTAGACATTTTCAGTACTCTAGTGATATATTCAGTGTATCTTTCGGAGTTGCTGCCACCCCTTCCATAAAGATGCATGGAAAGGAGATAATTTAGGCAGTGTAAGTTTATGCAGGTATCCTGATGTTACTGCAGATATCTTGCTGCTTGTGTTGGGATTAATGTCATATAACTCTTAGCCTGAACATTTGATTTAAATGCTCATTAGGTTCTATCTATTATAGGAAGGACTAAATTGACCTCTGAAAGTGTCAGTCTTTTTCATGGACAGAAGCAATACACGTCTGATTTGAGCCAGTATTTGACATATCCACATGGAATTGCCAGTACTGGACATGTCAAAGACCTGTGCCCTTCTGCAGTTGTTGCTGTACCAGACAAAATATCCAAGAGCACCTCAAATTGCACCAGTTATCAGTGAGTGGACTGCCGAATTACCCTCTGAATTTAGCCTGGAGATGAAATTCGCCTCAGATATGTCCACGTATGAGATTGTTACTTGAGTTCCCATTGCAGAAAACGCAAAGCCTTTTATCAGCTTTACCTAGTTCATGCATCTAGTGTAGGCATAATCTGTGCCCAGGCCAACTACCATTTTTCCACATGCCTAAGCCTAATTCAAAGAATAGTAAGTTTATCCACAGACCTGTTACTCGGCAAGACTGAGTAAGTTCTCTCTTTCTCTCCAAAGTCTTCCTGCACTGTCTCTGAAAGCTTCATGCCATCAAATACCCCTGAATGGCCTCATGTCAAACTCCAGGGCAATCAACATGCAAAGTTGCAAAGTTAACATCTCTACACTTCTGAAGAAGTGTAACACAGTCCTCATTTCAGATATCTTGAAGCCCACCTCCTAAATATTAATAATTATGTCTTATGCTCATGAAGGTAGTGCAAAGGCCCAGAAAAGGCCTCTGGCCAAGTGAAATGTAGGGAAGGAGGGATGTCAAGACCAGAGCACAGGCCAAGTTTGTTTATTGCTGCAGGAATTCCTACTGTTTCAAGAACTGAAATGGAAAATTAGGATTCTTAGGATTTGAAAAAATATTCCAGCCTGAAAAGAGATTTGTTAGACTAGAGGTTGACCAAGGAAGAGCATTAGAAGGTTAGGAGAGAAAGTTTTACTTTGTGGAGAAAATGGTGGGAAGTTTTTTATAGCTTTTCTGGTATGGTGAGTGTGATCAGAACAGTGGTAAATGCGGGTAGTTTTTACCATTGCAGTCTTCATAGAAGTGGAAGAAATGGAGTGGTGGTCCATGTTAATGTTCAATAGCCCTGGTAAAAATCAGAAGGCTGAGGAACTTTACTATTTCACTAAATTCCAATAGCTGACTTCTCTTACAGAGATGTGATAGTCACACAGGAGAAGTACTGAATGATTATTATTGCTGATCAGTGAATACAAATAAGGAAATTCTGTGGGGACAAGTATAATTGATTTTTGTTCTATGGCAGTAAAAAAGAAAGCATTTTTACTATATATTAAGAAAGAGAACAGACAAGCATCAGTGCTTCTATTGGAATAAAGTTCTTTTGAAAAGTTCAACATCATTAGGATAATCCTAGACTATCAAAGAAAAGTATATAATATATTTGTTGAAAAATTTACTCATAGATAACAAAAGCGTGAATGTTTTATTCCAAACCAGATTTGAACTAGAGGAAATAACCCAAAAGGCTCATTTTATTCATCAATGAGAAATAACATTTTGGACAGTTTGAATCGCCATGAATATTAAGAAATATTTTGAATATCAATAGAAATTACAAATAATAAAAAATAATCCTGGATTGTGCTCCTAGTGATCTTCAAACATATTTACTGCTCTAATTCTGAACAGAAGCAAGAGTGTTGTTCACTACTGTGTTTACAGGGGCCTGTATTGTTGCTATGATTCAGTAATCTTTGCTTGAAATTCAAGGTTGATTTGAACATTTTTTTCAGCCCTGTTTGAAATATTTCTTGAGTTTCTGACTGTTCCTGCATGCAGGGAATAATTGAGACCACAATATCCAAACCAACAGCACCTGCAGTATATTTTGTGTCTGTTGTTTTACAATTCACTAATCAACAGTGAAAGTCTTAAGCTCCTTAGCACACTGATCAGGAGCAGGGAACTGCATGACATGTCCACATTTCATATCCTTCAAACCTAGAAGGGAATGGTCAGGGAGATCTAATTATAAATGTGTCATTCTGTATTTACTTTAAAAGAAAGGCTCATTGAAGGACTCTTAATGTAGATGACAAGTGAACAAACTGAAATGTACCCCAAGCTGATTGCTACCAGAGAGATTACAGGATTAAAGGAGCTGTGTTGCTTTTCCCATTGTCTCTTAAGAAAAAAATCTTTTCTAAAAAATCCTGCACATAATATATTTCTTTAGCCTTTCACAATGTATTTCTAATGATAGGAAGGTATTTAATATTTAAGGGAAGCATTATAGTTTGGGTTAATGAGCAGATAGTGCAAATCTTCCTCTTTTCCATTCTTATCTTGCTATTGTTATATTGTTAGCATTATTCATTTTGAGGGAAGCATAACTAGACATTAACTGCAGGATACATGTTCCCATATGTACCGCATCTATTCTAAAGAGTACAATCTGGTGTGAGGAAGTCATTTTAGTCCAGTTATTCTGCAATGCAGATCTCTCTCTATTTTCTTAACATAGGTCCTGGCTTTCTCCCAAGAGGAGGATTCTGATTTTCTTCCGCCCTTGTTAGAGCTCTACAAAAATTAGTCTGCATTTCTCCCTCTCATTTAACCCTTGAAGATAGATGTTAAGGTTTAATCAAAGACATCATCTTTTTATTTAGCCATTAGCACTGGCTTGGAGTCTCTCTGGAGTCAGGATACATGACTTTGGAATTGACTGAAGGAACTGCTGCTGAGGGACATGTGGCGATTGCCCCCATCCTTGCTGCCATTTCTGTATCACACCTATTCTGCAGGGTTAAGCAGCCCTGAGGCTGTGATGCCCCAGTTCCAATGCTGTGGTCTGCTCCTGCTCTGTATTGTCCTACGCTGTTCCCAGTGGGAATACTCGAACCCTGTTTATTTGCATTTTCATGTCCTTGACTATGGGTCAGCAATACAGTGCATAGCACATTGATTCTGGCTTTCATCTTTTCAAGTGAGGGTATTATTTGCTATATTTCAGGTGCCAAGATGAGTGATTGTCATCCACAGACAGATGGGCTTTTGAGTGGGGGGAAAGAAAAGAAAAAAAAAGATTGACATGACTTTTGACATGATTTTTGTCAAGACTTTAGCATGCCATTTGCTGGAATACCTAGTCTAATGAATACCTTTTACTCCTCCGAGATGTGCCATCTAATGTTATGCTATCTTTTTTCCTCTTTGATATCTAAATGTCAATCATCAGTGGGAAAATTATGTTAGTGAATAGGTAGCATGCGATTTATCCCATAGAAATTAAATATCTATCTAGGTTAGTGAAAAGAGTCTTTTCCACACCCAAATGCAATTTCTGCATATAACTTTGTGTTTGCCAAAATCTCATTCACACATGTGGATCATTGTTTCTATAAGTCATATTGAAGTGAGTGTTTAATACACATGGTGTTATTTTAAAAATAATTTTGTGGGTGGTCAGCGAAGAAAGAAAAAGCTATTGCCAGTAGGAGAATTAAGATTTCTTGTTTCCCCATGGAGTGCTCTGACCATTGAGTTAAACTAGTAGCTATTGAAGCCTGAGGCAAGAAAAGCCTTGCTCTTTCACCATTGATTTCATTGCAACAATGCAACATTTATTATTATTATTTATTTGAGGTTTGTATCATAATGCAGACTAGAAGTACACTGTCTTTCAGTGGATGGTTAAAATTTCTGTGGGAACTTACATTCCTGCTTTACATATTTAAGTCTGAAGTAGCACAGGATGCTCACGAGGGCCTTATCTGCCCTAAATGATTTCATTATGGTGAGTGCTATCATAAGGGAATCCCAAAAGCTAAGTTATTGTCATAAATAAATTGTTGGTATAAACATTTCTAAAAGTAAATTGTATTCATTACAACATATAAAAGATGAACATGCTTTTGTTCTATATTGTGTGCAAAAGACTATTAAGTTTTACAAATTAGAGTGCTTCTCAGGACTTCACAGTGTTATCAGAGCAGTGTCAGAAAGATGAACTTTTAAGTTTTCAAGGCTAGTGACATTTTGGAGCTGACTGATCCAGAGTTTGAAATCCTCAGTTTCTTTTCTCTCATTTCTAACACAGGCCAGATTCCTAAGGGTACACAGTAGGAATTTTGGCTGAACAAAGGCAGACGGAAAATTACACCTGTGCAAGCAGGGAGAGAGGTGGGATGACTTTTTATATATTTTTATATGTGGATTTTCATGTGCCTTACAAAAGCAGAAGTAAAATGCCCTGCTTTCTCCAAACATTCCTGCTATTTGCTACCACAGACTGTCAAGGGATTTAGTATTTCCAGGCAAATGGTTAGGTCTCCTCCATTCATCATCTTGCCTACGCAACAGCTTTTCACCTTTGCTGACCAGGGGATCAATCATGTTCTAATTAGGCAATTTGATGCCGTTCTTGTACTGTCAGCACAGAGTCCGGGACAAGCACAACGTTTCATATTAAATGCAGAAGCCGTAAGAGACAAACCACCTTTGTGGTTCAGAAAATGTAGTTGCTTTGGCTATAGCCGATGGATATAGCAATGGTACTGGCCATAATTCAGCTTCAAAATATTTCTTAGGGAGGCAAACTGGCAAACCTCCTGCAAGAGAGTTACCTAAAGTTTTTTTACATCATCACAGATCACCGGTCGTTACAACCAGGAAGGGAACATTTACTCTGGGAAGTAAATTTATAAAGAAAGGCTCATTTAAAAGCAGTGCTTGGGATGGCTGTGTACATATAAACACGACTGCATGTTACACCTTAAGTAATACTGTATCTAGCTATAAACAGTTTAGGTCAAAAGTACTTCTTTAAGCAAAAAAAATAGTCTGTGCAGACTGCAGATAATTCATATATGAATGTTTGCATCTGTGTATGTGGAAAATTTTTCTGTTTTGTATTCATTTCAGAAAACATTGAACTATCTAAATAGAAAACTGTCCATATATACTTGCCTATTTGTGTATTTGTTAACTATCACAATTGGTCAAAAAATAAAAGTTATTCTCTGGAGAGATTCAACCATTTTAATGCTTCATATCAATTTATGTTAAACCAAAAATTTTTGAAAGAAATTCCAGGAGGAAATTTTGAAAAGGATCTGTTTCTAGACCACTAGAAAATTTCATTTCAGCCATGGCAAAATGGTTCAGCCTGACAATCTCAACACATTAGAATACATGATTGAATTAGAGGAAACAAGATTGCATTATTTAGAAAGTAAATTTTAAAACAAGTGCAAATAAAAATGGAACAAGATTGTATCATCAGAGCAAAACCAAGTAAAAAAGCCTGGTGTACCATTTTTATTTGAAGCATTTGAATTTTTCTGTCAAATACTATAAAAATCAACTTGTTCACTTCAGACTTTCAATTTCAATGAAACGGCATTTCCTGATGGAGGACAGTTCTTTGGAAAAATGTTGCCAGCTCCATCAGATAAATGCTTTGAGATAGGCACTCTTCTCTGAAAAAGACCATTAATTTTGAAGGTGACAATTTGTGCAGTAAAGGAATAAAGTAGACGAGGATTGACGTGACTTTGTCAGGAGGGAATCCAGATAACTTCTCCTAAAAGAGAAAGGGACCGTACATCTTGTAACTTACGTAAGTTCTTTTCTCTCAGCTCCAGCTTCATTTTGGGCTGGATAGAGGAGAAAATTGGGTTGAGGGGAATGCATGTGAGACAGCAAATGTGCAAGAGCCTTCGGTAGCCACAGTGTGTGCTGGGACGAGACGGAGGCTGCGTATGTTTTTACATTGCTAGGATATTGTTTTATTTTTTTCGGCTAAATGGGAAGAACACTTTAAATGACTCATGCTCGAGAAGAGTGCTGTCTCACAGCCTCAGAAAGCTGGTGACACACTCATCCCCTCTGGGTGAAACAGATTTCTTGCATGTAAATGCTGTATTTCAGCTTCCATCCTGATGATGCAATTTCTGTAACTTCACTGGACCCATAAGAGAAAAAATACTATCCTTCAGTTATAAAAGGAAAGAAAAATCATCTCTTCATTCATCAAAACTTGCAAGTGGGCAGGTCTCTTCATTCATGCACATGTGGATGACTTGACTAGAAAAGCTAATATGCATAAAAGTTGTCTCCAGAGTATATTTTGGAAGAAGTGCTCAAATTCACATGCAACTTTGGCTAATGGGATTTCTGCACCTATCCCCTCTGGAGGCCTTTCAACATGTGCCCCATTTCTGAGCAGCTAATTACAAGTGCTTTCTGGTATGCAGGTAATTAATTGCTTTTAACAATTATTCAGGTACTGTAAGTAAAAGTTAATGATGAATTTTATTTTTTTATGAGAGTGATTATTTTCCCACACTGAAATATGGATGCTCACCATGTTTCCAACTTGGCAGCCAAATAAGCAAAAACAAGAAGTGCATTTATATTTTTTGGTCATCTTTACACTGAGGTTCTAATCCCAAATCCAGTGTTTTAGTAAAGATGGCCTTTGGATCTCGATCTAAATGTTTATAATTGTAGACATTCAATAACATATATATTGTGTGTTCATATGGATATATAAATATATTCTTATATATTTATATTTAATAAATTTATGTTTGTGTACACATAGATACAAACACTCTCAGCTTGAATTTAATCAAGAAAAATGTTCTTTGCTTTATGAGGTCAGATTAGATGATCATAGTGGTCCCATGTGGCTTTACAATCCAGGAGGTTAATTTATTGCTACAACTGAAAAATAATGTATAACTGCACAAAATTAAATCTGATATATGAAGACTGATAGCTGCTAAATAGAAAAGGTAAATGAAATTTCATTAGCAATGACAGGAACTCAGAGTTATTTGTTCTTTTAAATTTTATTTTCCTTATCACCATGGAGAGTGTATTCTCATGGTGATGGTCTGAGGTTCATTTTACCTTCTATTTACTTAATTTTCATAAAGCTGCCACTCTTATTACTTCAGTTCAGAAACTGTTCATTTTTTTCCAGTCTACACAAGTTCAGCATGTAGTGAAATGATTTTGAGGCATTTTGACAAATGTACAGAAAGTTTTGCTTTTCTTAATTTGTGTTTTTTGCATTGAATTTCTAAGAAAGGATGAATACTATCTACACTGTGTAAAAAACATTTATGTAAAAAACACTTGAACTTTTTTGCTCTGGTAGTGCAAGGCAAAGGTAAGCTCAATTTATCTTGTGTATTAAATGGCACTGCTGGATACTTTGCTTCATACAAACAGTGCTAAGTAATCAGTGCTTGGTGGTCATCCTGTCTATTATTCTATTTCTGTTTCATAGTTGTATCCTATTTAAAGTAATATTATTTAAACTGATCCATGATTTAATACTTTTATAATTCTCATAGAGCAGTGTAATATGTTCACATTCAAATTTAGACATAGAAAATCCAGGTAATCCAGATTAGAGGTAGCTAACAAGAATCACCAAAATCTTGTCTAGGAAGAAGTGAGAATCTTTGAAAGCCAGAAATTACTAAAATATGCACTGGTGGCTGTTGCTACCCCTTGTTTGTTAATTCTGCTTTTGTGATATTCTTTGTGTGCAGAGTGGCCAAGTCCTCCAGTAGTCAAAAATTTCACAGAGCCAGTTAGAAAAAGCCACAAGTTTCTATGCACTGTGGGCTTAACTCCAGATTTGTGAGGAGGAAAGCGGTGTGGGAACCCTTTCCCTGGTTGACGCAGAAATGGTCGATCGTGTTTAATCTGCGAGGTGAGCTAAGCCTCGATGCCTCACACATCTGCAGACTGATCCTAAGCGCCTGTAAGTAGATCTGTAAACCTGTTCCTTTGAAGTATATTGCCAGGAGAAAGAGCTACACTATGATGACTTTGGAAGCGCCTTCCCTCCCACGGCAGCACTGCTGGTATCCACATGAATACTTAAGCGGGAGGTGGAAATTGGAATTGTATGGTTCACAGCATTTCATTTTAGAGGGACTAAAAAGTGTCTTTCTCTATATACATTTTTTTTTTTAATTTCCTTCTGTTGAGTATCACTTGGCCTCCAGTTAACTGAGGGCTTTTTAGGCTGCTGGAAATAAAATATTCTTAGGCTCAAATAGCTGCCTTTTTATCCTGGCAGCTGCAGCTGGCTTCCACTCACCTGGAACCTCTTTTAAGTTGACTCTACAGGGAAAAAAAATCTCTCCCAAGTGGCACCTGGTAGCTTTTTTTCCATCTTTATCTGCTTTTGTGCTCTATAGGGCCGTGGCCACTGCTCCACATGGTCCCCAGGAGGAGTTCCTGCCTCCTGACTGATGACTGTGCTTCCAGGTTCCTCATTCTGCTCCATTTTCAGGAAAAGCAGAAGAACCTTTCTGGTGTCTAGTGACTTTTAATATGATTATGCAGAGACTGGTTTAATGTTTTTTCTCTCTTTTTCTTTCTTAATGAAAATAATGGCACTGGTCTTTAGCTAGACTGAAACTTGAAGCTCTTCTAGAACTGACCAGATGTTTTCTTCTTCAAATGATTTTTGAAGATCTATCTTTGCCATGACACATCTTCTCTAACTAGTAATATTCTTATGGCTCTGATATCAAAGAATATGGGAAAGGCAAGGTAACAAATAAAAATACTTTTTATTTGGACTAACTGATGTAGCTGGAAAAAGCAAGTAAGCCATGCAAGCCATGGGTGAAAGCTGTTGCCTACTGTTAAAATGCTTGCCCCTCATATGTGTCAACATAAATCATTTAACAGTGGATGGATTGGGGATAGGTGAATATAGGTGGTGTGTGTATATTTGAAAGTACTCTGCCCCATCCTTCTAGGTCACCTTTTCCCTTCACAGTTGGGATAGATTTTTTTCTGCCATTATTTAAGCATTGATAGCTCTGCAGGAACTTAAAGAAAAAATTCTTGACAGTGAGGGTGACAGAGCCTTGGAACAGGCTGCCAAGAGAGGTGGTGGAATCTCCTTCTCTAGAGATCTTCAAAATCCGCTTGGACGCAGCCCTGTGCCACGTGCTCCAGGTGAACCTGTGTGTGCAGGGTGGGTAGGACTACATCATCTCTAAAGGTCTCTTCCAATCTTAACGATTCTATGATTCTATGAAATGCAAATCTGAGCCACTTTGTGTTGCCTTGATAGTCGAAGTTAGGTTAGCTTTTTGCTATGAGAAATCTCTAAGATAGTTACAGTTTTGCCATCTAGTCAATTAAGTCTTACCCAAATTAATTAATTAATTGTCACCTTGTGCTGACAAAGTGTTCAGCATCAACTTGTTTTGAACTGACCATTTTCTGTGACCATGAAATGTAGTTAATTTGTGACATTAAATCACACAAACTCTTACACTTTTTAAAGGAATAAATATTGATTAAGGCAATGAGGAAGTAAAGCAAAGAATTCCTGGAATAATTCACCATAAGACCAGAACAGGAGAACTTCAGCATTCAAGGTTATTTCAACAACTCTTTTCTCTCTCAGCAATGTCAGTCGGGATGTTTTCATTTTAGGTGGCTAAGTTTGTGTCCTAGGAATCTACTTGTAGTGCCTTTTGGGTTTTTTTTATGTATTTTTAGAACTGAAATAGTATTTACTTTATTAATTCCGGGTTTTTTTAATGTTTCAATTAGAACTTAGGCTAAGTTTATGTTAAATAAGAACTTTTTCCCTATGAATATTTATCATTTGCCTCTTTATGGCTTCAAATTCACCTGCACCCAGCCCTTCCTCACATAATACAAATGAATCAAATCGCTAGAAAATGAATTAGCAGAAAAAGATTTGAGATTTTTTTTTCCCTTTATACAATATTTTTCTTAATTTGTTGGCCAGTTCGCTATGTAAATTAGAAAAGTGTAGCACAGTAAAACAAGAACAAGCAGCACTGGGACTCAGGCCAGAGTTATATCCTTGGAAATATTTGGACTACTGATACTTATTAAATGACCTTAGTGATTTTAAGGGGGAAATAATTCATGTATCCATGAAATGTATTCACACACAGAGCTTCTTGTGCTACTTTGTTTTCACAGACCGCTGTGATTTTAAATAAGTTTATCCAATTAAGAGCTTCATCCTAATTACCTATGTCCAAAAGAGACTAACCAAAAGGGAAGATGGGTTCTTGACTTCTTTTTGCACATTCCAGTTAGCTTATGTTTCTTCTGGCCTGTGTATGTCGCCAACATCACAAGCTGCAATACCCTAAATGGATGGTTAAGATGGGGTTTAGTGAGCCAGCTCAGTTACAAGAAGCAGCTTGGTTATGCTGTACTCTTTGGAACTCATTTACCCATCTTCTCTGCAGGGCTAATTAGCCCGGGCAAAGCGCCAGGTTAAACGAGTCTGCTACCCAGTGTAGCTTGCTAAAAAGCAAACCTCATGTATCTCTGCATGGCGCCAGATTTGCTACTAGAAGTGATCTGGGACCTCAGTGACCACCGATCTCCTGACTGGGACCTTGGACCTGATATGCACATCAGTTTTACATATATATTATATATCTAAATTAAAAATTACATAAATGTGATGTCTTTGTGGTTAGCAAAAAATATGAAATATTTTGAAATACTATACTGAAATATGGAACAAAATGGCCATATCAGTGCAAGGCAAGGCAGTTACTTCCCCGTGGCAAATGTGCAATTTCTGTTGTCATTAGTGGCAGTTATATATCTGCAGTAAGAGCAGCATAGTTCCTTGAGTGATATATTCCCTGCAATATAATGTTGCAAATTCTGCACAAATTACACCTCAGCATTTGAAGTGTTTTCTTCCTTTCAGGAAAAAAAAAATCACATTGCTAAAAATAATTTCATTCTGATCTTTACTCTCTGAAGGAAGAAAAAACTCCAGACCTCTATAATGTTATAAACACTATGTATTTTCCAATTCTTCTCTTTGCTATCTGTATGAAAAAAAGCAATAAAACTGTTCCCACTGATATAGTAAAATAATAACAAGAAAAATAGGGTGGGTGATGAAGAGAATATTATCTTTTGCTTTTCTAAACATAGACTGCTTGACACACATGTATAGCAGCAATTTTTTAAATAGAAATGCCTGCTGTTGACAGTGTGAATATACCTCCATGTGAAGCATTTGACTGATATAACCAGCCCTGCTTCCTATTCTTCAGGATTTTAAATGGCCCAAACCATTTGGCTCTCACCACTTTCAGAAGGAGACTATTTCACAACCTAATAGAGCGCACCTTTAGGGATCATTTTTCTTGAATTTATCTTAATGCATCTTATCTCTATTCCATCCTAGTACTGTATAAAAATCTTTATGAACTTTATGGAGAATTCCTCCTTTTAGTTGTTTATATTATTCTAGCAAGGGTTCTTCTTCCCCAACCTACCTCATGTTAACTTTATTTGTTGCTTGAGATAAGGCTTTTTGCTTCCTTCCCCTTGGACTCTTCAATTCAAGCACCGATTCTGCACTTGGGCACAAATGCTGATATCTAAGTGCATCCTCAGCAGAAGATAAGCTCTTTTAAATTACTTAGATGAAAAACAAAGTGTTAATCAAACATTGGAAAGGAAAATATGAAAATGGAATGGCTTAAACAGGGTGGAAACAGACAAAAACAGAGGGAAAGGGGAAGTAACAAGAAAAGGTGGAGAAGTCTGTGTTGGCAAGATCTAAAAATAGACTAAAGTTGACAAAATAAAGGCAATGCAAAAGGCCAGGACTGAACAAATTGCATTTTTGTCCATAGAGTGCGCTCCATTTAGTTTCCTCTAGGACCAGCAAAACTTTGCATTCTGGAGAGATGTACCTGACTGTTCCCAGTTGGGGAACAGACATCCCAGACTGTTCCAGACTATTCCTGACTGCCTCCTGGAAAGGCAAGAGGATTCACAAGATTCATCAAAGGTCACTCACTGGTAGCTTTAATGATACATTTATTCCTCCACAATGTTTTAATGACCTTTTGGTAAACTTCAAGTAATAAAAAACCAAAGGAGTGTATTTTTTTTCAATGACCTGATGTCCTTAGGAGAAAAAAAAAATAGTTGTAATAAATAAATAAGCAGATAGAAAGAGTTATTTGAAACAAGAAATAATCATCTCAATTCTGACCTTCTGTGTTCCAATAACAAGGTCTGTTATCAGAGAACATATTACCAAATCTAAAGCTTTTTAAATTAAGGAAAGACTTAAAGAGTTGAGATCAAAACCTTGGAGTTTTGGTTCCTTAAGGCTGGGAGATTTTAGAGATGGGCTGAGTACTTGTTTAAAGACTTTAAAATAGTATGAGGATGAGATAATACTGTAAGAGCACAAGAGCCTGTTTGAGGCCTCAAACATTGTTGCTTTTATATTTGGGGGTCATTGGCCACCTGAATTAATTTAGAGTATGCTTTAATTTAAACATTTTTACAATTCTCCCAAGAAATATGTTTAAATTGGAAAGAATAAAGTTCATGATGCTAAAATATGTTGGAATATGAACTAGTTAAACCTTTCCAGAAGAGCAAAATGGAAAAATGCCATGAAGCAGTGAAGCTTAAGGTGACTGTCTGGCGGCAGCCTCACCAGCCCAAACATTTTCCAAAATGTAGACAATATCACGTATAACAGCCATGCTTTCCATTGATTTCCTTCTTTCAAGCCTCACTTCTAATTTATAGCTGTGCAGCTGGTCTGATTTAGAAGCAAATATCTTACAGAAATTGTAAATGACAGCATATGGTGCCAAGGTATGGACTACTGCAATTTATGAGCCAGAACATTGAACCGAAGAAGTACTGCAGTCATAATTAAGGGATATTTTCACAAGAAAGATGTTTTTAAGGCATAAGGTGAATATCCCAGCCCAGTATCTTGTATGAAATGGGTTAGTTACATGGTGATCCCGTTGCTATGCCCTGTTGGTTCTGTTAGCGCTGAATTCTCTGAGTGCAGTTAAAAACGCTTATATTGAATCTAGAAGGAAAAGTAGAAAACCTGACAGAATCAGTTAAATGAGGTTTCTGCACTTATATCAATACATAATGGTACTTACTAATCAGTGTCAGCCATGGCTGTAGTCACCATGAAATAATACAATTCAATATCTTGTGGGGAATGAGGAAGAAATTTAGCCAGTACAGACTCTGAACTTGTAGAGATAAGGCTTTGGCTGATCAGGAGACTGGTAAGCATGATCCTGTGAGAGACCACTACAAAAGACAAAGGAGTTAGGAGTCCTTGCAAGTGTCTTCTGTCTTGTTATTTGGGAAAATGAGTAGATTTGACTGGAGACCACTTTGCAAAAGTAGTAAGGTCTAGTCTGTGGGTCTAGTTAGGATGTGTGCAAAGGTGCCGAGAGAGGTGGTTTGTGTCAGAGGAAAGTCATTCTATATCCCCTGTGAAAGTGGTTGAGATCAGGGAATAAGGCTAAAGTAGAGCAAATGTGCCTGTCTTCAAGAAGTACAGGAAGGATGAACTATGGGCTAGTCATCCTCACTTTAGTCCTTGAGAAAATAATGCATTGAGTCCTCTTGGAAACTCTTCCTGGACAGATGAAAAAAAAATTATGATGACTGAAAATAGTCATCATGGATTAATTGCTGGAAATTAGACCTGATGAACCTGATCGCCTTTAATCATGAAATGATGAGCTCTGTGGATAGGAGGAGAACTGTGGCTGTCATCTATTCTAATTTAAACAAGGCTTTTTACATGGTTTCCTATCGCATACCAGGTTCAGACATTATGGTGTACATGGGTCAATTATCACCTAGATGCAAAATCTAAATCAAAGAGTACAAATTTATCGTTTGTACTTGAGTTGAAGACCAGAAGTGGAACATCATTCTGCAGTTGGCAATATCTGCTAGAAAATGCTGCAGCCAGGAGGTAATATTGGAATTTATGACCAAGATGTAACAGTATCAGCATTATTACCTGATTATTATCAGCCAATATTGCCGGACTTTCTAGATGATTGCTAATATTTTAGACAACAAACTGGTTTCCTTTTCGAAGGAAATAGTAAATAAAGGTGGAGTCTTGTCCTTACTTTTGAATTCTTTGCAACACATGGAGAGGTGGGATAGGTTTAAGTTCACAGGCTCATCTAGAAAATATTGGAATAATGACTCTGAGAAACAACTTCAAGCCTTTTCTTTGTGGATTCCTCTGAAGCTTATTAGAGTGAGGATGATGAGGTAGACACATCAGGGACAGAAACAGCGTACAAGGTAGTGTGGGGACTCCAGGTACTGCTGCAATACAAAACCTTGAAGAGGCTCTGTAGCTTAGGACAGCCTTCAGACCACTGCAAAATTTCTAACATTTCACGATTCCTACAGAATTTTGAAAGGAGAAGATGGAAAATTAAAGCAATATCAACTTATTTTTTTCCTTTCAGTGAGGAACTGCAACTCACTTGAAGAATAATCTTTTAAGTCTGTAGGACTTTCCCCCTGGAAACCTGAGAATTTTTGCTTCCTCTACTCATCTCCATAATAAATCTGTGTGGGATATAAGCTTTTATTATAGCCTTATCATCTTTCCATGATCAGTACATCACAATTTGTCATTTGCTGTAATAGGCTCTGTTTTGGATGATGAGTGGTCCACAGCATTTATCCCAAACCTTTCACTGCTATCCAAAGACTAGGAGTCATGGCTGTAAGCTACCTTCTGTCCTTTAGTGCATCTTCTTGTAATGTGAAAAAACGCACAGTTTGATCCCCAAATTTTTATCTCAGTAAAATCCATGGCAAAATTTCTGCTCTACATAATGATGCCAAGATTTGAGTACTGAAGTGAACCCTTCTCCCAGACTTTGAACCCACTTTCACTTCACAACAGTGAGTAACAAAGATATCAACATTTCAAGGGATTTAAACTGGCCTGTGCTGTGCAGAGTTTATTTGTGGCACCTTAGACTTTAGTGACTCATATTGGCCTTCATGCTGCTATAGCAACACAGCAGGGCTACCAGGCTGCCTAGGTTACACCTGAGCTGGCTGTGTTTGCACAAAACTCTGATTTTTACACTCTCAGTGAAGTAGGCATACCCAGGAAGGAGTATTAAATACTGCCTGTGTAAGACTTTCTCTTTTGCAAAAGGGAATTAATAACAATCTGTAAAGAAAAAGAATGACTAAGGAAATAGACACAAATTTAAAGATAAAGAGTATATATTTCCCTTGGTACTAGAGCCTTTCTTCTGTCTTGTATCACAAGAGGGCAAGCTGAAAACCTTCTAATTGTCCTAGTTGACAGACGGTCTCAAGAAACAAGCTTTTGATTGTGATCGTCCTTCCAAGAGACACAAGAGTGCACAAGCACTCACGGAAGCCTAATTTATGGATTTTTTCTCTTGTTTATTAACAGCCTGTAGGGTTACATTCCTGAATAGTAAATGCAAAGTAAGCTGGAGACAAAGTATTTGAATAGCAGAACTTGAGGATTAATAATCATAGAATCATAGAATCGTTAAGGTTGGAAGGGACCTCTAGGGATCATCTAGTCCCCTGCACACACAGGTTCACCTAGAGCACGTGGCACAGGGTTGCATCCAAGCGGGTTTGGAAGATCTCCAGAGAAAGAGACTCCACAGCCTCTCTTGGCAACCTCTTCTGCACTGTTAAGAAATTTTTCCTTAAATTCCTGTGGAACTTTTGATGATTCATTTTGCAGCCATTGCCTGTAGTCTTATCACTGGCCACCACTGAAATGAGGCTGATCCCATCCTCCCCACTCCTTCCCAATAATGACAATAGACTGAGAGACCAGGGCACTAAAAGAATAATTTGGATAAATAAACGAGAAAGCCCTTGACTTCTCCAAAATTCAGTAAACTGACTTATTAATCTGAGAGTTGATATTATCAGACCATTTCTAAATGGGCCAAAAGTACCAAGTGCAATGAGTTATTAGATGTGTTTTTGATGAAGAATCCTTCAGGGAATCTCTGCTTTTATTGGTATGCATTGATTGTTGCTGTTTTCTCAAAGATGACCTCTCCTTTTCCCAGAAGAATTTCCTTTACTTTTCTTCAAATAAACACAGTTAGCTGAGGTTAAAAAATGAGGTATTTAATCCTGCCAATTTCTTTAGCACTGTAGCTTTATTTTACTTTTACATATTCCCTTTCATCTTGGAACCCCCCAATGGCAGTGTTTGATTACAAATTCCAGTTCTAGGCCTGGAGTGAACATGCTAAGCAGTATACAGAGAAATCGTTTACCACTGAACCATAGGATGAACGTAAAGTTGCTAAATTTGGCTTCAGGACAACGAGGAATTTCCATTTCTGCCAGTGGTCTGCTGGGTGACTTGGGGCAAATCACTTTTATCTCCTTGTTTCACAACTTTCTCATCTCATACAGATGAAAAATTATTTTGACTGACAGAGGTATTGCTATATAAAGGATATGTGTCTACATTATGTAAATCCTACCCTGTCACAAAATAGAAGCAAGTTTGTGTCCGGTGATAAATAACGCATAGCAGTGAAATTTTGAAGGACTCTACCTGAAAGCCCATGCAAATGTGAGCATGTAAAATCAACAGGCTACAATTTCCATCCTGTGATGAGCAGGTGGAGCACAGCCATGGTATCAAGGACACACAAAACTGCTAAGACCTCACACCGAAATTCAATTCGGAATCAAATCCTGGACTAGGATCTAAGAATTAAACACAGACAACAGTTATTCAGATCAGTTCTGAAAAACGGTAGCTCCGAGCCATTTGGAAAGAACTTCCAAACAAGTAAAGCAATTTCATACCAGAAATTAAAACCATTTATTTGCAACTATTACCACAAATGCTCAAGTGCTTTTATTCAGTCAAGGAAAAAAACACTGCCACTAGTTAGAAAGTGCTCAAAAAACCCTGCAAATCAGAAGAACTATAGGATCAGTAAGGACAATATCTTTTTCTCATTGGTAAATTCATAATGACATGGAATTCATAGCCAAGGGCCCTCATTATTATGGCAGATGAAGGCACTGGAGCACGTGTTCAGATGTTGCTCGTCACTGCCAGGGCCCACGGAGGGCAGAGAATACTGAAATGCAGCAGACCACCTTGGCAGCTAAAGCACAAATGCAGACCAAGAAGGAGGCAAAGCAAACAAGTCTAAGTAGGAACTTCTTAAGTTCCCTCAACTGTCCAGATAGTTTATTTGATAGGGAGCTCATCTGTTTGGAAAGCATGTTCTAAGTACAGGAACAAATACAAAAATTATATTCATTAGAAAGAAATAAGTATTTTAAAATGCATTTGAAGAAAAAGCTAATAATGGATGCAAAAAATAGTTGTCTGCTTGTCTTGTTTTCAGTTTTCATACAAACGGGTTTTCTGGTTCTCCAAAAATGATGCATCTTTGGTTCATACAGATAAAGAGAAACTTTTAGAATAGCTCAGTTCCAGATAAAGGCTATTCCAAACAAATTCAGTGAAATTACAAAATGAAATTATATTTTCTTTATTCTGATCTTAAACATGCTTTGGAAAGAGCTATATGGAGGGTTTTTTTTTTCTTTTTTCATCCTTTTCTTGGTTAGCCAAACAAAAGACACTTCCTAATCAGTTCATAATGAGCAATTTTCTCTTTCCCCAAATATACTTTCATTATTTCTATTAAAGCTAAATATTTGTTTTCAATTGTCTTTTAATTGAAAGAGGTCCATTCTGGCCTTTTAAACAACTAAATTTAGAGAAACACAAAGCAAATGTTATTCAAAGCAACATTATAAAATACTTTTCATGTCAAACAGTATATTTTAATTTCTCATTTTTTGATGTTTCTGATATTATCAACTCAAATTGATAACTGGACTTGAATTAAACTTGTGAATATTTTGGTGAAATGGAAAACACATTTTGTGTTAACTAAATTATTAATTTCAAGAACTCAAGATAACTGTATTTTGGCAAAAGAAGGCTCAATGATATAGGAATTCCCGTGCTTGTGCGAAAGTACAGGTGACTGCAGGATCATAGTTTAGTAATGGTCCTCGTTGACCAGTTGTTCTTCCTGGTTCTTTGCGTCAGTTATGGAGACTCTCTGCTACTAAAAATGAATAACTACGTGGGAAATTATTATAACTATTTTGCCAAATGGAAGCCTGTAGTGCAGTAATGTGACAAATGGAATCAGCACCCTGGTTATGACAAAAACTGTCTTTACTATTGTGAAAGTAATGGACATCTTTCTGAAAGTCAGTCTTAATCAACAACTGAAATAAAAGGTGAACAAAATGAAAAGCTGCAGCTAAATTTAAAAACAGAGCCAATGCTGAAGTTAAATCTGATAGTGGATTTCATTGCTATATAGTTTCCTGAGCCTGGAAACATGCTGTATAATACTAATCAGAAGCAAAATTATAGGTTATTTAACACTTTTTACTAAAATGTTTAAAAACCACACCTCTGGCTACTCTAGAAAAGATATTCTAAAGTACTTTCTTTTAGATGGTCTGCTGAGGATTGTAAATACAAGCAATACCTGTAGGTTTCATAGTCCAAAAGCCCAACGTGCCATCCCTGAATTACTCTCTTGTATACTGATAACAAGCATAATGATAGAATAACCTGTATGTCCTTCTCAGAGATTACATTTCTATTAAAGAAGGATTTAAACTCACTGGGGTCAGTCCAAACTTTCATTGGATCTGCTAAATATTCAAGGTAAAGGAAGCCTTTCAAAATACAAAATCAATATGTGCATTTTATGGCATCAGATGGTTGGTCCTCCTTTGACGCTGCTCTGCTCTTCTATCCCAAGTACTTCATGTTCCACACCAAAGGCAGCACTTCACTTTGAACAACTGGAGTTCAAACTGTGCATAAAAAACATATTTAGATACGCTGAGTGCTTTTCCTTCAGATGTGCTAGGCTTTATAAAAACACTACTTTCCTTTAACACTACTGTTGCTGAAATAATAATAACGTATTTTGCATAAAAAGTAAAAAAGTTACACAAATAGCAATATGTTTGTTTAAAAGAATTAGATAGGTGCAGTATTATGATCAAGATGATAGTGGAAAATGTATTTATATATTGTAATTACTATATTAGTGCTGGATTTTGATTATTTCTAATGAATTGTCAACAGATCTTATGCTTTGATTTAGATATGCTTATGTTGTTAGAGTATTCCAACTACAACTGATATAATTTCCTCAAAGTATTACAGGGTTATATTTAAAAGATAATTTTATATTAATCATTATTTAAGTATTAATATCTTCAGATTTAATTTAAAGATATTAATTGAATGCAAGAAGAAAATGTATTATTAATGTCTATTAGTTAATGTTATAATATCAAACATCTTGTTGATATTTTTAAATACGAAAATAGAGGGGTAGATCATTACAGAGTGCAAAATTAGGAAAATGAAAGAGATGCATCTTCTCCCTGTTATCTCTGTTGCTATTCCTTCCTTTATTGCATTTTGTTTCACAAGATATTGAAGATCTAATGAATATTCAAATATATGCAAATCCCACTCCAGCAGCATATATCATACACAAAAAAATACATACACTTTACATATAATTATATCCTACGTAAATATCTACATTTGACAGGACCTTGGTACTTCTGTTCATTATACATGAGGTTTTGTGGGAATTAGAGTCCTAGCATGACCCAAGGAATTTTCCAGATATAAAATTACCAGATGTCTAGTTAAAAGAGCAATCAAAAACTAGAGATGCAGCAACCTGTTAATTATCTTGCATTCATCTACAAGACAAAAACAAGCTTTCTTTTGCCTCGTAACTTCACTTGCAAGACAGCAGAAAGTTCAAATTCTCTTTCAATCTTTGGTGAAAATAATTTCTCAAAATTTCTTATTTTTTATAAAAAGTGTTAATTAGCAAAATGTTACCTGAAGGAGCACTGACTCTTTCTGCTGTGTGACAATGTAGTATATGGAGTTGTGTTCTTCCACTGGTGCATCCAATAAGTGAATTCCAGAACAACCAAATCCCAGAGGCATTTGCTCCTCCTTGTAATTTCTCAACTTTGTTCAGCAAAATTTCAGGGATGGAGAAGGCTTTTGGTTGACCATATCAGTAACTGATTTAAATTGATTCTTATAATATACAAAATCCTGGATTTTTTAAAAATCAAAACATAAAGACTGTATTTACTGTAACTGTAAAAAACTGTAAAAAAAGTAACTGTAAAAAAATTATAACTGTAAAAAAAGTTGCTAATGTTCTGCAGGGATGAAGAGCAAAATAGAACTGCCCTCCATGTCTGTAGTGTACAGCAAAGCAACAGAAGGACACTGGGGAAATTCAAATTATGAAAAATTCTTGATGAAATATTAATAAAACCATACTATGGTATTAATTGCTATAATTTAATACCCTGTATGGTATAAATATTTTAGAAATATGTTAAAATGTAACATTAAGAAGGGGTCAAGGGATAATAATATACATTCATCTCGACTAGCAGAGATGTATACCTTATACTAAATTTATGTTTATACTATTATTCCATAATCATTTTAAAAGAATAGTTGGTGAATTATATATTTATGTATCTTATGTTGAGACATACATGTTAAATGTGTATGTGTGTATTATTGTAGATATATTTAAAGTAAACAGTCCTGGTGTATTTGTTTATATAAGAAAGGAATCTCAAGATGCTTTCACAAGAATGTCCTCCCATTATGAAATTGGTCAGGAATCCAGCAATCAGAAGGGAGGAGGCCAAGAAACACACAAAATGTGTGTTTTTCTCACAAAATGTGTTTTTTTCTCACAAAATCCTCTCCAGAGAAAGCTTGGATCTGTATTGTCTTTGTAATATCTGCTTTTCTGTTTCAGTAGGAAATACTTCTTTTACAGGCGCATCCGGTGGAAGCTCTGGATGCACCAGCCTCGCGGGCAGGGAAGGGATCTGGCTGCTCGGACACAGCCCTTTGCAGGGAAAGCTGCATGCACAGCACAGCCTGAGGGTATTTCATAGCCTGTCTTGGTAGAAGATTTTCCCACCAAAACACAGCAGTCAGAGAGAACTAAGGAAACATTTCTCTGAGCTTTTAACTCTCCTATAGATTTTCACTCCAGAATGAAGCTTTTTTTTTTTTTTTTTTTCAGAAAATAGCATGAAGAAATTGCTTGAAATTGCTAGCACTCTAGCAGTGACCTATGCCCATGTATGCATAAAGCGGATAGGCATTTCATTTGCATTTGTCGTAAATTGTATGCCGTAATGATTTGTATGTGTTAAATTGCATAATCCATATGACTCTGACAAGCTCATAAAAGCTCTGGGCTGATGTCCTCTTCTGAATGCACCAGTGCCAATGAAAGCGGTTATCATACCCTTGACAGAGGGTACTGCTGTCTTAAATCTGCTGGTGCAACTGCTCCTGTGATCACTCTCTAAACCACGTCAGTCAGAATGTACCTGGTAAGCTTAAGTGGCTTAAATGGCAGATTTTTTTGCTAATGATGCACATTTTAACCAAAAAAAGGATAAGCGTGTACTCACAACGGTGCCTAGCTGGCAATTTAAGGGATAGTAAACTCTTTTACCAGCATGATTAACTCGTAAAAATAATGTTAATCCACAGCCTGCCATCCTGTCAGTAAACCCAACTTCCTCAGTTCAGTTTATTATGTTGTATTTTTAAAAACCATCAGGCCCATCAGAGATGGGCATTTTCCTGTAGGTAGGATGGTTCTAGCATCTGAAATACAAAAGGGCATTTTTGAGGACACCAATGAGAAGTTCATAATCTGACTATAATCCATGAGAATTTTAAATGGAAAATTTCCGCCATGGGGAATGGGAGAATAAAAGAGAGCTCAGCTCTGCATCACTTGTACAACAAGAAAGTCTTGCCTTTACTGCCAGCAGCTCTAGGGTAGCTGATGGCAGTGCCCTATCCTGCCATTTCTTCTTATTTATCCAATAAATTTCTTCTCCTCTAAACGGTGACAAGGTGAAAGTCCTGCCGATTTTAAAGAATTAACAAGGCTTAGAGGACCTCACTTCCTGTGCCAGAAAATAAGAGAAAAGAAAAGCTGTGTGGATGTGTGTTGCTTTTGTATGCTGCTCTTTGCCTTGTCTCATTCATTATTGTTGTTGCCATTTATGCTCTCCTATCATTTGGCAGAGGTAAATACTCTGCACTAGAGCCACTTTTATATTAGTACTTTACACATGAAGCCCCTGGCCATAACAAGAATTTGCAGGTGATGTAGTAAGAATTATTACAATATTTAAGAATTATTACAAGCATTATTACAATAATAACACAAATATTTGCTATATGATTTCACCAATCCTATCTGCTTGAAGTGAGGATGACTCTGAGGGGAGAAAGCCCATTTGGAAACACCCTCTATGTTCTTCATTTCTGTCACTGAACTTTGGGAAGGTTCTGATCAAGTCTTGAAGAAACGTCTTGAGAGACTGTCTATTGGGACTTTTATTTTCTTGCAAGTCCATGGAGTATGTAATATTCTTTACACACATATATCTTTTTTCTTCTCATTCCCATCAAATGGCCATACACGTACATGCATGCACATGTCATTTCTGGAAATGCTTTTAGGACCTGTTCCTCTGTAGACAGCCATTTACCCTTCTGCTATGGCATCTCATCCATTCAAGGATAAATATTCTTTATGATGTGACTGTAGATTATATTATTTTAATAATATTGGACACATATTTGACAACAATAAGAATTTTTTACTGAATTTTCTCTTTTTGATGATTTTAAAGAAATCCTTATAAGGTTAGGAAAAGGACCTTTGAAGTCTTTATTGAAGTAGAATTAGGAAAAATTATTGTGAGGAATAATGGGCAAATTAATGTCATCTCGCTTCACTTTCACCTGAAAGCTTTATTGTAGCTTTTGTTACTGGTAGCATCCTTGGTAATAAACATTTTCATTTTGTTCTGAGGGCAAAGCAAATAGGTTTTGTTAGTGAATGACCTTGTGCATTAACTGTGTTACTCATGATTTAGTGAGCCAGCCAGTTGAAATATTGCTAATGTTTTCCCAACTCAGTCTTGTTACATTTGTGCCATGAGGATGACATTAAGTGTAGTTGCAGATGAACAAAATATAAAATGGCTTGTGGTGTTTTGCATCATTAAAGAAATGAACCCAGAGGGTACTGTTTTATTAACTCTGGAAGTTGAGGAAATGACGGAAATAAAATG
This sequence comes from Nothoprocta perdicaria, assembly GCF_003342845.1. NCBI lineage: Eukaryota > Metazoa > Chordata > Aves > Tinamiformes > Tinamidae > Nothoprocta > Nothoprocta perdicaria. The sequence continues at coordinate 1,791,860 of NW_020456254.1, read as the reverse complement.
ACAGTTTCTGAGCTTGTATTTATTAACAATAAGGACAGCTTGGCATGCTGAGAATTAGTGGTAGTGCCCCTTAAATTTTTCATATACCATGGCAAATATATACAATGTCGGTCCAAAGATTTCAGCAGTTTCTAAGAACAGTTTCTAAATGAGTGCAAATAATTCATACATTTCAGGTGGTTTTAATAAGAAATCCCAAAGCTCTGAAAACAGGCTGAAGAGATACAGCCTAAAGAAGAGGAAGTTCGAGATTTAGAAACTAAGTGAATATTTTCAGCTACTCCATTTCATAGTCTCAAGCAGGGTCAGTGTACTTTTCTGGAAGATCTTAAGGAGGAGCAGAAACTACTTTAATGGAGCAACCACTGTTCTCTGTTTTCTTTTCCTGAGCTCTTTGGTGGGTTCACATTAAGAAATAATAGCAATGATAAATAAAATGGCTGATGGGCTCCCAGAAAGAGAGTACAGTCCCTCCTCATCCCCAATAACAGGTCATCTATTCCAGGGAAACCACACAAGCTCAGTCTGATTCCAGGTAGCTCTATTTCTCAAATCTCTTCAGAGATTTATATCTATATTTGTGTTTATATATAACTATCTGTAAGCAGTAGTACCAACTTCTGGTTCACTTCCCTGACTCTTTTGGCTTGTAAACACCAGAGCTAATATTGTTAGAAAGGAGAAAACAGAGGGGAAAAATGCAGTTATGTTCTTCCTGGACACTAGGTAGGTAAACATGTTTGTTCCCTTTAGATGGGTATGAAAAAAAAAAAAAAGCATGTAATTTTTCCACTTTTTGGATAAGTGTTAAAAGGATGAGGAAAAGGATGAGGAACAGATCTTATTTAGAAGTTTATGTTTTTAAAGAAAACAGATGGTTGTTTCCACCCTTATATGGAAACGATAAAATAAAGAAAGGATCTGTGGTGGATATCTGGTGAGATTGAGGTGAAATATATATATATGCACAGAATATTCAAATGGAAACAAAAAGTGAACACAAGTCTAGAATATGAAGCTACTCCTGAAAAGCAGATTGACTGCTATTATCTAAGTGTTTGATAATTTTCTGTAGTATTTTCATTGCAAGAAAATTAAAGCAATCTTTTACATTCTTAACTATAAATAAAGAGGGCAGGAAAAACTGTTCTTTTATAATGCTGTTTCAAAAAAGAGAGGAGGGGAGGGG